>NC_053390.1:831307188-831656779 GCF_905171765.1 Bufo bufo
CCGTCATTGACCAACAACCCTGATGAATTGAAACGTGGTAAACAAGCCGAAAACGTACTACTTCCTTGGAACCAACCACAATGGAGGCAAACGCAAATCAGCTAGCGGCTGCTCCAAAAAACGGGCCGGCCATTGCACCCAACCTGACCTTTTTCTTCAATTTCTCAGCCACCACCTCCGGATGCTCCAGGGCTAAATGCAAATTATTTTTAGCTAACACAACGCCCGACGGGATCAAAGGCACTTTAAATGATGGCAAGTGTATGCTGACTCCTATTTAACATGATTTTGAATGTGATTGCTTAATTCTGAACACAGCTACATCCCCAGTTATAAGAGGGTGTGCACACTTATGCAACCACATTATTTCAGTTTTTTTTTCTTCCCTCCACCTAAAAGATTTCAGTTTGTTTTTCAGTTGAGTTGTACAGTTTATAGGTCACATTAAAAGTGGAAAAAGTTCTGAAATTATTTATCTTTGTCTCATTTTTTTACAGCACAGAACCCTGACATTTTAACATATGTCAGGGTTATTTAAATTTGCATGCATGTAAACACCTTCCTGATGCCAACAAAAAACCTGCTGCTGTCAGAGGTGTATAAGTATAAGAACATATTCATCCCACAAACAAAGAACCGGATACTGTCTGAGTTTGGCCAAGCTATGTGTAGGGCCTTATACTACACCATTACAATTTACCTGCTGCTGTCTGTCCTGATGTGTTTGGCTGAGCTATGTGTAGGCCTTATACTACACCATTACCATTTACCTGCTTATGTTTGTCCTGATGATTGTGTTGGAGCTATGTATAGGCCTTATACTACCACGTTACCATTTACCTGCTGCTGCTGCCTATCCTGATCCTGATAAGTTTTACTCAGGACTAAAGGGTCCTAACTGCAACCTAATCGGTTAAAATTACATAAAAACATAACGATATTAAAAAAACGTAGCCACAAGTCATAACAGGAAAACAATATTTATTTAGAAACACACCTCTAAGGCAACTTTTTTAACACTTCATGGAGGTCTGACATTTCCTTAATTTTTTTCCATGCAGCACCTCCATCTTGCGCAGCTGCCTCCGCATGTCCTGCAGCCACCTCCGCATGTCCTGCATGCCTGCATCATGTTGGGCTTGCAGCTTGGCCTTTTTTTTTTTTCAATTTAATTAGTACTGGTAGGATAGAAGAAAAAATTAAAATAAAGTGCAATTCAGATTAAGATGCATGAATACTGAATGATATTGCTGTCTGAACATATTTACCCTCCTGGCGGGGTGTGGTCACAACCTCCTCCTCATCATCAGGAGCCGGTTGTGTGGAATCTGGCTTCGGGGAGGGACCAGACTCTGCAATCTCCACCTTCTCACCCACTTCAGGTGGTTTTGGTGGTGCCTCAGAATCTTGCTGGGAGGGCCCGGCCTGGTCTCCCTCCTCCTCCTCGACAGACACCACCACCTCCATCTCGTTCGTGGACGACCTGCGACGGACTGAGGGAAGTGGAACCCCTTTAATCACACAATGTTCAGAATTTAGACAAACAACTCAGAACTCATAACTAGAGTTGAGCGAACACCTGGATGTTCGGGTTCGAGAAGTTCGGCCGAACTTCCCGGAAATGTTCGGGTTCGGGATCCAAACTTTCCGGAAATGTTCGGGTTCGGAATCCGAACCCGACCCAAACTTCGTCCCGAACCCCATTGAAGTCAATGGGGACCCGAACTTTTCGGCACTAAAAAGGCTGTAAAACAGCCCAGGAAAGAGCTAGAGGGCTGCAAAAGGCAGCAACATATAGGTAAATCCCCTGCAAACAAATGTGGATAGGGAAATGAATTAAAATAAAAATAAAATATATAAAAATTAACCAATATCAATTGGAGAGAGGTCCCATAGCAGAGAATCTAACTTCACGTCAGCAGAGAATCAGTCTCTTCATGCCATAGCAGAGAATCTGGCTTCATGTCAGCAGAGAAAGAGTCTCTTCATGCCATAGCAGAGAATCTGGCTTCACGTCACCCACCACTGTAACACGTCTCCTCTGCACCCAGGCAGAGGAGAGAGGTCCCGTAACAGAGAATCTGGCTTCATTTCAGCAGAGAATCAGTCTGCATGTCATAGCAGAGAATCATGCTTTACGTCACCCAACACTGGAACAGTCCATTGTCAGATATTTAGGCCCAGGCACCCAGGCAGAGGAGAGTGGTCCCGTAACAGAGAATCTGGCTTCATGTCAGCAGAGAATCAGTCTGCATGTCATAGCAGAGAATCATGCTTTACGTCACCCAACACTGGAACAGTCCATTGTCAGATATTTAGGCCCAGGCACCCAGGCAGAGGAGAGAGGTCCCATAACAGAGATTCAGGCTTCATGTCAGCAGAGAATCAGTCTTCATGTCATAGCAGAGAATCAGGCTTCATGTCACGCACCACTGGAACAGGCCACTGTCACATATTTAGGCCCAGGCACCCAGGCAGAGGAGAGAGGTCCCATAACAGAGATTCAGGCTTCATGTCAGCAGAAAATCAGTCTTCATGTCATAGCAGAGAATCAGGCTTCACGTCACCCACCACTGGAACAGGCCACTGTCACATATTTAAGCCCAGGCACCCAGGCAGAGGAGAGAGGTTCCATAACAGAGATTCAGGCTTCATGTCAGCAGAGAATCAGTCTTCATGTCATAGCAGAGAATCAGGCTTCACGTCACCCACCACTGGAACAGGCCACTGTCACATATTTAGGCCCAGGCACCCAGGCAGAGGAGAGAGGTCCCATAACAGAGATTCAGGCTTCATGTCAGCAAAAAATCAGTTTTCATGTCATAGCAGAGAATCAGGCTTCACGTCACCCACCACTGGAACAGGCCACTGTCACATATTTAGGCCCAGGCACCCAGGCAGAGGAGAGAGGTCCCATAACAGAGATTCAGGCTTCATGTCAGCAGAGAATTAGTCATCATGTCATAGCAGAGAATCAGGCTTCACGTCACCCACCACTGGAACAGGCCACTGTCACATATTTAGGCCCAGGCACCCAGGCAGAGGAGAGAGGTCCCATAACAGAGATTCAGGCTTCATGTCAGCAGAGAATCAGTCTTCATGTCATAGCAGAGAATCGGGCTTCACGTCACCCTCCACTGGAACAGGCCACTGTCACATATTTAGGCCCAGGCACCCAGGCAGAGGAGAGAGGTCCCATAACAGAGATTCAGGCTTCATGTCAGCAGAGAATCAGTCTTCATGTCATAGCAGAGAATCAGGCTTCAGGTCACCCACCACTGGAACAGTCCACTGTCACATATTTAGGCCCAGGCAGAGGAGAGAGGTCCCATAACAGAGATTCAGGCTTCATGTCAGCAGAGAATCAGTCTTCATGTCATAGCAGAGAATCGGGCTTCACGTCACCCACCACTGGAACAGTCCACTGTCACATATTTAGGCCCAGGCACCCAGGCAGAGGAGAGAGGTCCCATAACAGAGATTCAGGCTTCATGTCAGCAGAGAATCAGTCTTCATGTCATAGCAGAGAATCAGGCATCACGTCACCCACCACTGGAACAGGCCACTGTTACATATTTAGGCCCAGGCACCCAGGCAGAGGAGAGAGGTCCCATAACAGAGATTCAGGCTTCATGTCAGCAGAGAATCAGTCTTCATGTCATAGCAGAGAATCAGGCTTCACGTCACCCACCACTGGAACAGGCCACTGTCACATATTTAGGCCCAGGCACCCAGGCAGAGAAGAGAAGTCCCATAACAGAGATTCAGGCTTCATGTCAGCAGAGAATCAGTCTTCATGTCATAGCAGAGAATCAGGCTTCACGTCACCCACCACTGGAACAGGCCACTGTGACATATTTATGCCCAGGCACCCAGGCAGAGGAGAGAGGTCCCATAACAGAGATTCAGGCTTCATGTCAGCAGAGAATCAGTCTTCATGTCATAGCAGAGAATCAGGCTTCACGTCACCCACCACTGGAACAGGCCACTGTCACATATTTAGGCCCAAGCACCCAGGCCGAGGAGAGAAGTCCCATAACAGAGATTCAGGCTTCATGTCAGCAGAGAATCAGTCTTCATGTCATAGCAGAGAATCAGGCTTCACGTCACCCACCACTGGAACAGGCCACTGTCACATATTTAGGCCCAGGCACCCAGACAGAGGAGAGAGGTCCCATAACAGAGATTCAGGCTTTATGTCAGCAGAGAATCAGTCTTCATGTCATAGCAGAGAATCGGGCTTCACGTCACCCACCACTGGAACAGTCCACTGTCACATATTTAGGCCCAGGCACCCAGGCAGAGGAGAGAGGTCCCATAACAGAGATTCAGGCTTCATGTCAGCAGAGAATCAGTCTTCATGTCATAGCAGAGAATCAGGCTTCACGTCACCCACCACTGAAACAGTCCACTGTCACATATTTAGGCCCAGGCACCCAGGCAGAGGAGAGAGGTCCCATAACAGAGATTCAGGCTTCATGTCAGCAGAGAATCAGTCTTCATGTCATAGCAGAGTATCAGGCTTCACGTCACCCACCACTGGAACAGGCCACTGTCACATATTTAGGCCCAGGCACCCAGGCAGAGGAGAGAAGTCCCATAACAGAGATTCAGGCTTCATGTCAGCAGAGAATCAGTCTTCATGTCATAGCAGAGAATCAGGCTTCACGTCACCCACCACTGGAACAGGCCACTGTCACATATTTAGGCCCAGGCACCCAGGCAGAGGAGAGAGGTCCCATAACAGAGATTCAGGCTTCATGTCAGCAGAGAATCTGTCTTCATGTCATAGCAGAGAATCAGGCTTCACGTCACCCACCACTGGAACAGGCCACTGTCACATATTTTTGCCCAGGCACCCAGGCAGAGGAGAGAGGTCCCATAACAGAGATTCAGGCTTCATGGCAGCAGAGAATCAGTCTTCATGTCATAGCAGAGAATCAGGCTTCTCTTCACCCACCACTGGAACAGGCCACTGTCACATATTTAGGCCCAGGCACCCAGGCAGAGGAGAGAAGTCCCATAACAGAGATTCAGGCTTCATGTCAGCAGAGAATCAGTCTTCATGTCATAGCAGAGAATCAGGCTTCACGTCACCCACCACTGGAACAGGCCACTGTCACATATTTAGGCCCAGGCACCCAGGCAGAGGAGAGAGGTCCCATAACAGAGATTCAGGCTTCATGTCAGCAGAAAATCAGTCTTCATGTCATAGCAGAGAATCAGGCTTCACGTCACCCACCACTGGAACAGGCCACTGTCACATATTTAGGCCCAGGCACCCAGGCAGAGGAGAGAAGTCCCATAACAGAGATTCAGGCTTCATGTCAGCAGAGAATCAGTCTTCATGTCATAGCAGAGAATCAGGCTTCACGTCACCCACCACTGGAACAGGCCACTGTCACATATTTAGGCCCAGGCACCCAGGCAGAGGAGAGAGGTCCCATAACAGAGATTCAGGCTTCATGTCAGCAGAGAATCAGTCTTCATGTCATAGCAGAGAATCAGGCATCACTTCACCCACCACTGGAACAGGCCACTGTCACATATTTAGGCCCAGGCACCCAGACAGAGGAGAGAAGTCCCATAACAGAGATTCAGGCTTCATGTCAGCAGAGAATCAGTCTTTATGTCATAGCAGAGAATCAGGCTTCACGTCACCCACCACTGGAACAGGCCACTGTCACATATTTAGGCCCCGGCACCCAGACAGAGGAGAGGGGTCCCGTGACAGAGAATCTGGCCTTATGTAGGCGCAGAATCAGTCTTTATGTCATAGCAGAGAATCAGGCTTCACGTTACCCACCACTGGAACAGGCCACTGTCACATATTTAGGCCCAGGCACCCAGGCAGAGGAGAGAGGTCCCATAACAGAGATTCAGTCTTCATGTCAGCAGAGAATTAGTCTTCATGTCATAGCAGAGAATCAGGCTTCACGTCACCCACCACTGGAACAGTCCACTGTCACATATTTAGGCCCAGGCACCCAGGCAGAGGAGAGAGGTCCCATAACAGAGATTCAGGCTTCATGTCAGCAGAGAATCAGTCTTCATGTCATAGCAGAGAATCAGGCTTCACGTCACCCACCACTGAAACAGGCCACTGTCACATATTTAGGCCCAGGCACCCAGGCAGAGGAGAGAGGTCCCATAACAGAGATTCAGGCTTCATGTCAGCAGAGAATCAGTCTTCATGTCATAGCAGAGAATCAGGCATCACGTCACCCACCACTGGAACAGGCCACTGTCACATATTTAGGCCCAGGCACCCAGGCAGAGGAGAGAAGTCCCATAACAGAGATTCAGGCTTCATGTCAGCAGAGAATCAGGCTTTATGTCATAGCAGAGAATCAGGCTTCACGTCACCCACCACTGAAACAGGCCACTGTCACATATTTAGGCCCCGGCACCCAGACAGAGGAGAGAGGTCCCGTAACAGAGAATCTGGCCTTATGTCAGCGCAGAATCAGTCTTCATGTCATAGCAGAGAATCAGGCTTCACGTCACCCACCACTGGAACAGGCCACTGTCACATATTTAGGCCCCGGCACCCAGACAGAGGAGAGAGGTCCCGTGACAGAGAATCTGGCCTTATGTCAGCGCAGAATCAGTCTTCATGTCATAGCAGAGAATCAGGCTTCACGTCACCCACCACTGGAACAGGCCACTGTCACATATTTAGGCCCAGGCACCCAGGCAGAGTAGAGAGGTCCCATAACAGAGATTCAGGCTTCATGTCAGCAGAGAATTAGTCTTCATGTCATAGCAGAGAATCAGGCTTCACGTCACCCACCACTGGAACAGTCCACTGTCACATATTTAGGCCCAGGCACCCAGGCAGAGGAGAGAGGTCACATAACAGAGATTCAGGCTTCATGTCAGCAGAGAATCAGTCTTCATGTCATAGCAGAGAATCAGGCTTCACGTCACCCACCACTGAAACAGGCCACTGTCACATATTTAGGCCCAGGCACCCAGGCAGAGGAGAGAGGTCCCATAACAGAGATTCAGGCTTCCTGTCAGCAGAGAATCAGTCTTCATGTCATAGCAGAGAATCAGGCATCACGTCACCCACCACTGGAACAGGCCACTGTCACATATTTAGGCCCAGGCACCCAGGCAGAGGAGAGAGGTCCCATAACAGAGATTCAGGCTTCATGTCAGCAGAGAATCAGTCTTCATGTCATAGCAGAGAATCAGGCATCACGTCACCCACCACTGGAACAGGCCACTGTCACATATTTAGGCCCAGGCACCCAGGCAGAGGAGAGAAGTCCCATAACAGAGATTCAGGCTTCATGTCAGCAGAGAATCAGGCTTTATGTCATAGCAGAGAATCAGGCTTCACATCACCCACCACTGAAACAGGCCACTGTCACATATTTAGGCCCCGGCACCCAGACAGAGGAGAGAGGTCCCGTAACAGAGAATCTGGCCTTATGTCAGCGCAGAATCAGTCTTCATGTCATAGCAGAGAATCAGGCTTCACGTCACCCACCACTGGAACAGGCCACTGTCACATATTTAGGCCCCGGCACCCAGACAGAGGAGAGAGGTCCCGTGACAGAGAATCTGGCCTTATGTCAGCGCAGAATCAGTCTTCATGTCATAGCAGAGAATCAGGCTTCACGTCACCCACCACTGGAACAGGAGACTGTCACATATTTAGGCCCAGGCACCCAGGCAGAGGAGAGAGGTCCCATAACAGAGATTCAGGCTTCATGTCAGCAGAGAATTAGTCTTCATGTCATAGCAGAGAATCAGGCTTCACGTCACCCACCACTGGAACAGTCCACTGTCACATATTTAGGCCCAGGCACCCAGGCAGAGGAGAGAGGTCCCATAACAGAGATTCAGGCTTCATGTCAGCAGAGAATCAGTCTTCATGTCATAGCAGAGAATCAGGCTTCACGTCACCCACCACTGAAACAGGCCACTGTCACATATTTAGGCCCAGGCACCCAGGCAGAGGAGAGAGGTCCCATAACAGAGATTCAGGCTTCCTGTCAGCAGAGAATCAGTCTTCATGTCATAGCAGAGAATCAGGCATCACGTCACCCACCACTGGAACAGGCCACTGTCACATATTTAGGCCCAGGCACCCAGGCAGAGGAGAGAAGTCCCATAACAGAGATTCAGGCTTCATGTCAGCAGAGAATCAGGCTTTATGTCATAGCAGAGAATCCAGCTTCACGTCACCCACCACTGAAACAGGCCACTGTCACATATTTAGGCCCCGGCACCCAGACAGAGGAGAGAGGTCCCGTAACAGAGAATCTGGCCTTATGTCAGCGCAGAATCAGTCTTCATGTCATAGCAGAGAATCAGGCTTCACGTCACCCACCACTGGAACAGGCCACTGTCACATATTTAGGCCCCGGCACCCAGACAGAGGAGAGAGGTCCCGTGACAGAGAATCTGGCCTTATGTCAGCGCAGAATCAGTCTTTATGTCATAGCAGAGAATCAGGCTTCACCTCACCCACCACTGGAACAGGCCACTGTCACATATTTAGGCCCAGGCACCCAGACAGAGGAGAGAAGTCCCATAACAGAGATTCAGGCTTCATGTCAGCAGAGAATCAGTCTTTATGTCATAGCAGAGAATCAGGCTTCACGTCACCCACCACTGGAACAGGCCACTGTCACATATTTAGGCCCCGGCACCCAGACAGAGGAGAGAGGTCCCGTGACAGAGAATCTGGCCTTATGTCAGCGCAGAATCAGTCTTCATGTCATAGCAGAGAATCAGGCTTCACGTCACCCACCACTGGAACAGGCCACTGTCACATATTTAGGCCCAGGCACCCAGGCAGAGGAGAGAGGTCCTATAACAGAGATTCAGGCTTCATGTCAGCAGAGAATTAGTCTTCATGTCATAGCAGAGAATCAGGCTTCACGTCACCCACCACTGGAACAGTCCACTGTCACATATTTAGGCCCAGGCACCCAGGCAGAGGAGAGAGGTCCCATAACAGAGATTCAGGCTTCATGTCAGCAGAGAATCAGTCTTCATGTCATAGCAGAGAATCAGGCTTCACGTCACCCACCACTGAAACAGGCCACTGTCACATATTTAGGCCCAGGCACCCAGGCAGAGGAGAGAGGTCCCATAACAGAGATTCAGGCTTCCTGTCAGCAGAGAATCAGTCTTCATGTCATAGCAGAGAATCAGGCATCACGTCACCCACCACTGGAACAGGCCACTGTCACATATTTAGGCCCAGGCACCCAGGCAGAGGAGAGAAGTCCCATAACAGAGATTCAGGCTTCATGTCAGCAGAGAATCAGGCTTTATGTCATAGCAGAGAATCAGGCTTCACGTCACCCTCCACTGAAACAGGCCACTGTCACATATTTAGGCCCCGGCACCCAGACAGAGGAGAGAGGTCCAGTAACAGAGAATCTGGCCTTATGTCAGCGCAGAATCAGTCTTCATGTCATAGCAGAGAATCAGGCTTCACGTCACCCACCACTGGAACAGGCCACTGTCACATATTTAGGCCCCGGCACCCAGACAGAGGAGAGAGGTCCCGTGACAGAGAATCTGGCCTTATGTCAGCGCAGAATCAGTCTTTATGTCATAGCAGAGAATCAGGCTTCACCTCACCCACCACTGGAACAGGCCACTGTCACATATTTAGGCCCAGGCACCCAGGCAGAGGAGAGAGGTCCCATAACAGAGATTCAGGCTTCATGTCAGCAGAGAATCAGTCTTCATGTCATAGCAGAGAATCAGGCTTCACGTCACCCACCACTGGAACAGTCCACTGTCACATATTTAGGCCCAGGCACCCAGGCAGAGGAGAGAGGTCCCGTAACAGAGAATCTGGCCTTATGTCAGCGCAGAATCAGTCTTCATGTCATAGCAGAGAATCAGGCTTCACGTCACCCACCACTGGAACAGGCCACTGTCACACATTTAGGCCCCGGCACCCAGACAGAGGAGAGGTTCATTCAACTTTGGGTTGCCCCGCAATATAATGGTAAAATGAAAATAAAAATAGGATTGAATGAGGAAGTGCCCTGGAGTAGAATAATATATTGTTAAGGGGAGGTAGTTAATGTCTAATCTGCACAAGGGATGGACAGGTCCTGTGGGATCCATGCCTGGTTCATTTTTATGAACGTCAGCTTGTCCACATTTGCTGTAGACAGGCGGCTGCGTTTGTCTGTAATGACGCCCCCTGCCGTGCTGAATACACGTTCAGACAAAACGCTGGCCGCCGGGCAGGCCAGCACCTCCAAGGCATAAAAGGCTAGCTCTGGCCACGTGGACAATTTGGAGACCCAGAAGTTGAATGGGGCCGAACCATCAGTCAGTACGTGGAGGGGTGTGCACAGGTACTGTTCCACCATGTTATTGAAATGTTGCCTCCTGCAAACACGTTCCGTATCAGGTGGTGGTGCAGTTAGCTGTGGCGTGGTGACAAAACTTTTCCACATCTCTGCCATGCTAACCCTGCCCTCAGAGGAGCTGGCCGTGACACAGCTGCGTTGGCGACCTCTTGCTCCTCCTCTGCCTTCGCCTTGGGCTTCCACTTGTTCCCCTGTGACATTTGGGAATGCTCTCAGTAGCGCGTCTACCAACGTGCGCTTGTACTCGCGCATCTTCCTATCACGCTCCAGTGTAGGAAGTAAGGTGGGCACATTGTCTTTGTACCGGGGATCCAGCAGGGTGGCAACCCAGTAGTCCGCACACGTTAAAATGTGGGCAACTCTGCTGTCGTTGCGCAGGCACTGCAGCATGTAGTCGCTCATGTGTGCCAGGCTGCCCAGAGGTAAGGACAAGCTGTCCTCTGTGTGAGGCGTATCGTCATCGTCCTGTGTTTCCCACCAGCCACGCACTAGTGATGGGCCCGAGCTGCTTTGGGTGCCACCCCGCTGTGAATATGCTTAATCCTCATCCTCCTCCACCTCCTTCTCATCCTCATCCTCCTCCACCTCATCCTCCTCCTCGTCCTCCAGTAGTGGGCCCTGTCTGGCCACATTTGTACCTGGCCTCTGCTGTTGCAAAAAACCTCCCTCTGAGTCACTTCGAAGAGACTGGCCTGAAAGTGCTAAAAATGACCCCTCTTCCTCCTCTTCCTCCTGGGCCACCTCCTCTTCCATCATCGCCCTAAGTGTTTTCTCAAGGAGACATAGAAGTGGTATTGTAACGCTGATAACGGCGTCATCGCCACTGGCCATGTTGGTGGAGTACTCGAAACAGCGCAACAGGGCACACAGGTCTCGCATGGAGGCCCAGTCATTGGTGGTGAAGTGGTGCTGTTCCGCAGTGCGACTGACCCGTGCGTGCTGCAGCTGAAACTCCACTATGGCCTGCTGCTGCTCGCACAGTCTGTCCAGCATGTGCAAGGTGGAGTTCCACCTGGTGGGCACATCGCTTATGAGGCGGTGAGCGGGAAGGCCGAAGTTACGCTGTAGCGCAGACAGGCGTGCAGCAGCAGGGTGTGAACGCCGGAAGCGCGAAGAGACGGCGCGCACTTTATGCAGCAGCTCTGACATGTCGGGGTAGTTGCGAATGAACTTCTGCACCACCAAATTCAGCACATGCGCCAGGCAAGGGATGTGCGTCAAACCGGCTAGGCCCAGAGCTGCAACGAAATTTCGCCCATTTTCCCCCAAACATATGAGTTTCAGAACGGCCTGCTGATGTTTACCCCGGGCTGTGCTGAAGTTGGTGGTGAAGGTGTGTGGCTGACTGGATGAGCAGGTGGAAGAAGAGGAGGAGGAAGCTGAGTAGGAGGAGGAGGAGACAGGAGGCAAAGAATGTTGCCCTGCGATCCTTGGTGGCGGAAGGACGTGCGCCAAACAGCTCTCCGCCTGGGGCCCAGCCGCCACTACATTTACCCAGTGTGCAGTTAGGGAGATATAGCGTCCCTGGCCGTGCTTACTGGTCCACGTATCTGTGGTTAGGTGGACTTTGCCACAGATGGCGTTGCGCAGTGCACACTTGATTTTATCGGATACTTGGTTGTGCAGGGAAGGCACGGCTCTCTTGGAGAAGTAGTGCCGGCTGGGAACAACATACTGTGGGACAGCAAGCGACATGAGCTGTTTGAAGCTGTCTGTGTCCACCAGCCTAAATGACAGCATTTCATAGGCCAGTAGTTTAGAAATGCTGGCATTCAGGGCCAGGGATCGAGGGTGGCTAGGTGGGAATTTATGCTTTCTCTCAAATGTTTGTGAGATGGAGAGCTGAACGCTGCCGTGTGACATGGTTGAGATGCTTGGTGACGCAGGTGGTGGTGTTGGTGGTACATCCCATGTTTGCTGGGCGGCAAGTGTCAACGTTCCTCCAGAGGCGGAGGAAGAGGCCGAGGCGGCAGCAGCAGAAGAGGTAGCAGGGGGAGCCTGAGTGACTTCCTTGTTTTTAAGGTGTTTACTCAACTGCAGTTCATGCTTTGCATGCAGGTGCCTGGTCATGCAGGTTGTGCTAAGTTTCAGAACGTTAATGCCTCGCTTCAGGCTCTGATGGCACAGCGTGCAAACCACTCAGGTCTTGTCGTCAGCACATTGTTTGAAGAAGTGCCATGCCAGGGAACTCCTTGAAGCTGCCTTTGGGGTGCTCGGTCCCAGATGGCGGCGGTCAGTAGCAGGCGGAGTCTCTTGGCGGCGGGTGTTCTGATTTTGCCCTCTTTTGCTAAGCTGTTGGCTCGGTCTCACCACTGCCTCTTCCTCTGAACTGTGAAAGTCAGTGGCACGACCTTCATTCCATGTGGGGTCTAGGACCTCATCGTCCCCTGCATCGTCTTCCACCCAGTCTTGATCCCTGACCTCCTGTTCAGTCTGCACACTGCAGAAAGACGCAGCAGTTGGCACCTGTGTTTCGTCATCATCAGAGACGTGCTGAGGTGGTATTCCCATGTCCTCATCATCAGGAAACATAAGTGGTTGTGCGTTAGGGCATTCTATCTCTTCCACTCCTGGGGAAGGGCTAGGTGGATGCCCTTGGGAAACCCTGGCAGCAGAGTCTTCAAACAGCATAAGAGACTGCTGCATAACTTGAGGCTCAGACAGTTTCCCTGATATGCATGGGGGTGATGTGACAGACTGATGGGCTTGGTTTTCATGCGCCATCTGTGCGCTTTCTGCAGAAGACTGGGTGGGAGATAATGTGAACGTGCTTGATGCACTGTCGGCCACCCAATTGACTAATGCCTGTACCTGCTCAGGCCTTACCATCCTTAGAACGGCATTGGGCCCCACCAAATATCCCTGTAAATTCTGGCAGCTACTGAGACCTGAGGTAGTTGGTTCACTAGGACGTGTTGCTGTGGCAGAACGGCCACGTCCTCTCCCAGCACCAGAGGGTCCACTAACACCACCACGACCATGTCCGCGTCCGCGTCCCTTACTAGATGTTTTCCTTATTGTTACCGTTCACCACAATAAGAAAAATATTATTTGGGCCAATGTATTGAATTAAAATTCAGGCCTTTTTTTACAGACACCTAACACTGTCTGGCTATCTATTTAGGTACCGTATTACACTAATACAGGCACAGCAGTAACGACAGATTTAGCTGAATATAAATGTGAGGCCTATTTTTTAGGCGCTGTGTGACAGGTATACGTTTACGGACAGAATTAGACTTGTATCTGCACAGTAGCGTGTGTGTTAAGTTTTTGAGAATGACCCTATCAGCACCTTGAATCTAATATACCCTTTTAGGGATAGATTTAAAGTAGGCCTGATACAGCAGAAACCACTAATTTTGAGAATTGCAAATTTGGGAATTGTTTTTCAACCCAGAACAAAAACTGTGCTTTGACGGTCACAAAAAATAACTTGACCAGCTAAAACAGTACAGATTTGGATGAATATAAATGTGAGGCCAATTTTTTAGGCGCTGGGTGACAGGCTCAGCCTGCAGCTGATGTAGTATATGGCCAAAAAATAACCACACTATTGATGGTTAAATGGACTTGGTGGCAGCTTGTGCTGGCGCACCACAAGCCACAAAATGGCCGCCGATCACCCCAGAAAAAAGTGACTGAAAAACGCTCTGGGCAGCCTAAAAACACTGAGCAATTGAATAGCAGCAGTTCAATGATCCACAGCTGGAGATCGATCACTGAATGAAGTCTTTTGGAGGAGTTAATCTGCCTAATCTCGCCCTAACGTCGCAGCTGCAACCTCTCCCTACGCTTGTATCAGCAGAGTGACGTGCAGCGCTACGTGACCCAAGCTTATATAGAGGCTGGGTCACATGCTGCACTGGCCAATCACAGCCATGCCAATAGTAGGCATGGCTGTGATGGCCTCTTGGGGCAAGTAGTATGACGCTTGTTGATTGGCTGCTTTGCAGCCTTTCAAAAAGCGCCAAGAAAGCGCCGAACACCGAACCCGAACCCGGACTTTTACGAAAATGTTCGGGTTCGGGTCCGTGTCACGGACACCCCAAAACTATACAGTTCGGGTTCGCTCATCCCTACTCATAACATATGCAAGTTCACCCCTTAATGACCGGGCCATTTTGTACCATTCTGGCCAGGCTATTTTTAGCAAATCTGACATGTGTCAATTTATGTGGTAATAACTTTTAAACGCTTTTACTTATCCAGGCCATTCTGAAATAGTTTTCTCGTCACATATTGTATTTCCTGACAGTGGTAAAATTCATTCTCAAAATTTTATTTTTATTTTTAAAAAAACAACTAAATTTACCAAAAATTTGATCACTTGGAATTACGCTTTTTACGTTTTTAATATTATTTTTTTACAGTGTTTACCTGAGGGGTTAGGTCATGTGATATATTTATACAGCTGGTTATTATTGACGTGGCGATACCTAATATGTATACTTTTTGGGGGGATTTTATTATTACACAATAATAGCATTTTGGAAAATAAAATAATGTTTTAATATCTCCATATTTTGAGAGCCATATTTGTTTTATTTTTTGGGGCGATTGTCTAAGTTAGAGGCTCATTTTTTGCATGATAAGGTGACAGTTGGTACTATTTTGGGGTTCATAAGCCTTTTTGATCGCTTGGTGCTGCACTTTTAGAGATGTAATGTGCCACAAAAATTGTTTATTTAGCACAGTTTTTCAATTTAGCATAAGGTGTTCAACTGAGGTTAGGTCATGTGTTATTTTTATAGAGCCATTAGATACGGACACGTAAATACATAATATGTCAAATATTATTTATTTTTCTTACCTATTTTTTCTCATTTTAAATTTACTTTATTTTGGGAAAAGGACGCTTTATTTTTCAAATTGAAAATTATATATATATTTTTTGTCCCCCTCTAGGACTTAAACTTTTGGGGGTCTGATCCCCTTTATAATGCATTACAATACTTCTGTATTGTAATTAGTGATGGACGAACATCTACCGGGACGGTTCGCGAACGCGATCAAATGTTCGCGTACCGCTAGTTCGCGGCGGGTCCCATTCATTTTAATGGCAGGCGAACCTGAAAAACCTTCAGCTCATATTTGCAGCCAATAAATAATTACTAGAAGTGCACAAATAGTCCCACAACGTGGACAGTGACATGCGCAAATGCACTATAAAGAAAGTATATTGGTATATAACACCCCGCTTCAATCAGTTTTTTTGGGGGGCGACTGGTATATCACATCAGTAGAAATGATTTGTTCCAGTAACGCTCGTCCCTCTATATACCTGCAGTATCGCAGCAGAACCGCACACAACTGCCGCACAATACAAATGCACTATAATGTACTGTCTAACATAGAAAGTATATCATAACATTGTACACGGAAGGTAATCCATTAGAATATACATAAAGATAAAACGTAACCTTTAATAATGTTACTATGAGGGTCCATTCACACGTCCGTAAGTGTTTGCGGATCCGCAAAACACGGACACCGGCAATGTGCATTCCGCAATTTGTGGACCGCACATCGCCGGCACTATACTAGAAAATGCCAGATGCGGAAGTGCATGAATGGGTCTGCACCCGTTCCGCAAAATTGCGGAACGGATGCGGATCCATTTTTCGGACGTGTGGATGGAAAAGATATCCCTCAAAATGAAAATAAATTACATTATTAAAGTTAAAGGGGTTCTGCACTTTGTTTTAACTGATGATCTATCCTCAGCATCATCAGCATCTGATCGGCTGTTTGAGAAGGCAGCGGCGCTCCAGCAGTGGCGCGGCCTTCTCAGTGTTTTCTGCTGGCCCAGTGACGTCACGACTAGTATCAACTAGCGTGGTCGAGGCTAAGCTTCATTTAAGTGAACAGAGCTTAGCCCCACCCACGTTAGTTGATACTAGTCGTGACGTCACTGGGCCGGCGGTAAACAGCGAGAAGGCTGCAGCGCTGCTGAAGCGCCGCTGCATTCTCAAACAGCTGATCGGCGGGGGTCCCGGGTGTCAGACTCCTGCCGATCAGATGCTGATGATCTATCCAGAGGATAGATCATCAGTTAAAACAAAGTGCAGAACCCATTTAGGCAAAAAGCATAGATGTGGTCGGCGGCACTAAATCAGGTGCTCGCTGGCACCAAATCAGAAACCATATGTCCTACCACAATCCGGGGGGTTCCAGTGCACATCCATGAATCCCGGAGGGAAAGCAAAAACATCTATCCCTGGGCTAGATGATGATGTGGTATTGAAGGACAGGGTGGGCAAAGAACTGTCCCTGATATTGCCCTACAGGAAGTGCTATTCTGACCCTGATATCCTAACCACAGACCACCCGCCCTGATAAGAGCGACCCCGTCCGGAACCTTACCCTATATGAAAATGGCCCTAGTAAGCCCCTAGCCCCTAGGGCCTTGACTTCCAGGTGATCACTATATAGATCTATGTGTTTTTGACTCATTATAAAAGTATAAGTATATCGCACCCCTCTGTGCATCACACATATATATAGCACACCTATACTAGTGCTTAAAAAGACTTTTGTGGCCCTATTAGCTCGCGTTTGGTGTCCCTAACAGCCTGTCCCTGCTCCACACAGCGACCTCTCCCTACACTGGCAAAAGACTTAATGTAAAATGGCGGCCACATCAGGTTTATTTATAAGGTAGGGGGTGTGTCCATTTGCTGAAACGTCTCAATTGGCTGTCCTGTACCACCTGATGGATGTGTCATGGGTCAAAGTTCTTCATAATGTAAAAGAATATGCCGGGCACGAATTTCTCCATATGTTTGCATGTTTGGCAAATCGCGAACAGGCAAAGTTCGCCGCGAAACGACCGCCGGGCGAACCGCAAGGCCATCTCTAATTGTAATGCATTGGCTGTACGTGTATTACCAGTGTAATCCAGGGGGCTGGATATCACAGGCCCTCCCGGAAGGCAGTTATGATTCCTAAGGAAGGCATCGAGCTACCTTCCTTGCCATCGGGTCCCCATCACAGCAGCGCGGGGACCCGATGGACACCCCGCACATGTTGGAAGCTCTCACGTGCAGCGGTCAGCACTGACCGCGGCCGTGCAGGGGTTAATGCGCCGGCATCTGTGGTTT
Source organism: Bufo bufo (assembly GCF_905171765.1). Classification (NCBI taxonomy): domain Eukaryota; kingdom Metazoa; phylum Chordata; class Amphibia; order Anura; family Bufonidae; genus Bufo; species Bufo bufo. The sequence continues at coordinate 831,324,650 of NC_053390.1, forward strand.
CACCGATGACAGCGCATACAGCAGGGGTCCGACTATCAGTGACTGCCAAACCCCTTGCCCTGATTGTGCGGGCGCAGGTCCTGAACTCGCCAGATCACCTTGCAGTACATTTATGTCACTGGGATTTAAGTCATGTCCAGATCTGATGTACATGTACTTCATCGGGCGTTAAGGAGTAAGTGTGTGATGTATCTAATGTAATGATGTACGGGGCCTTTTACTGGAATACCGAATGATGATTGCAGTTTTTGTATATGGAATATACACACATATATATATATTAAAGAGAAAGTCCAGCGGGAGCACCATCCAGGAAGCGGGTGTAATGTCCAACAAAGGGTTACGGCAATACCCAATAGTATATAGAAGCGAAGAAGTAGGACTGCACTCCTGAGTTATAGTGAAATCGATAAAACTTTTATTCACCCATAATATGGCAAACTTGCGACGTTTCGGCTCACAAGAGCCTTCCTCGAGGCTCTTGTGAGCCGAAACTTCGCAAGTTTGCCATATTATGGGTGAATAAAAGTTTTATCGATTTCACTATAACTCAGGAGTGCAGTCCTACTTCTTCGCTTCTATATATATATATATATATATATATATATATATATATACGAACAGCACTCCTGGAATCCACAAAAAAGGTTTTTTTTTATTCACCATTGTGATGCAACGTTTCGGCTCTGAACTAGAGCCTTTCTCAAGCAAAGAACAAGTGCATACTGTGAGATATATATATATACCCAACAGGAAGTGAAGTCAATTCAATTACAAGATCATGTGATACAGATCATGTGATACAGATCATGTGATACAGGACATTCGTAGATACAAAAACAAACACAATACAGGGAGTGCAGAATTATTAGGCAAGTTGTATTTTTGAGGATTAATTTTATTATTGAACAACAACCATGTTCTCAATGAACCCAAAAAACTCATTAATATCAAAGCTGAATATTTTTGGAAGTAGTTTTTAGTTTGTTTTTAGTTTTAGCTATTTTAGGGGGATATCTGTGTGTGCAGGTGACTATTACTGTGCATAATTATTAGGCAACTTAACAAAAAACAAATATATACCCATTTCAATTTTTTATTTTTACCAGTGAAACCAATATAACATCTCAACATTCACAAATATACATTTCTGACATTCAAAAACAAAACAAAAACAAATCAGTGACCAATATAGCCACCTTTCTTTGCAAGGACACTCAAAAGCCTGCCATCCATGGATTCTGTCAGTGTTTTGATCTGTTCACCATCAACATTGTGTGCAGCAGCAACCACAGCCTCCCAGACACTGTTCAGAGAGGTGTACTGTTTTCCCTCCTTGTAAATCTCACATTTGATGATGGACCACAGGTTCTCAATGGGGTTCAGATCAGGTGAACAAGGAGGCCATGTCATTAGATTTTCTTCTTTTATACCCTTTCTTGCCAGCCACGCTGGGGAGTACTTGGACGCGTGTGATGGAGCATTGTCCTGCATGAAAATCATGTTTTTCTTGAAGGATGCAGACTTCTTCCTGTGCCACTGCTTGAAGAAGGTGTCTTCCAGAAACTGGCAGTAGGACTGTGAGTTGAGCTTGACTCCATCCTCAACCCGAAAAGGCCCCACAAGCTCATCTTTGATGATACCAGCCCAAACCAGTACTCCACCTCCACCTTGCTGGCGTCTGAGTTGGACTGGAGCTCTCTGCCCTTTACCAATCCAGCCACGGGCCCATCCATCTGGCCCATCAAGACTCACTCTCATTTCATCAGTCCATAAAACCTTAGAAAAATCAGTCTTGAGATATTTCTTGGCCCAGTCTTGACGTTTAAGCTTGTGTGTCTTGTTCAGTGGTGGTCGTCTTTCAGCCTTTCTTACCTTGGCCATGTCTCTGAGTATTGCACACCTTGTGCTTTTGGGCACTCCAGTGATGTTGCAGCTCTGAAATATGGCCAAACTGGTGGCAAGTGGCATCTTGGCAGCTGCACGCTTGACTTTTCTCAGTTCATGGGCAGTTATTTTGCGCCTTGGTTTTTCCACACGCTTCTTGCGACCCTGTTGACTATTTTGAATGAAACGCTTGATTGTTCGATGATCACGCTTCAGAAGCTTTGCAATTTTAAGAGTGCTGCATCCCTCTGCACGATATCTCACTATTTTTGACTTTTCTGAGCCTGTCAAGTCCTTCTTTTGACCCATTTTGCCAAAGGAAAGGAAGTTGCCTAATAATTATGCACACCTAATATAGGATGTTGATGTCATTAGACCACACCCCTTCTCATTACAGAGATGCACATCACCTAATATGCTTAATTGGTAGTAGGCTTTCGAGCCTATACAGCTTGGAGTAAGACAACATGCATAAAGAGGATGATGTGGTCAAAATACTCATTTGCCTAATAATTCTGCACGCAGTGTAGTGTTCAAATATAAAGTGATCAGTGCATAAATTCATACAGATGACATCATAATGTATTGAAGTACGCCCGTAGAGAGCAATGTAGCGTCATCATATTAATACATAAAGTGCAAGTGCAATATAAACTACAAACTGTTCCAAAGTGCCTAGATCAGGAGTAGCACATCATGTGTAATGAGGGAGAAGAGATCAGAGGGGGGATGGACAAAACAATACTGATCGGGTATATACATACAAATCCACATGGATTCTTCTTAGCATTTTCCAAACCGCATTGCGCCTGCTCCAGGTTGCCACCATTGAATGTGTGTTTGCAAAACCCATTGCGCATGTGTAACATCCTGATGTATGTCACTTAACTTCTGTTCCCCTGCTTCATAATGTCAAGTGTATGTATATTGTCATCTGGTATAAGGTTGCATCACTTTCTCCATAATGTGCATTTTCTATGTCTGTATTGTATATGTTTGCTGTAATTCTTAATGTACACCAGCAGGTGGCAGCAATATGTAGTCAGAACATAGTTAGTTAACAGACCTAGAATGGAATATACCATTCCAGGCTAGCTTCCCCCCTATCTGAGGAGGAGTGGAATGTTCCCACATCCTACTTCAGAGGGAGGACAGAAAGTTCTAGCAGTGTACCAGCCACCCCCTGTTGGGGTAGGCTGTGTGAATAGGAGCTCCCAGAAAACAGGGACCCCAACCAGGGATCCAAGCCTCTGCTGAGGCCCAAGATCAACCTCGCCAGCCTAAGTCCCTTACCTCAGCTGGTGGACAAGAAAGCAGCCATCTTCAGAACTATCAGATCTCCAGGAAGAAACCACCATACCCTGCGAGCAGTCCTGTAAGTACAGATTCCAAAACAAGGAGAAGATAAGTACCTCCACAGCTAGTCAGGCCCAAATCAAGCAGACCATAGACAGAGCGGAAGATAGATACCTGCCAGATTCTTAAAGGCGTATGTACCAGATGCAGAATATATATATATAATTCCAGCCACATATTGCCAATACTTGCTGGGATCCTAGACTATTGCTGTACATTGTATGGATCTAAAGCTGCATATATAATAACATCAAGTAAAGACAAGTTGGACCCTCTTTTCTGTGTGGATTTCCATCATTCCTCAGTTACTCCTATTTACAGCACTCAATTTTGTTGTATGTGAGCTGGGATACAGGAGTCCAGCCGTATTACAGGTAGGAGACACCGTTGACACAATACAGAGACAATATCCCCCTCTGGCATTCCTCACCTAGTACGTGTGCTCATACCATCTTAAAGGGCCCTGCTATAGTACCTGCGCAAGCTGCAACTGGCGTCACAAACTTATTTACATCTAAACCTGACCCACTGCATAGCAGCCCCAACTGACCCAGTGTCCTGCCCATTGCATCAAGTGGCGTCATGAACAGGATCGGATTGTATTGTGTGTCCATCCCTAACAGAACCGCATCTAATTGTGAGCAAAAACGGACCTTAACCACCTCCCGACCGCCTAACGCACGGATGCGTCCGGAAGGTGGTTGATTCATTCCTCCTGGACGCATCCGTGCGTCATCTCGCGAGACGCGAGATTTCCTGTGAACGCGCGCACACAGGCGCGCGCGCTCACAGGAACGGAAGGTAAGAGAGTGGATCTCCAGCCTGCCAGCGGCGATCGTTCGCTGGCAGGCTGGAGATGTGATTTTTTTAACCCCTAACAGGTATATTAGACGCTGTTATGATAACAGCGTCTAATATAACTGCTACCTGGTCCTCTGGTGGTCCCCTTTGTTTGGATCGACCACCAGAGGACACAGGTAGCTCAGTAAAGTAGCACCAACCACCACTACACTACACTACACCCCCCCCGTCACTTATTAACTCCTTATTCACCCCTGATCACCCCAGATCACCCCAGATCACCCCATATAGACTCCCTGATCACCCCCCTGTCATTGATCACCCCCTGTCATTGATAACCCCCTGTAAGGCTCCATTCAGAGGTCCGTATGAATTTTACAGATCCACTGATAGATGGATCGGATCCGCAAAACACATACGGACGTCTGAATGGAGCCTTACAGGGGAGTGATCAATGACGGAGGTGATCACCCCATATAGACTCCCTGATCACCCCCCTGTCATTGATCACCACCCTGTCATTGATAACCCCCTGTAAGGCTCCATTCAGAGGTCCGTATGAATTTTACGGATCCACTGATAGATGGATCGGATCCGCAAAACACATACGGACGTCTGAATGGAGCCTTGCAGGGGAGTGATCAATGACTGTGGTGATCACCCCATATAGACTCCCTGATCACCCCCCTGTCATTGATCACCCCCCTGTAAGGCTGCATTCAGACGTCCGTATGAATTTTACGGATCCACTGATAGATGGATCGGATCCGCAAAACACATACGGACGTCTGAATGGAGCCTTACAGAGGAGTGATCAATGACGGAGGTGATCACCCCATATAGACTCCCTGATCACCCCCCTGTCATTGATCACCCCCCTGTAAGGCTGCATTCAGATGTCCGTATGATTTTTACGGATCCACTGATACATGGATCGGATCCGCAAAACACATACGGACATCTGAATGGAGCCTTACAGGGGAGTGATCACCCCATATAGACTCCCTGATCACCCCCCTGTCATTGATCACCCCCCTGTCAGGCTGCATTCAGATGTCCGTATGATTTTTACGGATCCACTGATACATGGATCGGATCCGCAAAACACATACGGACATCTGAATGGAGCCTTACAGGGGGGTGATCAATGACAGGGGGTTGATCACCCCATATAGACTCCCTGATCACCCCCTGTCATTGATCACCCCTCTGTAAGGCTCCATTCAGACATTTTTTTGGCCCAAGTTAGCGGAAATTATTTTTTTTTTTCTTACAAAGTCTCATATTCCACTAACTTGTGTCAAAAAATAAAATCTCACATGAACTCACCATACCCCTCACGGAATCCAAATGCGTAAAATTTTTTAGACATTTATATTCCAGACTTCTTCTCACGCTTTAGGGCCCCTAGAATGCCAGGGCAGTATAAATACCCCACATGTGACCCCATTTCGGAAAGAAGACACCCCAAGGTATTCGCTGAGGGGCATATTGAGTCCATGAAAGATTGAAATTTTTGTCCCAAGTTAGCGGAAAGGGAGACTTTGTGAGAAAAAAATAAAAAATATCAATTTCCGCTAACTTGTGCCAAAAAAAAAAAATATTTCTATGAACTCGCCATGCCCCTCATTGAATACCTTGGGGTGTCTTCTTTCCAAAATGGGGTCACATGTTGGGTATTTATACTTCCCTGGCATTTTAGGGGCCCCAAAGCGTGAGAAGAAGTCTGGGATCCAAATGTCTAAAAATGCCTTCCTAAAAGGAATTTGGGCACCTTTGCGCATCTAGGCTGCAAAAAAGTGTCACACATCTGGTATCGCCGTACTCAGGAGAAGTTGGGGAATGTGTTTTGGGGTGTCATTTTACATATACCCATGCTGGGTAAAAGAAATATCTTGGTCAAATGCCAACTTTGTATAAAAAAATGGGAAAAGTTGTCTTTTGCCAAGATATTTCTCTCACCCAGCATGGGTATATGTAAAATGACACCCCAAAACACATTGCCCAACTTCTCCTGAATACGGCGATACCACATGTGTGACACTTTTTTGCAGCCTAGGTGGGCAAAGGGGCCCACATTCCAAAGAGCACCTTTAGGATTTCACATGTCATTTACCTACTTACCACACATTAGGGCCCCTGGAAAATAACAGGGCAGTATAACTACCCCACAAGTGACCCCATTTTGGAAAGAAGACACCCCAAGGTATTCCGTGAGGGGCATGGCGAGTTCCTAGAATTTTTTATTTTTTGTCACAAGTTAGTGGAAAATGTTGATTTTTTTTTTTTTTTTTTCATACAAAGTCTCATATTCCACTAACTTGTGACAAAAAATAAAAACTTCCATGAACTCACTATGCCCATCAGCGAATACCTTGGGGTGTCTTCTTTCCAAAATGGGGTCACTTGTGGGGTAGTTATACTGCCCTGGCATTCTAGGGGCCCAAATGTGTGGTAAGGAGTTTGAAATCAAATTCTGTAAAAAATGACCAGTGAAATCCGAAAGGTGCTCTTTGGAATATGGGCCACTTTGCCCACCTAGGCTGAAAAAAAGTGTCACACATCTGGTATCTCCGTATTCAGGAGAAGTTGGGGAATGTGTTTTGGGGTGTCATTTTACATATACCCATGCTGGGTAAAAGAAATATCTTGGCAAAAGACAACTTTTCCCATTTTTTTATACAAAGTTGTCTTTTGCCAAGATATTTCTCTCACCCAGCATGGGTATATGTAAAATGACACCCCAAAACACATTCCCCAACTTCTCCTGAATACGGAGATACCACTGTGTGACAATTTTTTGCAGCCTAGGTGGGCAAAGGGGCCCACATTCCAAAGAGCATCTTTCGGATTTCACCAGCCATTTTTTACAGAATTTGATTTCAAACTCCTTACCACACATTTGGGCCCCTAGAATGCCAGGGCAGTATAACTACCCCACAAGTGACCCCATTTTGGAAAGAAGACACCCCAAGGTATTCCGTGAGGGGCATGGCGAGTTCCTAGAATTTTTTATTTTTTGTCACAAGTTAGTGGAAAATGATGTTTTTTGTTTTTTTTTTACAAAGTCTCATATTCCACTAACTTGTGACAAAAAATAAAAACTTCCATGAACTCACTATGCCCATCAGCAAATACCTTGGGGTGTCTTCTTTCCAAAATGGGGTCACTTGTGGGGTAGTTATACTGCCCTGGCATTCTAGGGGCCCAAATGTGTGGTAAGGAGTTTGAAATCAAATTCTGTAAAAAATGACCAGTGAAATCCGAAAGGTGCTCTTTGGAATATGGGCCCCTTTGCCCACCTAGGCTGAAAAAAAGTGTCACACATCTGGTATCTCCGTATTCAGGAGAAGTTGGGGAATGTGTTTTGGGGTGTCATTTTACATATACCCATGCTGGGTGAGAGAAATATCTTGGCAAAAGACAACTTTTCCCATTTTTTTATACAAAGTTGTCTTTTGCCAAGATATTTCTCTCACCCAGCATGGGTATATGTAAAATGACACCCCAAAAAACATTCCCCAACTTCTCCTGAATACGGAGATACCAAATGTGTGACACTTTTTTGCAGCCTAGGTGGGCAAAGGGGCCCACATTCCAAAGAGCACCTTTCGGATTTCACCAGCCATTTTTTACAGAATTTGATTTCAAACTCCTTACCACACATTTGGGCCCCTACCCTGTTTCCCCGAAAATAAGACAGTGTCTTATATTAATTTTTGCTCCCAAAGGTTCGCTAGGTCTTATTTTCAGGGGATGTCTTATTTTTCCATGAAGAAAAATACGGTACACATTTATTGTTGAAAAAAAAAAAGGAAATCAGGGTGGGGAGGGGGATCACTTAAAATGGCACAGGGGGATCAGAAGGGGGAATCAAAATGGTACAGGAGAATCAGAGGTGGGGGATTACTATAGCATTTTAGTACCCCCTTCTGATCCTCCTGTGTCATTTTGATTCCCCCCTCTGATCCCCCTGTGCCATTTTAAATGATCCCCCTCCCCACCCTGATACCCCTGTGTCATTTTGATTCCCCCCTCTGATCACCCTGTGTCATTTTAATTACCGTTTTCGTCTCACTCCCCCATCTTCACCAGACATCCTCTACCTTCCATCAGATATCCCCCCCCCTACCTGTCACCCCGTCCCCTGTGTGTCCGTGCCAGCCAAGTTGTGAGACTCCATTAGGGCAGATCGAGCTGCGAGCGGAAGAAGGCGGCAGCTTGTCCTGGCGGCGGCCAATCAGTGAGCTCCTTACATTCTGGGGTGGCTTGCTTTATAATCGGGGGAGGCATTATGTCCGGCCGATGCTTTATAATCGGGGAGGCCTTATTTTCGGGGGGATGCCTTATATTACAGTGATAGGCAAAACTAGAGGTAGGTCTTATTTTTGGGGGATGTCTTATTTTCGGGGAAACAGGGTAGAATGCCAGGGCAGTATAACTACCCCACAAGTGACCCCATTTTGGAAAGAAGACACCCCAAGGTATTCGCTGATGGGCATAGTGAGTTCATGGAAGTTTTTATTTTTTGTCACAAGTTAGTGGAATATGAGACTTTGTAAGAAAAAAAAATAAATCATCATTTTCCGCTAACTTGTGACAAAAAATAAAAAGTTCTATGAACTCACTATGCCCATCAGCGAATACCTTAGGGTGTCTACTTTCCGAAATGGGGTCATTTGTGGGGTGTTTGTACTGTCTGGGCATTGTAGAACTTCAGGAAACATGACAGCTGCTTCAAAAAGCGGAAATTCACATTTTTGTACCATAGTTTGTAAACGCTATAACTTTTACCCAAACCATTTTTTTTTTTACTGCAAAGAAAAAATGTGGGGATTGGGTCAGCACAACCTGTATGTGGTGCACATCACTATGGCGAAATACATATACAAACGAAAAATACAAATGTGATAGCACTCTACATCCAGCAATTTGCCTCCATGCTGGATGAGGCATTGGTGTACATTTTGGCCAAAGCGTAGTAAGCCACTCACCACGTCAAGGTCGCCTCTATTTGAGTGGTCCCTAACTCTAGTTCCTACCTGTTCATGGGCCATGACAGCCACACAAAATCCAGGGAATGCTGGTCAGCGTGCACGCCAAGCACACTCTGCTTTTAACCCCGTCCGGTGCCATTACAGCTTTCATCGGATCCAGAGATGCAAGTACCAACATGCACGCTGAGCCCACCATATGCTTCTCCTGGAGCCAAATGGCTACTGGTAGGTTCTATATAAGCAGACTCAGTTTTATACTGACTTTAAAACCAGCCTCCAGGACAGATTGACTGGCACCGGACGGGGTTAAAAGCAGAGTGTGCTTGGCGTGCACGCTGACCCGCATTCCCTGGATTTTGTGTGGCTGTCATGGCCCATGAACAGGTAGGAACTAGAGTTAGGGACCACTCAAATAGAGGCGACCTTGACGTGGTGAGTGGCTTACTACGCTTTGGCCAAAATGTACACCAATGCCTCATCCAGCATGGAGGCAAATTGCTGGATGTAGAGTGCTATCACATTTGTATTTTTCGTTTGTATATGTATTTTGCCATAGTGATGTGCACCACATAGAGGTTGTGCTGACCCAATCCCCACATTTTTTCTTTGCAGTATATATTGGAGGTGTGGCGATCTCCTTGGAGTCATTGCACACCTGACCAGTCAATCTGTCCTGGAGGCTGGTTTTAAAGTCAGTATAAAACTGAGTCTGCTTATATAGAACCTACCAGTAGCCATTTGGCTCCAGGAGAAGTATATGGTGGGCTCAGCGTGCATGTTGGTACTTGCATCCCTGGATCCGATGAAAGCTGTAATGGCACCGGACGGGGTTAAAAGCAGAGTGTGCCCTGGATTTTGTGTGGCTGTCATGGCCCATGAACAGGTAGGAACTAGAGTTAGGGACCACTCAAATAGAGGCGACCTTGACGTGGTGAGTGGCTTACTACGCTTTGGCCAAAATGTACACCAATGCCTCATCCAGCATGGAGGCAAATTGCTGGATGTAGAGTGCTATCACATTTGTATTTTTCATTTTTTTTTTTACCCAAACATTTTTTTTTTAATCAAAGACATGTAGAACAATAAATTTAGAGCAAAATTTATATATGGATCTCGTTTTTTTGGGCAAAATTTTACAACTGAAAGTGAAAAATGTCATTTTTTTGCAAAAAAATCGTTAAATTTCGATTAATAACAAAAAAAGTAAAAATGTCAGCAGCAATGAAATACCACCAAATGAAAGCTCTATTAGTGAGAAGAAAAGGAGGTAAAATTCATTTGGGTGGTAAGTTGCATGACCGAGCAATAAACGGTGAAAGTAGGGTAGGTCAGAAGTGTAAAAAGTGGCCTGGTCTTTCAGGGTGTTTAAGCTATGGGGGCTGAGGTGGTTAAAAACCACATGTTTCACAGTATTGCAAGCGCTACCGCTTGTACCAAGATCGCTAACAAAAGTGACTTTCTTACTTGTTTTGCTGTGCCAAGAAAGCGCTGCACGTGCGCTGCTGCATGCAAGGAGTTAATTCGATATTATGGAGATTCGCCATATTCGCTTCAAGATGGAGCTGCATCTTCATACCAAAGAACAAAGAAACCAAGAAACGCCCTCCCAGGAGCGTGAAAATGCTGTCTACGCCCCCCAGAAGCGGAAAAATATAGCGACACTCCCTCATGAAAGGCGCGAAGATGTCGAATACGCCCCTTCAGGAGCGAGAAAAATAGAGAACGCCCTCTATGGACTTGTCACTGACCTAGCCAGAGGTGATAAAAGCTCCACCCTCTGCGCCCCCCCTTTAGTATTAGCAATCAGTGTTTGCCGGACAGCAGCGAGAATGGCGTACCCGCGTCCAAAGTGGAACCAGATGGCCATCGATGGAGAGGATGTTTACCCCGATCAGCCACTGGAGATCCGAGTCTCCCAACTTATGCAGAGACGCAGCCCCCCAACTTTGGATGCCAGACTGGAGGCTGTGGATACCTCTGTGCACCAAGCCTCTACAGTACCTACCCTGCCTGGTACACCGGAGATGCCAGAGAGGATGACCGCTGAAGTTCCAGCTCCTGCGATGGGTGTTCCGGACCTGATGATAGAGTTCCAGGAGGCCGTGGATCCCTCCGCTCTGTTAAGTGCACCAGCGGAAGGCGACGCACCTGTTCAAATGGATGTGGACGTCGTGCCTGCTCCCGCGGAGGACGCCGTTGACGTCACCTCACTAGCTAAGGAGAAACCTGCGATCCAGATGGCGCCTGAATCCGGAGAGGACCAGCAGAAGGCACCGGAACCGGCCACCCGGCCGCGACAGCAGGTAGGAGCAACCCAGCTCCCTGAGGCCTAGGCCCGGTCCGTGTCCTTCCCTCCGCCACGTCCAGAGACCCCATCACCGGCCATCAATCTCAGGCCTACCAAGCCACAGCCACCTCCTGGTGTGGTGGAGGCGGCTGGAGATTCCACTCCACCGCCCAGCTACAGCCAGCTCAGTAGCCTCAACCCAGAGGTACCCCACGAGATAACCGCCTTTGCGCAGACGGCCTGGGAATACAAGTCGGCTGTAGAAGAGTGGGTGAAGGAAGTCCTTGATTGCCCCCAGTCCGGAGATCCCGTCCTGACCCGACGTACCGGAACCGTCCTATGGTTTTCTGTGGAGCTCGGTGTGGGATTCCTCCAGGACAACCACTCGGGCACTGAGGTATTCGTAGGCCGCAGGTCGGTAAAACGCCACTACTTGCCCCAGGAGAGGCATAACTTGTACATTGGGGATCAAGTTGAATACACCCCCATGCGGTCAATGCAAGGACTGTTTGCTGCGGGATTCACCCTACTCCAGAAACCACTCTCTCCTGCCATCACCCCAGAGACCTGGCAGGAGGATCCAGGCTCTGCGGCTAGGACCAGATGCCTGCAGGAAACCCCAGACGGTCGGCTGGTTTTCAAAGAAAAGGCGCATCTAGCCCCTGCACCTCTCATTCCTGACCTATCACCGCCACCAACCCTGAGGGTAGGACAGATCAACAATAGCGTCCTTACGTTCAACCCTAAGGTGCAGCCGTGCTTTATGCCTCCTTATATGCTCCCTTGGAAGCAGCCTGCACAATCTGCTCCAGCTCTCCCTGCACCAATGCAGCCAGAAGTTCTGCCCCTTCCTGCATCGGCTGTGGATCCCGGTCTGCAGCAAGCAACAGACACATTCTCCAGGTTGGCTGTACAGCCAATACCTACTGTAACCGGTAGAGGGCGCTGGCGCACCACCACCAACACCACCCTAAGCTACCAGCAGAGGCAGGAATTACCTCTCATGCACTTCAGTAGCTCCAGTAGTGATGAAGAGCTGGATACCTACCTGTATGGTGTCCCCATCATGAAGAAAATACAACAGTGACAATGTTTGGGAGCCACGCCATGGACTGATTACCTGACGGGTGAGGATCTGTTGGCATTGTTGTGTCATGTTTTAACTTTTTGTTCCAGGTTGCCATTGTTTGTCCTCATCCAGATGGTCATGTCAGTAAGGACTCCCCCCCATCAGCACTTAACCCCTTACGTCCCAGTTGGAAGTTTTATCCCCTTTCTCAGGTTACTTGATAGCCTGCTGCTATTCTTATAACACTTTTAACCCTTTGGATTACAATTGACTTTTGCCCTGTGGATTGCAAAGGACTTTTATCAGTTTCCAGAGGATTCTGCAACTTTAAGCACTTCCAGGAATAAGGACTCAAGTTATTGTTGAGCCTATCCTTGCACTTATAAAATTTGCACTACTTTTATCAAATGTTTGCAACATAAAAGCTTGCACTTAATTGTTATGCTATTTAATAATTTATGTCATTGTAACCGGTTTACAAATGTTATGTAACGTTAAAGATATCCTGCCCATTGTGTGTATTATCTTTCCAGGTGCCGCAATGTGAATTTATGCACTATTCCAAATGATTGCACTTACCATTGCACTTAACAAAAATTGTAACAACTTACTTAAGTGTGCCTTTTTACAGCTCTTGTTCTCCTCCCCCCTTATACGGACTGTCATTATACGGACGTTGTACACCAATGGCCTACACACGGTGATATATACCCATAGGAACCCAGGGTAGGACCAAATGGTAAGTCCTGACAGATCTAGTTACACAGGTACCCCTGCTGCTTCGGGAATCGTTAGAAGCCCTAGGCTGCTCCTTCCCGCTTGTTAAATGTTCCGGATTGTTCCCATCCGGAGGTGTCTTATTTCCAGGAGATCCATGGGAACGTACTGCCCTCCTCCTGCGACTTGCCAGAAGACATGGAGACGATAAATACCTCCCCTTCTGAGCTTTTACCTAAGGTAAGGCGACTCAAGCCTTAGAGCCATATATTCTAGCTTCCTCATAGACATCATAGTGATCGTGCTATAAGCCAAATTTCTTCAGGCTATGATGCAGGGAAGGGAATACAGGATAAAGCCACCCTTTCATTTGCGGGCTTTGCATTACATAATGGTGTGATTACGGAGTAAAGACACCCCCATGCTCTCTTTGATGTTCATGGCCAGAACATACAAAGTCAGTCGGTGATGCATGCTTTGTGCAGTTATAGGTTACCTGGTTATACCAAGATAAGGAAACTGTGTGTTGGACACCTTATGCTAGCGGGCAGGAACCTCGAGGAAACCGTTAAATGTTTTGTCTATGTAATGTCTTATATGTAATTCATGCAGCACTTTGTATTAATTGGGTACCCAGAGCTCACTCCTCACCCGCCTATCTTGCGCCGAGGACGGCTTCACTTAAAGTAACGGGGTATGTAACATCCTGAAGTATGTCACTAAACTTCTGTTCCCCTGCTTCATAATGTCAAGTGTATGTATATTGTCATCTGGTATAAGGTTGCATCACTTTCTCCATAATGTGCATTTTCTATGTCTGTATTGTATATGTTTGCTGTAATTCTTAATGTACACCAGCAGGTGGCAGCAATATGTAGTCAGAACATAGTTAGTTAACAGACCTAGACTGGAATATACTATTCCAGGCTAGCTTCCCCCCTATCTGAGGAGGAATGGAATGTTCCCACATCCTACTTCAGAGGGAGGACAGAAAGTTCTAGCAGTGTACCAGCCACCCCCTGTTGGGGTAGGCTGTGTGAATAGGAGCTCCCAGAAAACAGGGACCCCAACCAGGGATCCAAGCCTCTGCTGATGCCCAAGATCAACCTCCCCAGCCTGAGTCCCTTACCTCAGCTGGTGGACAAGAAAGCAGCAATCTTCAGAACTATCAGATCTCCAGGAAGAAACCACCATACCCTGCGAGCAGTCCTGTAAGTACAGATTCCAAAACAAGGAGAAGATAAGTACCTCCACAGCTAGTCAGGCCCAAATCAAAAAGACCATAGACAGAGCAGAAGATAGATACCTGCCAGATTCTTAAAGGCGTATGTACCAGATGCAGAATATATATATATATATATATATATATATATATATATATAATTCCTGCCACATATTGCCAATACCTGCTGGGATCCTAGACTATTGCTGTACATTGTATGGATCTAAAGCTGCATATATAATAACATCAAGTAAAGACAAGTTGGACCCTCTTTTCTGTGTGGATTTCCATCATTCCTCAGTTACTCCTATTTACAGCACTCAATTTTGTTGTATGTGAGCCGGGATACAGGAGTCTGGCCGTACTACAGGTAGGAGACACTGTTGACACAACACAGAGACAATATCCCCCTTTGGCATTCCTCACCTAGTACGTGTGCTCATACCATCTTAAAGGGCCCTGCTATAGTACCTGCGCAAGCTGCAACTGGCGTCACAAACTTATTTACATCTAAACCTGACCTACTGCATAGCAGCCCCAACTGACCCAGTGTCCTGCCCATTGCACATGCGCTAAATATCTGGCGCATGCGCACTGGGACTCCGCACCGCGATAGCCATATTTAAACAGGTAATAGACCGGACAGGCGGTCTGCGCATGCCCGTAATTATCGTCAGGAGTCAGGCGCCATCTACATTCAGGACAATCTTGCACTCTTTTCAGACACAAACCCTAGATACACAGCCATTATACTAAACAAGGGCAAAGTGTGTACGGTGGTAGGGGATCGTCCTTTGTACAGGATTATCCACCTCCCCCACCGGAAAATGACTTGTGGAATACCGCATATCAATACGGACAGCCATCAGGTCTAACCAGTGGTCCGTTATCACACCACACAGCCCAGAAAATACTGTCGGTAAGACAAAGAAAGCTTCTCCTGAGTCCTGACCAACAGGACACAAACTCTAATCTATAGACTGTGTGTGTGGGGGGAATATAGTGTGCGGCAGGTAAATGGATGTGCAATGTGCATGTGAGAGATACACTGCCTGTCCCAAAAAAAAGTTGCCACCAAAAAAAAAGGTCACACACTCTCATATTTTGTTGGACCGCCTTTGCCTTTGATTACAGCACGCATTCGCTGTGGCATTGTTTCGATAAGCTTCTGCAATGTCACAAGATTTATTTCCATCCAGTGTTGCATTAATTTTTCACCAAGATCTTGCATTGATGACGGTAGAGTCTGACCACTGTGCAAAGCCTTCTCTAGCACATCCCAAAGATTCTCCATGGGGTTTAGGTCTGGACTCTGTGGTGGATAAATCCATGTGTGACAATGATGTCTCATGCTCCCTGGACCACTCTTTCACAATTTGAGCCTGATGAATCCTGGCCATGTCATCTTGGAATATGCCCGTGCCATCAGGGAAGAAAAAATCCATTGATGGAATAGCCTGGTCATTCAGTATGTTCAGGTAGTCCGCTGACCTCATTCTTGGCGCACATACTGTTGCTGAACCTAGACCTGACCAACTGCAGCAACCCCAGATCATAGCACTGCCCCCACAGGCTTGTACAGGAGGCACTAGGCATGATGGGGGCATCACTTCATCTGCCTCTCTTCTTACCCTGATGTGCCCATCACTCTGGAACAGGGTAAATCTGGACTCATCAGACCACATCACCTTCTTCCATTGCTCCAGAGTGCAATCTTTATGCTCCCTAGCAAATTGAAGCCTTTTTTCCTGGTTTGCCTTACTGATTAGTGGTTTTCTTACGGCTACACAGCTGTTCAGTCCCAATCCCTTGAGTTCCCATTGCATTGTGCGTGTGGAAATGCTCTTACTTTCACTATTAAACATAGCCCTGAGTTCTACTGTTTTTCTTCGATTTGATTTCACCAAACGTTTAAATGATTGCCGATCACGATCATTCAGGATATTTTTTTTCGCCACAATTCTTCCTCAAATACGATGGGTCCCCACTAGGGTTGAG
Organism: Bufo bufo; assembly: GCF_905171765.1. NCBI lineage: Eukaryota > Metazoa > Chordata > Amphibia > Anura > Bufonidae > Bufo > Bufo bufo. The sequence goes on from NC_053390.1 coordinate 831,340,984, forward strand.
CGAACCCGAACTGTAAAGTTCGGGTTCGTACCGAACTTTTGGATTTTTGGACCCCGGACCCGAACATCTTAGTAAAAGTTTGGGTTCGGGTTCTGTGTTCGGCGATTTCTTGGCCCTTTTTGAAAGGCTGCACAGCAGCCAATCAACAAGCGTTTAACTCTGTGCCCTTAGAAGCCATCACAGCCTTGCTTACTAATGGCGTGGCTGTGATTGGCCAGTGCAGCATGTGACCCAGGCTCCATATAAGCTGGAGTCACGTAGCGCTGCACGTCACTCTGCTGTTACAAGTGTAGGGAGAGGATGCTGCTGGTGATTTCAGGGAGAGAATAGGAGAGAATCTTTGTTCAGAACGTGAATCTAACTCAGCGATCTACATACATTGTGTTGTGTGGGTGTAGGGCACAATCTTTTTACCCTGCCCTGAGCCCAGTGATAGAAAAAACAACAACTTTTTTCCGTCTGTTAGTTAGGTGGGCGGCAGCGGTGGCAATCTACAACATCTGGATTAGTCAGTGTGCAATTTAAGCTAGAAATACAGCCATAATTTTCTGGGTTTTTCAAAACACACTTTTTTGCCAAAATACTCAATTTTACAGCCCTTGCAGCATCAGCACATGTGAAATTCCAGGGTTATATACTGCTGTCATATTCTGTTATTAAACAAACACCCATTTTGGGCACAAATCTTTAATTGCGGCCTAGTCTGGATAAGGGCGTGTGAGATACAGCCTTTACATACTGTGGTTCTATTCAGTTATTTGAAATACAGCCATTTTGGGCACAAACCATTAATTTCAGCCTAGTGTGGGTCAGGGCGTGTGAGATACACCCTTTATATACAGGGGTTATATTCTTCATTTAATAAAACACCCTTTTTGGGCAAAATACACAATTTTTCTGGCCTTGCACCATCAGCACGTGTGAAATTCAAGGGTTATATACAGCTGTCATATTCTTTTTTATTAAATATTTTTATTTTTTATTCCTTTCATAATACAAAATTTAAATGCAATTTGACAATACAAAATCTAAGTTCATCAATATACACTCTAAAAAAAAGTCATCATAATAAATTATAGATCACTGTAAACAGAAACAGTACAAAAGTAGTCAGCAATCTGTTCTATTTTGGGTGATCACCAAACTCCCCTCTGAGCTCCACATTGCTTATACTTAGACCTCTTATTGTCTATTCAAATTAATTTATCCCCCACCTTAAATCAACCCCCCCCATCCCCCTGCCCTGTGATGGCTGTCTCGGTGTGCATCATAACCGATCCCCCCTAAGGGGTATGCATTATTTTTCATCTCTCTCTCTCCCCCCCCCACCCCCGGCCGGGCGACAGCACTGCCTATCAGCGACTGATTGTACTACTTATTGCATATTCCTCAAACCTCTCGATCCTGACCAATAAATTTTTCCACTCAATAATATTGGGTGCTCTTTTGGAGCCGCACTCTCTTGCGATAATAACTCTTGCCGCCATAAGACCTCTTATCCAGATCTTTTTTTTTCCTTTTTCCCCTAATTGATAGTGGGATACTGCCCAAGACAGCTACTTCCGGTTTCAGTGGGAGGGATACCAGGGACTCTGCACTTAGGAGACCAAAAACCTCTCTCCAAAAGGATTGCATTTTTAAACAACTCCATATCAGATGCATATAGTCGGCAGCCTCTTCTCTACATTTCCAACAATTTTTTTTAGGTTCTTTGTAGATCTTACTTAGCAGTAATGGAGTCATATATATATTCTATGTATAATATTAAAGTAAATTTTCCTAAAGTTACTAGAAATCGTTGCCCTTTTTATATTTTTATATATATTCCCCCATTCTAATGTGTTTAATCCTGTATCCTTTGCCCATTTTTCCTCACTGTTAAACTTTATTATTTTACCCAACCCCTTCCTTATTATCCTATAGACTTGAGAGATAGTGACCCTAATTGTCGTACATTGATAGCAAAAATATATAAATTCATGTTTAGTTGTGATAAAGTATTCCCTATTTTGTGTAGCTTCAAAAGCGTGTCTTAATTGGTGATACCAAAACCGACTCTTTTAGTGCTCTTATTTCCCCGTTCTTAACTAACTGTGATACATAAATGATACCATTCTTTTCCCAATACTTGTATTCTGCGATTGACTGAAATTCTCTCAAATTGCTATTATACCACAAAGGTGAAAAATGTGAAGTGTTCAAGATTCCTAGTATTCTTTTAATTTTTCCCCAAGCCAAGTCAACCATTTGACATATTGGGCACTTTTTCCCTTTATTTTTTAATATATCCTGTCTCTAATATGCTAAATATATTATACTTTGGGCCATTAAAGCCCCTTTCTAGATATTCTTTTATATTATTTCCCCCGGATTTTAGCCACTGAACTTGAGAGGCCAAATTATATCCATGGAAAAAGGGAACCGATAGCCCTCCATCCTCTTCCACTAACCAAAGATATTTTTGTTTTAGTTTTACCCTTTTTCTTCCCCAGATTAAGTCATTCAGCAGCCGTTCCCGATGGTTGAAGAAACAATCCTCTATCCAAACTGGACAGGCTGCCAAAATATACAAAATCTGGGGAAGTAACACCATTTTTATTAATGCAATTCTGTCCGCTTGTCCTATCAATAATTTCTGCCAAAAACTTATTTTACTTTCACATTTAATCAACAAAGGAGAGAGATTTAATTTCGTAAAATCTAGGATACTTGCATTCAGCTTTACACCCAAATAGTCAAAGGATTCCATAGGTTTTATTACCCTAATTTCTGCGCAGTTCAGTAGAGGTGCCTGATCAAGCGGCAACAATACTGATTTGGCCCAATTGATTTTATATCCCGAAATATCACTATACTTATTTATTAATTCCATAAGATGAGACTGCTGAGATGTTGGATTCTCCAAGAAGATTAAAATATCATCTGCATACATACTTATCTTATCGGAGGTCCCATTCATACCAAAGCCTTTAATCGTTTCATCCGATCTGATTTTAGCTGCCAGCGGTTCTATAAATAGAGCAAACAATAAAGGGGAGAAGGGGCATCCCTGTCTTGTTCCTCTATGCAACTCTATTTGCTCAGACCATACTCCATTAGTGTTTATTCTAGCTTTGGGATGGTTATATCGAATCTGGACCCACTTGATAAAGTATTGGCCCACATTCATCCTATGCATTACTTTCCAGAGATATTCCCACTCCACCCTGTCAAACGCCTTCTCAGCGTCTAATGACAGGATGGAGCGGGAGCCCCTCCCCACTTCAAAATCATATTAAAAAAATGTCTGCGTATGCTGGATTGTACCGATCTCTTGGGTATAAACCCAGTCTGATCTGGATGAATCAGCCTGTCAATAACTCCCTTTAATCTATTAGCGAATATTTGTTGCGCAGATTTTATAGTCTGTATTTAACAGAGAGATCGGGCGGTATGCCCCTATCTCTCTTTCATCCTTACCCTTTTTTAGAATAAGTGTAATCAGAGCTTCAGATAGAGATGAAGGGAGTTCACCAGTAGTAACATTGGCAGGATTATGTCTCCATACTGGCGGTAGATTCAAAGGGGAGCCCGTCTCCAGATGTTCTTAACTGCCTCAGATAATTCCTTTAAATCTATAGGCCGATTTAGTATTTTGCATTCCTCCTCTGTTAATTTAGGGAGATTGATGTTCTCCAAGAACTTTTCAACGACTCCATCCTGCTGCTTTATTTTATTTGTATATAAGGTTTTATAGTACTTAACGAACTCCCGCTCAATCTCCTCTGGGCGCGTAGTAACCACTCCATTTTCCAATCTGATGTTTTTTATTCTACTAATATTTTTTTGATTTTGGATCAAAGATGATAAAAGATTTCCAGGTTTCCCTGCCTGAGAGAAGTATTTAGCTCCTGTAAATAAAACACACCCTATGACTGCTGTCATATTCAGTTATTAAAGAAACACCCATTTTTGGCACAAATCTTTAATTGCAGCCTAGTCTGGATTAGAGATGTCCCGAATAGTTCGCCGGCGAATAGTTCCCGGCCAACATAACTTGTTCGCGTTCGCCGCGGCGGGCGAACATAAGCGATGTTCGGTCCGCCCCCTATACATCATCATTGTGTAAACTTTGACCCTGTACCTCACAGTCTGCAGACACATTCCAGCCAATCAGCAGCAGACCCTCCCTCCCAGACCCTCCCACCTCCTGGACAGCATCCATTTTAGATTCATTCGGAATCTGAATTCTCAGTGAGAGGAGGGACAGTGCTGCTGCTGCTGATTCAATAGGGAAAGCGTTAGCTAGGGCAGTGTTCTGTGTCCACAGACTCATCTGCTGTAAGGACAGCGTCCTGACAGCACCCCAAAAAGCCCTTTTTAGAGCTGGTACATCAGTCTGCTTTTTTTTATTTTTATATATATATAGATATATTGCAGTTGGCTGCCCATGTGTGAGAGGCTGCAGACTCACAGACTGTACTGTGTGCACACCATTCATACAGGGTGTGACAGAAAATACCTCGCAGATAAAAAAAAGTCCATTTATTATTTCTCTGTGATATAATCCCAGTTGCATGCCAGTGAGTGTCTGGCCCACAGACTGTACTGTGGCCACTGGCTAGGCCACCACTCATACCGTTACAGGGTGTCACTCACAAAACCTTGCAGATAAAAAAAAGTCCATTTATTATTTCTCTGTGATATATTCCCAGTTGCAAGCCAGTGTGTGTCAGGCCCAGACTGTACTGTGCCCACTGCCCACCACTTATATAGGGTGGCACAGTACCTTGCACGCATAGTACCACTTATCTAAAAAAAAATGACAGGAAGAGGCAGGCCACCCCGCAGGGGCCGTCGTGGTTGTGGTGCTGTGATTTCCACTGGCCCTGGAATAATGCCCAGTGTTCAGAGGCCACGTACCCTGAACCCAAAAAATTTGGAGAAAATAGTTGACTGGCTTACACAGGACACCCAATCTTCAACAGCTTCCGCTAAGAACCTTGACGCACCATCCTCCTCCAGCTCAGCTTCGGTCACCTGCTCTAAAGTTACCACTCTCCCGCCCGCCGCCACCACCACCACTACCACCACAGCCGCTTCACTTGATCCCTCAGAGGAGTTATTTACACATCATTTGGATGAAATTAGTGATGCGCAACCATTAATGCCAGAGGATGTAGATAACAGGGATATGTCTCAGTCAGGCAGCATTACACACATGGACGTACAGTGTGATGATGATGATGATGTTGTACCCGCTGCTGCTTCCTTTGCTGAGGTGTCAGATACAAGTGAAGCGTTTGATGATGACGATGTGTCCGTGGATGGCACGTGGGTGCCTGCTCGAAGAGAAGAAGAAGAGGGGGAAAGTTCAGAAGGGGAGACAGAGAGAATGAGGAGACGAGTTGGAAGCAGGGGGAGGTCGTCGCAAGGAGCTAGTGGCACAGTCAGACAGCATGTATCGGCACCCGGGGTCAGCCAGACAACACGCCAATCAACGTATGCTGTTGCCACCACCAGAATGCAGTCATTGCAAAGCTCAGCAGTGTGGCATTTCTTTTGTGTGTCTGCCTCTGATAACAGCAATGCCATTTGCAACCTGTGTCAAAAGAAACTGAGTCGTGGGAAGTCCAACACCCACCTCGGTACAACTGCTTTGCGAAGGCACATGATCGCACATCACAAACGCCTATGGGATCAACACATGAGTACAAGCAGCACACAAACTCAAAGCCGCCATCCTCCTCCTGGTCCAGCATCTTCAGTCACGTCAACCACTGCTGTCCTCCATGCTCCTTCTCAACTATCTGCCACTCCGTCTCTCGCCTTGAGCAGTTCCTGCTCATCTGCCCACAGTCAGGTGTCTGTCAAGGACATGTTTGAGCGTAAGATGCCAATGTCACAAAGTCACCCCCTTGCCCGGCGTCTGACAGCTGGCTTGACGGAACTCTTAGCCTGCCAGCTTTTACCATACCAGCTGGTGGAGTCTGAGGCCTTCAAAAAATTTGTTGTTATTGGGACACCGCAGTGGAAGGTACCCGGACGAATTTTTTTTTCAAAAAAGGCAATCCCAAACCCCTATTCTGTTATTGAAAAGGAAGTCATGGCATCTCTGGCATACAGTGTTGGGGCAAGGGCCCATCTGACCACTGATACCTGGTCTGCAAAGCATGATCAGGGCAGGTATATCACCTATACTGCGCATTGGGTCAACCTGCTGACGGCTGAAAAGCATGGAATGCATGGCTCTGCAGCGGAGTTGGTGACACCGCCACGACTTGCAGGCAGGCCTACTGCCACCTCCTCTACTCCTCCTACTCCATCCTCTTCGATAACCTCCTCGGCTGAGTCCTCTTCTGCTGCGGCGTCTGGCTGCACATCAACGTCACTCCCCCAGCTCCCCAGGGGCTATTCCACAACCCGGATACGGCAGTGTCACGCTGTCTTGGGGTTGACTTGCCTGAAAGCAGAGAGCCACACCGGACCAGCACTCCTGTCCGCCCTGAACGCACAGATGGATCAGTGGCTGACCCCGCACACCAACTGGAGATCGGCAAAGTGGTGTGTGACAATGGAAGCAATTTGTTGGCGGCATTGAATTTGGGCAAGTTGTCACATGTGCCGTGCATGGCACATGTTTTGAATCTCATCGTACAACGCTTTGTGTCTAAGTACCCAGGCTTACAGGACGTCCTGAAGTAGGCCAGGAAGGTGTGTGGCCATTTCAGGCATTCCTACACGGCCATGGCACACTTTTCAGATATCCAGCGGCGAAACAACATGCCAGTGAGGCGCTTGATTTGCGACAGCCCGACACATTGGAATTCAACACTCCGAAAGTTCGACCGCCTGCTCCAACAAGAAAAAGCCGTCAACGAGTATTTGTATGAGCGGGGTGCTAGGACAGCCTCTGTGGAGCTGGGAATTTTTTTGCCACGTTACTGGATGCTCATGCGCAATGCCTGTAGGCTCATGCATCCTTTTGAGGAAGTGACAAACCTAGTCAGTCGCACCGAAGGCACCATCAGCGACCTCATCCCATTTGTTTTCTTCCTGGAGCGTGCCCTGCGAGGAGTGCTGGATCAGGCTGTAGATGAGCGTATAGATGAAGAGGAAGAGTTGTGGTCACCATCACCACCAGAAACAGCCTTGTCATCATCGCTTGCCGGACCTGCGGCAACGCTGGAAGAGGAGTATGAGGAAGAGGAGTCAGAGGAGGAATGTGGCTTTGAGGAGGAGGAAGACTAACCACAGCAGGCATCCCAGGGTGCTCGTTGTTGTCACCTATCTGGGACCCGTGGTGTTGTAAGTGGTTGGGGGGAAGAACAGACCGTCAATGACATCAGTGAGGACGAGGAACGGGAAATGAGTAGCTCGGCATCCAACCTTGTGCAAATGGGGTCTTTCATGCTGTCCTGTCTGTTGAGGAACCCTCGTATAAAAAGGATGAAGGAGAACGACCTGTACTGGGTGGCCACGTTACTAGACCCCCGATATAAGCAGAAAGTGGCGGAAATGTTACCTAAAGTCAGAAAGGATGCAGCAGTTTAAAACCAAACTAAAAAATATGCTTTACACAGCTTATAAGGGGGATGTCACAGCACAACGGGAATCTAACTGGGGAAGAGGTGAAAGTAATCCTCCTCCTACCACGACCACGGCGGCAAGGACAGGACGCTTTACAGATGTGTTGTTGATGGAGGCATGCAGAGCTTTTTCAGTCCTACACATCGCCACAGCCCTTCGGGATCCAGCCTTAGAGAACGACTCGACCGACAGGTATCAGACTACCTCGCCTTAACTGCAGATATCGACACTCTGAGGAGCGATGAACCCCTTGACTACTGGGTGTGCAGGCTTGACCTGTGGCCTGAGCTATCCCCAGTTTGCAATAGAACTTCTGGCCTGCCCCGCTTCAAGTGTCCTGTCAGAAAGGACCTTCAGTGCAACAGGAGGCATCGTCACTGAGAAGAGAAGTCGCCTCGGTCAAAAAAGTGTTGATTACCTCACTTTCATTAAGATGAATGAGGGATGGATCCCGAAGGGACTGACAGTGGGGTATACGTTTGACTAACAAAAGGCCTCACGCTGCTGTATTTAATGTCTGCATACCGGATGACTTTCGTGAATTCTCCGCCACCAACTAGGGTTCAAGACGCAATGTTTTAGTCACCTTTCTGCCTGGAAAATATCAATTTTTCTGGCCGCTGCTACAACAGCGGCTGCAACAATACCATTATTTTTCAGGTATGTGTACATGCCTAATTTTTCTGGCCTCTGGTGCTGCACTGTGGCTGCAAAAAAAAAAAAAGGCACATACAAGTGTAAATTCCCCTTCGTGATCGTTACCTTGTTGTGGTGAAGGGGCTTGCGTATCACAATGAAGCGATCATCACCTCTATGAGTGTGTTGGCAATGTTGCCACACCCCAGATGATAAGGCCATTGCTTCATTATGATCAGACCAAAAGCGATCGGCTGTGTAATTTTTCATAGAAAAAACATTAATTTTCTTTTTTTTTTTTTTAAGTTGGGTTTTTAATACATAAAATAAAAAAATCATAATAAAGTCTCTTAATAGTTTATTAGAAATAATTCAGACAATTAAAAAAATTCCCATCAATTCCAAAACAATGCAAGTACAGAGCTCAGAACTAAATTATTTCAGGATGTCGTAATGGTTCGTTAATTCGACAATGGTTAATAATCAATTCGACACACGTCCCCGGATAGGGGACGTAACAGGGATTAAACTGATAGGAATAGTACTAGTTAAGACACTACTAATATAGGGTGTAACATTACATTGCTCCGTGCACACGCAGTGCCCCAACTTGGGAGTAAGAGGACCGACCAAGCTGCTTTTTCCATCTCCCGGTTCCTAAAATCAATTCAGTTTGGTGTATCAGAGTTTGGTCTGTCACTGTAAAGGCAGTCGAAGGTACCCGGCCTAAAAATTTTTTCACAAAAGGCAATCCCACCCTGATATGGGACGTAACAGGGATTAAACTGATGAGAATAGTACTACAGAAAATACCACTCATATCGGGTGTGAGAGTTTGATGAATGCTCCAGCCGTCTTCCAACATTTTGTGAACAGCATTTTTTATCATTTAATGGGGAAATTTGTACTAGTGTATCTAGATGACATTTAGATTTTTTCTCCTGATTTCAAAACTCATAAGGACCACCTACGTCAGGTCTTGCTCATCCTGCGGGAAAATAAATTGTACGCTAAACTGGGAAAATGTGTGTTTGCGGTTCCAGAAATTCAATTTCTGGGGTTTCTTCTCTCCGCTTCTGGTTTTCGCATGGACCCCGAGAAGGTCCGCGCTGTGCTTGAGTGGGAGCTTCCTGAGAATCAGATGGCGCTGATGCATTTTTTGGGTTTTGCCAATTATTACAGGAAGTTTATTTTGAATTATTCCTCTGTTGTTAAACCACTCACTGATATGACTAGAAAGGGGGTAGATTTATCCTCCTGGTCGGTTGAGGCGCGTATGGCCTTTTCTAGTATCAAGGAGAGTTTTGCTTCCGCTCCCATCTTGGTACAACCTGATGTCTCTCTGCCCTTCATAGTTGAGGTGGACGCTTCTGAGGTGGGTGTGGGTGCGGTCTTGTCTCAGGGTCCCTCTCCTGCCAAATGGCGACCATGTGCCTTTTTCTCGAAGAAACTCTCCTCCGCAGAGAGAAATTACGATGTGGGAGATAGGGAGTTGTTGGCCATCAAGTTAGCTTTTGAGGAATGGCGCCATTGGCTAGAGGGAGCCAGACACCCTATTACCGTGTTTACCGACCATAAGAATCTGGCCTACTTGGAGTCAGCCAAGCGTCTGAATCCGAGACAGGCCAGATGGTCTTTGTTCTTTTCAAGGTTTAATTTTGTTGTCACCTTCCTCCCTGGGGTTAAGAATGTGAAGGCGGATGCCCTGTCACGTTGTTTTCCAGGAGGTGGGAATTTTGAAGACCTGGGTCCCATTTTGGCTGAAGGTGTGGTGGTCTCTGCTCTTTATCCTGAATTGGAGGCAGAGGTTCAGTTAGCCCAGGCAGAGGCTCCCGATCTTTGTCCTCCTGTGAGGTTGTTTGTGCCTCTCGCTTTAAGACACAAGGTTTTTAAGGAGCACCACGATACTGTCCCTGCTGGGCACCCGGGGGGTAGAGCCACAGTGGATCTTATCGCTCGGAGATTCTGGTGGCCTGCGCTTCGTAAGTCGGTTGAGGGTTTTGTGGCAGCCTGCGAGACCTGCGCTCGTGCCAAAGTCCCTCATTCACGTCCATCAGGTCCTCTCCTCCCATTACCCATTCCTTCCCGTCCTTGGACACATCTGTCCATGGACTTAATTACGGACCTGCCTCGTTTGTTCCTCGGGGAAGACTGTGATTCTGGTGGTGGTGGACCGTTTTAGCAAAATGGCGCATTTCATTCCTTTTCCTGGGTTGCCCAATGCTAAGACGCTGGAGCAGGCATTTATTGATCACATTGTCAAATTGCATGGTATTCCTTCAGACATAGTCTCTGATAGGGGCACGCAGTTTGTTTCCAGATTCTGGAAGGCTTTCTGTTCTCGCTTGGGGGTTCGGTTGTCATTCTCTTCTGCTTTCCACCCACAGTCGAATGGCCAGACGGAGCGCGTCAATCAGAATCTGGAGACATATCTGCGTTGTTTTGTGTCGGAGAATCAAGAGGATTGGTGTTCTATTCTCTCCCTTGCTGAGTTTGCTTTAAATAACCGTCGTCAGGAGTCCTCTGATAAGTCACTGTTTTTTGGTGCATATGGGTTTCATCCGCAGTTTGGGACATTCTCTGGAGAGGGGTCTTCTGGTTTACCTGATGAGGAGAGATTCTCCTCGTCTTTGTCATCTATTTGGCAAAAGATTCAGGATAATCTAAAGAGCATGAGTGAGAGATATAAGCGTGTGGCGGATAAGAGACGTGTGCCTGGTCCAGACCTGAATGTTGGTGATCTGGTGTGGTTGTCTACTAAGAATATCAAATTGAAGGTTCCCTCCTGGAAGTTGGGTCCTAAGTTTATTGGGCCTTACAAAATCTTGTCCGTCATCAATCCTGTTGCCTACCGTCTTGATCTTCCTCAGACTTGGAAGATCTATAATGTTTTTCATAAGTCCCTATTAAAACCTTATGTCCAACCCATTGTACCCTCCTCTTTGCCTCCTCCTCCGATTGTGTTTGAAGGTAATCTTGAATTTCAGGTCTCTAGGATTGTGGATTCTCGTGTTGTCTGCGGTTCTCTCCAGTACCTCGTTCATTGGGAGGGTTATGGTCCGAGGAGAGGATGTGGGTCCCAGTGACGGACATTAAGGCCACTCGTCTCATCAGGGCTTTCCATAGGTCCCATCCTGAGAAGGTGGGCTCTGAGTGTCCGGAGTCCACTCGTAGAAGGAGGGGTACTGTCAACGCCAGACATCTGAGAAGCTCTGACAGATGTTCTTCAGAACCTCCTGCTTGAGGTTCTTTTGTTTTGCTTTCGTTTTGTCATCTCGTTTCCCTCTCTCAGCTGTCATCTAATAGCACTGATTGCATCCCTTTAAATCCCCTCCCATACTGCATCACTTTGCCGTTTATACAACTTCCTGGAGTGTGCTGATGCTAGAAGCTGTTACTGCTGCATCCACAAGATAAGTCTGTTTCTTTATTCCTGTTTTCCTGTGGGCTTGATCCTAGGTGACCCTGACTCCCTCCGTATTAAGTGTAGGGAGCCGGTGGTCGTGTCCCCTCACTATTATAGGGTGTTCAGGTGTCATACAGTCAAAGAACAAGGGTATGCAATTTTCTACCATTGAGATTTTTGCATAGGCTGAGCAGTAAGGGAGAGAGCTAGGGTTGTTACAGGGCTTACCCTTCTGTTCCTTAGTTTTGGATCAAGTCAGTCGGATCTTCATTTGTGTCTTCTAATTTTCTGTAACACCATCTGTGACACCGCCCCACTTAGATTTACACTGGTGCTCTCTTTGTATTCGAGATTCAAATACTACTAATTAATTTCGTACTTTAGCTCAACACTGCCATCTACTGGCCTTGTTGAGTATTGCTATAGTGAAGGACTAGAAATCGCGTTTCGTTAGTAATGATATGCGATTTTTGGGAGTGCAAGCGATGTTACATCTGTAGGTGTGATATATAGACCACCTAGCCAAGTCAAATAATTAGATCTACTAGTTGAGGAAATAGCTAAAATGACATTGAAGGGGTAAGTTATCATTATGGGAGACTTCAATCTTCCTGATGTAAACTGGAAAACCAAAATAGCTAGTTCTGCCAGAAGTACAGATATTCTAAATTCCCTACTGGGATTATCTCTACAGCAAGTAGTGGAGGAGCCAACCCGGAAGGAGGCCATTTTAGATTTAGTATTCACAAATGGGAATTTGGTATCTGATATTACTGTAGGGGAAAGCTTGGGATCTAGCGATCACCAGTCAGTGTGGTTTACTATAAGTACAGTCACTGAGTCACACCACACAAAAACAAAAGTTTTAGATTTTAGAAAAAATGACTTTTCTAAAATTAGATTAGTGGTATACGAGTCCCTATCAGATTGGAACAGTTTCAATGGAGTCCAGGAGAAATGGGACTACTTAAAAGTGGCACTATTGAAGGCAACAGAAAATTGTATTAGGCTTGACAGTAAAAGCAAAAAAAGGAAGAGACCACTGTGGTACTCAGCAGAAGTGGCCAAAATCATTAAAAACAAAAAGATAGCATTTAGTAATTATAAAAAAAAATGACAGGCAAATTTATAAGATTAAGCAGAGAGAGGCCAAGCAAGTTATAAGAGCTTCTAAAGCACAGGCAGAAGAGAAATGAGCTCAGTCAGGGAAAAAAGGCGATAAGACATTCTTCAGATACTTAAATGAAAAAAGGAAACTAAAACAAGGAAATATCAAATTAAAAACAAAAGAAGGAAGGTATATGCAAGAAGATAAAGAACTAGCTGACTGCCTCAATGAATTCTTCTGTTCAGTTTTTACAAAGGAAAATACAGCCATTTGAAATACAGCCATTTTGGGCAAAGAAATCTTTATTTCAAGCCTATACTGGTTCAGGCCGTATGAGATACACCTTCTACATACAGGGGTTTGATTCAGGGATTTGAAATACAGACATTTTGGGCAAATAAATCTTTATTTCAAGCCTACACTGGTTCAGGCCTTGTGAGATACACCCTCCTCATACAAGGGTTTGATTCAGCCATTTAAAATAAAGCCATTTTGGGGGGGCGGAGCTAGCGCCTGAAGCTGATGGTTGCCTGAGGCTGCAGCTCCGTACTTAATATCACCCTTATAGCTCTTATATTTAGCCTTCAGACATAAAATGGTCAAGATTGGTGGCTCGAAGGCCGGAGACTCCTCTGAACCGAGCAGACATGCAGCAAACAAAGGAGACATGGATAAATTTGTCAAGAAAGCTGCTGCTGCATTCGTAGCCCGGGATAACAAAATGGCGCCGGTCTCCCCACGCGCCGCCGGCTGCACACAGAAAGACAAGGAATCAGTATCGGAGGAAGAGGATCCCGCAGATAGCCTCCCGATTTCTAGATCCTACCTCAAAGAAGCGCTGTCAGCGACCCTCGCTACAGCGCTGGAGCCCCTGAGCACAGACCTCTCTGCCATCAAGCAGGATGTTCGGCATATTGGGAGGAGAGTGGAGACACTAGAAGAATCGCATGCGGTAATGGCAAATCACCAGATACAGGTTGCTAACCACCTAACCTCCATACAAAGCAATCTAAATTCACTATATTGCGCAGTAGAGGATCAAGAAAATCGCGGAAGACGTAACAACCTGCGTTTTCGCGGCGTCCCAGAATCGGACACCGCAAGCGATATCTCACACACGATCACCCAAATCTGCCTCTCCTTATTGGGCCCGGATTCTGTACATGAGGTAATCCTGGAAAGGGCACATAGAGCCCTCAGACCCAAACCTGCGACAACAGCCCCTCCCAGGGATATTATATGCAAATTCTTAAGCTTCCAAGTTAAAGAAGCAATTCTCTCTAAAGCGCGATCTACCAGAGAGTTATCCTGGGATGGATTCAACATCACTATTTTCCAGGACCTGGCCCAGTCCACATTGAAGAAGAGAAGAATGCTGAAACCCTTGACGGACTGGCTCAGATCGCACAACATACAGTACAGATGGTCCTTTCCTTTCGGACTGTCCTTTTTCCATGAAGGCCGCAGGACGAACATCACCTCCTTCACAGATTTTGACCAAGTCTATGTACAGCTTAACATAGACCCCTTAGGAATCCAAAACTGGGACGTAATCCAGGACTTGCCATTCCTCCCGGATCTACCTGTCCCCATCCCATGGGAGAAGCAACGTAACCCTAAGAATGCCAGAGCCTGAAGAGATCCCTCATTCTCCACTCCGCAGAGGCTAACCATGGGTGACTGAGAGACTTATCTATTCGTCTCCTCACCTATTGAGGTCTTATAACAACCGTCTGATCAGTCACATTAGTAAGATACTTGCGAATCTTTCTTACAACCTTCCTCTCCATCTCCCTAACCATTTGTCTCTGTCCTCACCTAATTTGTCTCCCCATACCTGTAATCCTTACCACTTACTCTCATTATTATGTCTGACCACTCTCTTTATTATAACCTGATATTTTCCTGTCTGGTTTAACATCCTGGCATAGGGTGATAACTACAGTTACTTAATATTTCCCCCTTCACCTACATACTGGAATCTAGCATATTGTTGCTACAGTGCCTTAATACTAGGTTCCTCTTTTTTTCTTATTATATGATTTTATGTTTCATGTTCTTGTTATGTGGATGTCTCCATACTTATATTACTTTAATTTGCCAGTCAAATTGTTATGTGCACACAACTAAACTGCTACTCTGCAGGCGTATAATCTTGAGGCCCAAACTGCATAATTTCCATTTCTGGGGTCATGGGCGACAGTGGTCCCACACACGGACTGAAGTGATATGACAACCCTAACAATTGCGTCCTTTAATGTTAAAGGATTTAATGCCCCCTCCAAAAGGTGTCAAATTTTTTCATTACTCAAAAAAAGTGATACCGCCATATTATTTTTACAAGAAACCCATTTTAAATTTAATCGCTACCCTGACCTGTCTCGCTCCAGCTTTCCTGTGTGGTTCCACTGTGGTTCGGGCTCCTCCTCTTCCAGGGGAGTCAGTATTGGATTCAGCAAAAATACAGCTTTCCAATATTCTTCACATATTCAGGATACAGAAGGAAGGTATATAATGTTAAAGGGTACTATAGCTAATCGTATATACACATTAATTAATATAGATCCATAAAAAGTCACTTTCTGACTCTCACCTTTTTAAACTCAATACACTCCGTTCTGACTTAAAAAATAACCTAAATTCAATATCGGCCAAATATTTTCTTAATTCCCAGTTTAAGTTTTTTGCCCATGGTGATAAGGCGTCTAAATTTGTCATGAATAGGTTAAAAAAAAGGAGGAACCACAATTATATTTGCAAAATCCATAACAATAAAGGAGAAATAGTCACTACTTCTATAGAAATAGCCTCCCAATTTCAAACCTTTTACCAATCCCTTTATAATTTGCCTCAACCCACTCCCATAGACAACGACCTTTCCGCTACTGAAGCTATCAACAAATTCTTGGACTCAGTCTTTCTCCCGAAACTCAACTCTCCCAATAAAAAGATACTGGAATCCCCCTTTTCTATAGACGAATTGAAAAAGGCTATCAAACTGCTCCCAATAAACAAAGCCCCAGGACCTGATGGCCTCACAGCCCTTTACTACAACACTTTTAGTGAATCTATATCCCCTTTCCTGTTAAACATATGCAATCAATCACTTAAAGGTACCCCACTCACTGTAGATATGTCAAGAGCTCTCATAACCATCATACCCAAGGAAGGTAAGGACCCAGCTCACTGTGCAAACTACCGCCCCATTTCCTTGCTAAACCTCGACTTAAAACTCCTAGCCAAGATGTTAGCGAACCGCCTATCCCCTATTCTCCCATCTTTGATACATAGCGACCAAACAGGTTTTGTGATTGGCAGAGAGGGTAAAGACAATTCTGTCAGAATTCTCAACGCTATTCACTATGCCACCAAGCTATCTCATCCCCTAGTTCTTCTCAGCACCGACGCCGAAAAGGCTTTTGACAGGATTAGTTGGGAATTCTTACGCCTTACATTGTCTAAATTTGGATTACCAACATCTTATATAGACGCAGTCTTCTCCATGTACTCCAACGCCTCGGCGTCGGTGCTGGTGAATGAAACTACCTCCCCTTCCTTCTCTATCAGAAACGGCACACGCCAAGGGTGTCCACTCTCCCCTCTGGTTTTTGTACTTTCTATGGAACCACTCCTCCAATCCTTCCGTCAAAATGACGAAATCAGAGGTATTAGGCTTGGAAATCACGAACACAAAATCGCAGCATTTGCGGACGACCTTCTCCTCCTTACATCCAACCCTAAGATATCCCTCACCTTAATATATGACATCTTTGAAAAAATTAGTCCCCTCTCGAACCTTAAAATAAATATGAAAAAATCCCATATTTTAAGCATAGGCCTAAACTCCCGTACTAAGACTGACCTAGCTGCTCATTCCCCATTTAATTGGGATACCCCCTTCATAACTTATCTAGGAGTCAAAATTAGCACTGATCTTTCCAAATTATTTCAACTTAACTTCCTCCCTCTGTTAAAAACCATGCAAGATCAAATAAATAACCTCCATCCTCCAACACTATCCTGGTTTGGCCGAAAAAATATATTCACCTCATTAGTCCTCCCTAAACTTAATTATTTACAACAAGTCCTACCTCTTCCAATACCAAAATCCTTTTTCCAATCCTTTGACAAGGAAATCAGATCATTTATATGGAGCCGCAAGAAAGCTCGCATACGTTTCTCTATATTACAAAATCCCCAAATCTTCGGAGGTATTAACCTCCCAAACCCCTCACTATATAACTCAGCTACACTATTAACCATGGTTGTTGACTGGTTCAGGGACCCTACTTACAAATCCTGGCCTAGGATGGAAGCTGCCCTAGCCAAAACCTCTTTCAGAACCCTTCTGATCCATCCTCAACAAGACCGAGTCAAGTATAAATCCACCAGTCCATCTAGTATTGCTACTCTAGAAGCTTGGGACAAACTCCAAAAATCTGATCACGGAATCCCGTTACCCTCTCCTCTAATTCAGGTTAGAGACTTACTAGACCTGGCTCCACCAGAGTTGAAACAGAGTCTCCCCATATATATCCGTAAATCTGAAATCCCAGCGGTCTCCCTCTTTGGGGAGGATGGCAAAATGATCCACAAAGACCACTTTGCTTCTCTCTTTCCCGAAGGCAAGCTTTTTCCCTCCCTATACTCGTCTATATTTGCTAATTTAACAAAATGGGTCCCCTACCAGGCACTATTAAGACCCCTTACATGGTTTGAAAGCCTCATTGATTCTAAACAGCCCCCGAAAAAAATAATTTCTCAGCTATACAGAAGATTGAATAGCCCTATATGCCCCCCTAAATTGCCATTCATTGGAGCTTGGGAAAAGGACTTGGACATTCTATTTTCTGAAGACGACCAATTGAAACTTTTTAAAGAACCCCACAGATCCTCCAGATGTGTTAGGATACAGGAAAATGGGTACAAAGTACTTACCAGGTGGTACAAAACTCCCGACATCACCTGTAGATATAGCAGTACTGGATCTGATGCTTGCTGGAGATGTGGCGAGGGGGGTGGCAAATTCTTTCATATCTGGTGGTCTTGCTCACCATTACAAAGTTGGTGGTCTAAGATCTTTAAACACTGCAACTTAATTTGCAAAACCAAAATTCCGCCTTCTCCCCAACTTGCTTTATTGGGCCTTCCCCCTCCCTGCGCATCCACCGGTGTCACCCCACTGTTTATAATTTTGCTATCAGCAGCACGCCTATTAATCCCCAGATTTTGGCTTTCGTCAGATCTCCCTCCACTGGATTATTGGATAAATAAGGTAGACTCCATTTACAGGTTTGAAGACCTGTCTGCTTGGGAGAATCGCTCTCATAACAAATTTGAGGTCCTTTGGAAACCCTGGGTTCAATTCAGACACTTTAACGAGGCCAACTAAATGTAAGGGTACAAGTAAACTCCAGAGTATACTGGCGTTATATGGCACTAACCTTTACAAGATACTGATGTTTATTACTATGCAACATATTGGAAATGACATCTACTATGTTAATTTTGTTAACTTATTGTTATTATTTTATTGATGGCTAAACAGTACATTACTCTATACGGCTGTGTACTATCCTTTGATGAGGATTCTTTGTACTGTTACTTTACATCTCTCAATAAAGCTTTTGAGAAATAAAAATAAAATAATAAAAAAAATAAAAGCCATTTTGGGCAAAGAAATCTTTATTTCAGGCCTACACTGGTTCAGGCATTGTGAGATACACCCTCTACATAGAGGGGTTTGATTCAGGCATTTGAAATACAGCCATTTAAAATAAAGCCATTTTGGGCAAAGAAATCTTTAATTCAGGCCTACACTGGTTCAGGCCGTGTGAGATACACCCTCTATATACAGGGGTTTGATTCAGGCATTTGAAATACAGACATTTTGGGCAAAGAAATATTTAATTCAGGCCTAAACTGGTTAAGGCCCTGTGAGATACACCCTCTACATACAGGGGTTTGATTCAGGCATTTGAAATAAAGCCATTTGAAATACAGCTATTTTGGGCAAAGAAATCTTTAATTCAGGCCTACACTGGTTCAGGCCGTGTGAGATACACCCTCTATATACAGGGGTTTGATTCAGGCATTTGAAATACAGACATTTTGGGCAAAGAAATCTTTAATTCAGGCCTACACTGGTTCAGGCCCTGTGAGATACACCCTCTAAATACAGGGGTTTGATTCAGGCATTTGAAATACAGCCATTTTGGGCAAAGAAATCTTTATTTCAGGCCTACACTGGTTCAGGCCGTGTGAGATACACCCTCTACATACAGGGGTTTGATTCAGGCATTTAAAATACAGCCATTTTTGGCAAATAATTCATTATTTCAGGCCTACACTGGTTCAGGCAGTGTAAGATACACTCTCTACATACAGGGGTTTGATTCAGGCATTTGAAATACAGCCATTTGAAATACAGCCATTTTGGGCAAATAAATCTTTATTTCAGGCCTACACTGGTTCAGGCCCTGTGAGATACATCCTCTACATACAGGGGTTTGAGTCAGACATTTGGAAATACAGCCATTTGAAATACAGCCATTTTAGGCAAATAAGTATTTAATTTCAGGCCTACACTGGTTCAGGCCCTTTGAGATACACCCTCTACATACAGGGGTTTTATTCAGGCATTTGAAATACAGCCATTTGAAATACAGCCATTTTGGGCAAAGAGATATTTAATTCAGGCCTACACTGGATCAGGCCCTGTGAGATACACCCTCTACATACAGGGGTTTGATTCAGGCATTTGAAATACAGCCATTTGAAATACAGCCATTTTGGGCAAATAAATATTTAATTTAGGCCTACACTGGTTCAGGCCATGGGAAATACACCCTTTACATACGGTCGTTCTATTCTACTATTAATTAAACACCCATTTAGGGCAAGATCCTAAATTCAAGAAATATGAGGAGAGCATCAAATAAGGGACATGTCCCAGGTCGTGGTGCTGCTGGTGGAGCTCCTATTGCAGGGAGAGGACGTGGTCGATCTGTGCCAGCTACACGCACAAGTGAAACCACTTCCTCAGGTGCGAGTAGGTGACAGAACCTGCAGCTGTATTTGGTTGGGCCTAATGCGACTCTACGAATGGTGAGGCTTGAACAAGTGCAGGCGATAGTAGATTGGGTTGCTGACAGTGGATCCAGTTCCTTCACATTGTCTCCCACCCAGTCTCCTGCTGAAAGATCACAGTTGGCACCTGCAGCCGATGTCCATCAGTCTTTCACCTCACCCCCTTGCAAATCAGCCAAGCATTCTGAGCCCCAAGTCATGCAGCAGTCTCTTCTGCTTTTTGATGACTCTGTTAGCAGGGTTTCCCAGGGCCATCCACCTAGCCCTGCCCCAGAAGTGGAAGATATTTAGTGCACCGATGCCCAACCACTTATCTTTCAAGATGAGTACATGGGAGGACCATCGCAGCTTGTCTCGGATGATGACGAAACACAGGTGCCAACTGCTGGGGCTTTCGAAAGTGTGCAGACCGACAAGGAAGGCAGGGGTGAATACTGGGTGAAAGATGATGCGGAGGACGATGAGGTCCTCGACCCCACATGGCATCAAGGTCATGCGAGTGACCTATGTAGTTCGGAGGAAGAGGCGGTGGTCGCACAGAGCCACCAGCACAGCAGAAGAGGAAGCAGGGTGCAAAAGCAGAGCGGCCGTCCTCTAGAGACAGTACGCCTGGTACTGCCGACCGCAGCAAGGGACCGAGCACACCAAAGGCAGCTCCAAGGAGTTCCCTGACGTGGAAGATCTTCAGACAATGTGCTGACGACAAGACACGAGTGGTTTCACGCTGTGCAATCAGAGCCTGAAGCGAGGCTAAAACGTTTTCAACCTGAGCACAACCTGCATGACCAGACATTTAAGTGAAAAGCACGAGCTGCAGTGGAGTAGACACCTCAAAAACCAAGAAAGGTCTCTGGCTCATCCTGCTTCCTCTTCTGCTGCAGTCTCGCCCTCTTCTTCCACCTCTGGAGTGACAGTGCAACCTGGCACCCCACAAACAGAGGATCTGCCAGCAACACCAACACCTGGGTCATTAAGCATCTCCACAATGTCCCAAGGAAGCATTCAGTTCTTCATCTCCCAAACACTGAAGAGGAAGTACCCCCCTACCCACCCGCGATCCCTAGCCCTGAATGCCAGCATTTCTAAATTACTGGCCTTTGAAATGCTGTCATTCCGTCTGGTGGAGATAGATAGTTTTAAAGGCCTTATGGCGGTGGCTGTCCCTCAGTACTTTGTGCCCAGCCGCCACTACTTTTCAAGGCAAGCCATCCATTCCCTGCACAACCAAGTTGGGGACAAAATCAGGTGTGCACTGCGCAACGCCATCTGTGGCAAGGTGCACCTGACTATGGATACGAGGACCAGTAAGCACGGTCAGGGACGTTATATCTCCATAACAGCACACTGGGTAAATGCAGTGGTGGCTGGGCCTGAGGCGGATAGCAGTTTGGCACTTGTCCTTCCACCACCGAGGATTGCAGGGCGCTTCAGTTTGCATCCTGTTGCTTCCTCCTCCTACTCTGCTTCATCATCCTTTCCCAGCTCCTCATCCGGTCAGCGTAACACCTTCACCACCAGCTTCAGCACAGCCAGGGGTAAACGACAGCAGGCAGTTTTAAAACTTATCTGTTTGGGGGACAAACCCCACACCGCGCAGGAGCTGTGGACGGGCCTTGAACAACAGACCGATGAGTGGTTTGTGCCAGTCAGCCTCAAGCCCGGCCTGGTGGTGTGCGATAATGGGTGAAATCTCGTAGCATCTCTGGGACTAGCCGGTTTGACGCACATCCCTTGCCTGGTGCATGTGCTGAATTTGGTGGTGCAGAGATTCCTTAAAAATGACCCCGATATGTCAGAGCTGCTGCATAAAGTGCGGGCCGTCTGTGCACGCTGCAGCGTAACTTCGGCCTTCCCGCTCACCGCCTCATATGCGACGTGCCCACAAGGTGGAACTCCACCTTGCACATGCTGGCCAGACTGTGCGAGCAGCAGCAGGCAATAGTGGAGTTTCAGCTGCAGCACGCACGGGCGAGTCGCTCGGCGGAACAGCACCACTTCACCACCAATGACTGGGCCTCCATACAAGACATGTGTTCCTTGTTGCGCTGTTTCGAGTACTCCACCAACATGGCCAGTGCCGATAATGCCGTTCTCAGCATTACTATCCCACTTTTATGCCTCCTTGAAAAAACGCTCCTGGTGATGATGGAAGAGGATGTGGCACAGGAGGAGGAGAAGGAAGAGGGATCATTTTGTAGGGTTTCCGGCCAGTCATTCCCAAGTGGCTACGAGGGTGGGGTCCTGCACCCACAAACTCAAGGTACACAAATGTCCAGGGCACAGTTTTGGAGGATGACGAGGTGGAGGATGAGAAGGAGGAAATGGAGGAGGAGGAACCATGTTCACAGCAGGGTGGCACCCAGACCAGCTCATGGCCATCAGGGTGCGTGGATGGGGGGATACAGAGGACACAGACGATACACCTCCCATAGAGGACAGCTTTCCGTTGCCTCTGGGCAGCCTGACACACATGAGCAATTACATTCTGCAGTGTCTCCGCAACGACCGCCAAGTTGCCCACATTCTAACTTGTGCTGATTACTGGGTGGCCACGCTGCTGGTTCCCCGTTACAAGGACAACGTACCATCCTTAATTCTCTCACTGGAGCGTGATCGTAAGATGCGCGAGTAGAAGCACACGCTGGTAGATGCGCTGCTGGTGGCATTCCCACCTGACAGCGGGGGCACAGTGGAAGCACAAGGCGAAGGCAGAGGACTAGGAAGAGGTCGCCAACTCAGCTGGGGCACCGCCAGCACCTCAGAAGGCCGGGTTAGCATGGCCGAAATGTGTAAAAGCTTTGTCAGCACGCCACAACAACCAGCACCACCAGCTGATATGGAACGTCTTAGCAGGAGGAAGCATTTCACCAACATGGGGGAGCAGTATGTGTGCACACGCCTACACGTACTGAAGGACGGGTCTGCCCCCTTCAACTTCTGGGTCTCCAAATTGGGCACATGGCCTGAGCTTGCCCTTTACACCTTGGAGGTGCTGGGCTGCCCTGCAGCCGGTGTATTGTCTGAAAGTGTGTTTAGCACGGCAGGAGGCGTCATCACAGACAAGCGCAGCCGCCTGTCCACAGCCAATGTGTACAAGCTCATGTTCATTAAAATGAACCAGGCATGGATCCTTCAGGACTTGTCCGTACAATGTGCAGAATAGACATGTATACTGGCACTAACCAGCCATTGTTATACTGCAGCGCAATTGCTCATTCTTGTATTTTGGATATTTCACACTCTTTTAGAGTGTACCCTAATTTAAAAAACATTCATTAAAACCAAAAACCAGTGTTGGCTACCTCGTCCTCCTCCACCGCCTCTTCCACCTACACCGCTACGTCAACCGCCTCCTCAAACTCCTACTCCATATGGAACTCCACCTCATAAATCAATTTTTATTTTTTTATTTGTACGTATTTTATTTTATATCATTTCACTACTTTGTCATTTACATTTTCAGGTAAAATTAACCAATTTTTGGGTGTATAGTACCACTGGTCTACCTAGTAGGCCGTTTAAAAAAGAAAAAAAATTGTCATTAACATTTTCGGGTGAAATTCACCAATTTTTGGGTGTATAGTACCACTGCTATACCTAGTAGACTGGTAAAAAAAAAAAAAAAAAATTGAGGGTTGTAGTCAATGGAGTATATTCAGACCATGGTCTTGTTACCAGTGGGGTACCTCAGGGATCTGTTTTGGGACCCATATTGTTTAATATCTTTATCAGCGAAATTGGAGAAGGCTTCGATGATAAGGTGTGTATTTTTGCTGATGACACAAAGATTTGTAACAGGGTTGATGTTCCTGGAGGGATTCATCAAATGGAAAAGGATTTAGGAAAACTAGAGGAATGGTCAAAAATCTGGCAACTAAAATGTAATGTTGATAAGTGCAAGATAATGCACCTGGGTCGTAAAAACCCCAAGAGCAGAATATACAATCAGTGATACAGTCCTAACCTCAGTATCTGAGGAAAGGGATTTAGGGGTCATTATTTCAGAAGACTTAAAGGTAGGCAGACAATGTCATAGAGCAGCAGGAAATGCTAAAAGAATGCATGGGTGTATAGGGAGAGGCATTACTAGTAGACAGAGGGAGGCGCTCATGCCGCTCTACAGAGCACTAGTTAGACCTCATTCGGAGTATTGTGCTCAGTACTGGAGACCATATCTCCAGAAGGATATTGATACTTTGGAGAGAGTTCAGAGAAGAGCTACTAAACTGGTACATGGATTGCAGGATAAAACTTACCAGGAAAGATTAAAGGACCTTAACATGTATAGCTTGGAAGAAAGACGAGACAGAGGGGAGATGATAGAAACTGCTAAATACATAAAGGGAATCAACAAGGTAAAAGAGGAAAGAAGATTTAAAAGAAGAAAAACTGCTACAAGAGGACATAGTTTTAAATTAGAGGGGCAACGGTTTAAAAGTAATATAAGGAAGTATTACTTTACTGAGAGAGTAGTGGATGCATGGAATAGCCTTCCTGCAGAAGTGGTAGCTGCAAATACAGTGAAGGAGGTTAAGCATGCATGGGATAGGCATAAGGCCATCCTTCATATAAGATAGGGCCAAGGGCTATCCATAGTATTCAGTATATTGGGCAGACTAGATGGGCCAAATGGTTCTTATCTGCCGACACATTCTATGTTTCTATGTTTGTTAGAAAATAGGGATGAGCAGACCGCTGGATGTCAGGGTTCAAGGACTTCGTCCGAACTTCGTTTCAAAGTTCGATTGGGGTTCCGAACTTGACCCCGAACAACGAACCCCATTGAAGTCAATAGGAACTCGAACTTTGGCGCACTAAAATGGCTCTAAAAAGTCATAGAAAGGGCTAGAGGCCTGCAAAAGGCTCCAAAGTGGGAGAAAGAGCAGGACAATTACCCTGCAAACAAATGTAACATAGTAACATAGTACATAAGGCCGAAAAAAGACATTTGTCCATCCAGTTCAGCCTGTCATCCTACAAGTTGATCCAGAGGAAGGCAAAAAAACCGTGTGAGGTAGAAGCCAATTTTCCTCACTTTAGGGGAATAAAAAATTCCTTCCCGACTCCAATAAGGCAATCAGAATTACTCCCTGGATCAACGACCCCTCTCTAGTAGCTATAGCCTGTAATATTATTACACTCCAGAAACACATCCAGGCCCCTCTTGAATTCCTTTATTGTACTCACCATCACCACCTCCTCAGGCAGAGAGTTCCATAGTCTCACTGCTCTTACTGTAAAGAATCCTCTTCTATGTTTGTGTACAAACCTTCTTTCCTCCAGACGCAGAGGATGTCCCCTCGTCACAGTCACAGTCCTGGGGATAAATAGATGATGGGATAGATCTCTGTACTGCCCCCTGATATATTTATACATAGTAATTTGATCTCCCCTCAGTCGTCTTTTTTCTAACGTGAATAACACTAATTTTGATAATCTTTCAGGGTACTGTAGTTGCCCCATTCCAGTTATTACTTTAGTTGCCCTCCTCTGGACCCTCTCCAGCTCTGCTATGTCTGCCTTGTTCACAGGAGCCCAGAACTGTACACAGTACTCCATGTGTGGTCTGACCAGTGATTTGTAAAGTAGTAGGAATATGTTCTCATCACGGGCATCTATGCCCCTTCTGATGCAACCCATTATCTTATTGGCCTTGGCAGCAGCTGCCTGACACTGTTTTTTGCAGCTTAGTTTGCTGTTTATTAAAATTCCTAGATCCTTTTCCATGTCAGTGTTACCGAGTGTTTTACCATTTAGTATGTATGGGTGACTTGCATTATTCCTTCCCATGTGCATAACTTTACATTTGTCAGTGTTAAACCTCATCTGCCACTTATCTGCCCAAGCCTCCAATCTATCCAGATCCCTCTGTAGCAGTATACTGTCCTCTGTAGTATGTATACAGTATACTGTCCTCTGTAGTATGTATACAGTATACTGTCCTCTGTAGTATATATACAGTATACTGTCCTCTGTAGTATATATACAGTATACTGTCCTCTGTAGTATATATACAGTACACTGCCCTCTGTAGTATATATACAGTATACTGTCCTCTGTAGTATATATACAGTATACTGTCCTCTTCAGTGTTAATTACTTTACACAGTTTAGTGTCATCTGCGAAAATTGATATTTTACTATGCAAGCCTTCTACAAGATCATTAATAAATATATTGAAGAGAATAGGGCCCAATACTGACCCCTGAGGTACTCCACTAGTGACAGTGACCCAATCTGAGTATGTACCGTTAATAACCACCCTCTGTTTTCTATCATTGAGCCAGTTACTTACCCACTTACAGACGTTTTCTCCGAGTCCGAGCATTCTCATTTTATATACTAACCTTTTATCTGGTACAGTGTCAAATGCTTTGGAGAAGTCCAGATACACGACATCCATTGATTCGCCGCTGTCAAGTCTAGTACTTACCTCCTCATAGAAACTGATTAAATTAGTTTGACATGACCGATCCCTCACGAAGCCATGCTGATATGGCGTTATTTGCTTATTTCCGTTAAGATGCTCTAACATAGCATCTCTCAGAAAACCTTCAAACAGTTTACCCACAACAGATGTTAAACTTACCGGCCTATAGTTTCCAGGCTCTGTTTTTGGACCCTTTTTGAATATTGGCACCACATTTGCCATGCGCCAATCCTGTGGGACATTCCCTGTCAGTAAAGAGTCCGCAAATATCAGAAATAAGGGTCTGGCTATGACATTACTTAATTCCCTTAGGATACGGGGGTGTATGCCATCCGGTCCTGGCGATTTGTCTATTTTGATATTTTTAAGTCGCTGTTGTACTTCTTCCTGGGTCAGACAGGACACTTTTAATGGCGAATTTATTTCAGCATTCAGCATTTCATCTGACAGTTTATTTTCCTCAGTGAATACATTGGAGAAAAAAATATTTAACAGCTTTACTTTCTCCTCGTCGCTCTCTGCGACTCCCCCCTCATTACTCTTTAAAGGGCCGACACCTTCAGATTTATACTTTTTAACATTTATATAATTGAAGAACATTTTAGGGTTAGTTTTACTCTCTTTGGCAATTAATCTCTCGGTCTCTAGTTTGGCCGCTTTTATTTGTTTTTTACATGTTCTGTTTTTTTCCTTATAGTTTTTCAGTGCTTCCGTGCTACCCTCCTGTTTTAGTGTTTTATATGCTTTCTTTTTGTCATTTATTGCTTTCTTTACAGTTCTGTTTATCCACATTGGTTTCTTTTTGTTCCTTAACCTTTTATTCCCATACGGTATGTACCTCTCACAATGAGATTTTAGGATGTTTTTAAAGATATCCCATTTTTTGGCTGTATTTTTATTTTTGAGGACTTTGTCCCAGTTAGTTAGGCCTATGGCCTCTCTTAGTTGGCTAAATTTAGCTTTTTTGAAGTTTGGTATTTTTGTTCCTCCCTGTAGAAACGCTCTTTTGAATGATAATTGGAAGGTTATTACTTTATGGTCACTATTTCCCAGGTGTCCCCCAACCTGCACGTCTGTTGTTCTGTCAGGTCTATTGGTTAATACTAAGTCCAGTATGGCCGTCCCTCTAGTCGGGTCCTGAACCAGTTGGGAGAGATAATTGTCTTTGGTTATTGCCAAGAATCTGTTTCCTTTATGAGATATACAAGTTTCAGTTTCCCAGTCTATATCTGGGTAGTTGAAGTCCCCCATAATAACCACCTCATTATGATTTGCCGCCTCGTCTATCTCGTTTAGTAGTAGATTTTCTGTGGACTCTGGTATATTAGGTGGTTTATAGTAGACTCCTATTAGTAATTTATTGTTGTTTTTAGCTCCATGTATCTCTCCCCACAGTGACTCCACATGTTCATGTCCCTCACTTATATCTTCACGGAGTGTGGGCTTTAGACAAGACTTTACATAAAGGCAGACCCCTCCACCTCTCCGGTTTTGACGATCCTTTCTGAACAGACTGTAACCTTGTACATTAACTGCCCAGTCATAGCTATCATCCAGCCATGTCTCAGTTATTCCCACTATGTCATAGTCCTCCTCACACATCACTAATTCCAGTTCACCAGTTTTATTAGTCAGGCTTCTGGCATTAGTATACATACATTTGAGAGGTTTATGTATATTTTTTACCCTACACCTTTCCTTCTGAACTGTTCTTGTCCCTCCTTCCATTTCTCCCCCAGTCCCACTACCTTGCCCCCGGTCTCTATCTGCACTATCTTCCCCTTCTATAGTGTAATTACCCTCCCCCCCAGTCCCTAGTTTAAACACTCCTCCAACCTTCTAGCCATCTTCTTCCCCAACACAGCTGCCCCTTCCCCATTGAGGTGCAGCCCGTCCCTACGATAGAGCCTGTAGCCGACAGAGAAGTCGGCCCAGTTCTCCAGGAACCCAAACCCCTCCATCCTACACCAGTTCTTGAGCCACTTGTTAATTTCCCTAATCTCCCGCTGCCTTTCTTGTGTGGCCCGTGGTACCGGTAGTATTTCGGAAAATACTACCTTTGAGGTCCTTGCCCTAAGCTTTTGCCCTAGATCCCTGAAATCATTTTTAAGGACTCTCCACCTACCCCTAACTTTGTCATTGGTTCCGATATGGACCATGACCGCTGGATCTTCTCCAGCCCCTCCCAGTAATCTGTCAACCCGATCCGCGATATGTCGAACTCTAGCGCCAGGAAGACAGCACACTGTTCGGCGATCACAGTCTTTGTGACAGATTTCCCTATCTGTTCCCCTAATAATTGAGTCTCCCACTACCAGCACCTGTCTGGCCTGCCCTGCTCTCCTGGTCCCCTGCTTACCGCAGCTGACATTCCCCTGACTGGCAGAGGAAGTGTCCGGCTGCGGCAGTGCCGTCCCTGGACTGACATCCCCCTCATCTGCCAAACGTGCAAACTTGTTGGGGTGTGTCAGATCAGGGCTAGCCTCCCTGGCACTCTTCCCTCTACCCCGCTTTCTAACTGTTACCCAGCTAGCTACCTCACTTTCCTCAGCCTCCTCTCTGTCACCCTCTCCCTCATCTACCCCAAAGAGTGCTTGCTCGGTGAGAAGCAAACTTTTTTGCAAATTGTCAATGCCTCTCAGTGTTGCAACTTGCCCATTTAGAGACTCGATTAGCGATTCCAAACGGGTAATTTGCTCACATCTTGAACAAAGAAATTCACCCTGGAACGGCTGTTCCAGGACTGCATACATCATGCAAGATGTGCACTGGACGGCGTTGTCAATTGTGCAACACATACTAAATGGGGATTACACCACAAAAGCAAAAAATACAATATAATGTAGTAATAAGATACAGGCTAATTGCAGTCCCCCACTGAAGTCCCTGAATCTAAAGTCACTTAATCTTAAGTCACACACTTACACAACCACACTTAATCAACCACGCGTCGCGGTCAAACTCGCGTTATATATCTGCTTATATTAATATAAATGCAGCTCACTGCACCAGCCTGGATAGGGAAATGACTTAAAATAATAAAAAATAACAATTGTAGCTGGCCAGCTAAGACCTGTCCTAGGTTGCTAATATAGCTTATACTGTATGTGTATATAGCTAGACCTGCCAATATCCTTAATACAGTTCACATGTTTATATGTTAAAGACAAAAGCAGAGTTATTTACTGTGACTTCATGTTTTTGGATGTCATTTAATAGTTATATATTGTGTTAACAGACGCAGAAAAGATAATATGCCTTTAAGATTCATTATATGAATGTAAGGTAAGCTCAATGACACAGCAGACACAACAGAAAGCATAGAGTGAAACTGTTGTTACTGAGCAGGAGTCTTGACCAATCACAGCCAGCCTCGCACACAGTAGGAGTATTGACCAATTACAGCCAGCCTCACACTCAACCTGTGTGGGAAATCCCCCTGCTAGAATCATTACACCAGAGGAGAGGAGCTGAACAGACATTCACTCCACTAAGAGCTGTGTTTTATGGGAACAGGAGGCTAAAATAGGTATTTAGTACATTTATATAATGTTCCTATTGTTAATATAGTGATTAGAACTGTATACTGAACTGGTTATGTATGTTTCCTTACAGTTCCACCAAATTGCAAATTGCAAACCAAACTGCTCAAAACAATGGTATAGACCGGGTATCTATGATACTTTAGCACGGAAAGTCAATGTCCATCAGGTGGGATCCTAGCAGGTGCTAGGATCCCCCCTGATGGACATTGACTTTCCGTGCTAAAGTATCATAGATACCCGGATCTACTATGTCTCACTGCAGACCTTATGCACACTCCAAAAGGATTTCTCTGAGGAGTATCACACCCTCATCTACAAATTAAGTCCAGCGCAGAAAAAAGGAGCCTGCATTAACCATCGAGCGCCGGCTCTTCTACTGATAGAGCGGCGCCTACGAGACAGAGAGGGGAATGAAACTCATATGTGATATCCCTGAACTCAAAGTACCGGCACAGCAGCGGAATAAAGCATTTCAACTGAACAGTGAGTAAAGCGGGACGCCGCATAACTAAATCACTGTATTGAAAATCTGAGATTTCATTTCATTTGCGGAGGAGAAGTTATATTTGGGCTATCAATACCCTAAAGAATATTTCTACAGTATACCCAAACTCAAAGTTGGAGGAACATTTATTTAAAAGACTTTTTATCCCCGAACAATCAGAGGCGGTCTTATTCCTAAATATTTTTAGATTAATAGGAATTTAGTTTTATATTTCATATTTTATTACATTTATCCGGATTTTATGTTATGGTGTTTTAATGGTATTAAATGAATTGTCTATATGTTTATATGTCCTATTGATAATAAATTGTGAGGTTCCTTTTATTCTAGAGAGTGCCCAGTATCTTTTTTCATTTGCACATTTTATCAAAGGAAGGGTGATTCCTTTTTACTGAGAGCACCTCTACCATAATCTGCTTTGAATCCAGTGCGTCACCTCTCTTTATCAGAGTACAGATACTGAAGAGAGAAATACAGTATATCCACCATTTTATGTTGAATGACAAGATTGAACAGTTGAACCACCATCTTATGCATACCGCCATTTTGTGAATCTTTATGCAACACGTGTTTTGTACATGGACTATCTGCTGCAGAGGCAGCAGTGTTATATATGAAGAAAAGTTTAAGTTGATAAAGAAGTTATTTCAGGCATTTGGTGTGCTCTTTAAACCTACTGTTTCCATAGAACGGCGCTAGAGGAATTACAGAGTAATAGACAGTCTGGTTAGACTAAAAGTCAGAGATATCAGAATTTTTCTAATGCCACAGGGCAAAAGGCACTTCATAGTGCTTCGCCTGCCACAGGGCCACCACTATATAGGGCTCAAGCTCCCAGTGACTGTCCGGTTAGCTAACTATGTGATTGTTTCAGAGCCACACTTGGTTTCCAGGTTGTAAGGGATCAGCGTAAGTATGAAGGTCAAAGTACTGTTTTGGCTTCTGCTTTACCTGGAGTCTACTATTTCTTTAGCAATCTCTAGGTGGCTCTGGTGCTCCTTGACACATTACTGATGTGTCAATATGGCAATACTTTTGCAGTACGCCAGTCCGTCAGGGGGAGTGAATGTGAGGTCACGTGTTAATAGGCAGACCGAGGGTTGCTCTTGGTACTCACAGTTTGTAGAAGACCCTCGGCAGGCGTACGGCAGTGATGGAGAGGCTGGCACATGGATCCTCTGGGGCACTCTCTGTATATAGGGACCAGGCCGGGTGGTAGGTGAGGTGCCCTGGGTGTTGAAAGTTTAGTGTGCCGGTGGCAAGATCCCTTATAGTTCATGACGCCAGGGTAATGGTGGCACACCGATTTGTTGTAGGAATAATTGAGGTACACACAGTTGCAGTGAACCAAAACTCCTTTTTACTGAACAGTTCAACTATTAACAGGCTTCAGATAAAGTTCCATATGCAGGATAGTGGTATCAGGCAGGCTTGACATAAATGGCAGGTAAAAATCCTAGCAAGATAAATCAGAGGGAATAAACTCACAGATCAGGCTGTACTTTCTGCAGAATCCTGTCTGACTTTCTCCAAGGCCCGGATGCCTAATAGCTGGCTTTATCCTTGGGAGGGGAACCTTCCTCTGGCATGAATCCACTTGCTGCAAATAACCTTCTGCCTTTCAGCTTTCTACTTTGCTGGTTAAAATTAGCACTGCTCTGTACTTTGGTAAGCTGCAGGATAACTTCAGGAGGGAACTTCTTCTCCTGGAGGCAAGCTAGGATCCTGGGCTATCTAGCTGCATGTTAGGAGCTGGACCTCAGCTCCTGCCTGGCTGAAGTAAATCTTGGCTCCTAAAACACACTCCTCTCCTGGGATAGACCTGACTATATATACTAGGGGGTTCCCTAACTCCCTCTACTGCCTAGGAGGAGGAACTTCACCCCTAACAGGCCTGGTACAGAGGAGATAACATGAAAATATGTATTATAATGCAATATAAAATACCATGACCATGTTCCACAGGAGGTGGAGAACAACGTGACCCAATTGACCCTTGAGTAGTGCCCACCCTTACGTAGTGGGACACTACACTTTTATGGCAATACTTGCAGACAGGTCTCTTAGTCCTCTTGTACCATTCATCCAACAGCCTACCTGTAGTCAGGTGTTGATCCTCTTTGGGATCACAAGGAGGCCGGCTCCCAGGTTGTGGAGATCTTCTCTCTGTCTTGGAATGCTGTTCCAGCTGCTTCAGTTGTTTTCGAATCTCCACGTAGCAACTGTATCCTGGAGAGGCTGTGGTGGTAGGGCAATGGCAACAAGTTACTGTTCTCGGCAGTTTCGGGCTTACAGTCCCTCCCCAGGATACCAATGGCGAGTCCTTTAAAATCCAAGAAAGTATCTGAAAGCTGACAGCATCTCTAGCTAGCTTTAGAATTTCAGTAGTGACACCTTTGATAAACTGCTCTCTCAGGGTGTGATCCTGAATCTCAGCATCTCAGGGTCTACATGGATGAAGGCCTCTAGGGTCTCTTCCAAGCATAAAGCAAAATATCTTAAAGACTCCCCAGGCTGCTGTCGCTTCCCAAAGTAAGGGTACTTTCACACTAGCGTTAGAGGAATCCGGCAGGCAGTTCCATTGCCGAAACTGCCTGCCGGATCCGGAAATCCGTGTGCAAACGGATACCATTTGTTTTCTGGATCTGTTTGACAAATGCATTGAAATACCGGATACATCTCTCCGGTGTCATCGAGAAAAACGGATCCGGTATTTATTTTTTCAACATTTGTAATGGTCTGCGCATGCAAGTGTTCCGGAACTTTGGTTGGAGAAAATGCCGCAGCATGCTGTGGTATTTTCTCCGGCCAAATACCATAAAAGTGACTGAACTGAAGACATCCTGATGCATACTGAACGGAATGCTCTCCATTCAGAATGCATTAGGACAAAACTTAAGCTGGTGTGAAAGTACCCTAACACATCTTGAGTTTAGAGGCAGTCTTGGTTTCAAAGTTGGTTCTTAGTCTGTCTAGGATTTGCTCTGCTGTCTTCTACTGTGGTTGAGGCCAGAACCTAATTTCTCGGAGGGCAGTGCCCTCTAATTGGTCAATTAGGATCCCCACTTTTTGGTTTGCAGCTACCTGGTACATCTTAAAGGTTGCCAATATTTTATCATGGAAGTCTCTTGGTGTATGGGACTCTCCCACATAGTGTTGGAGCCAGGGGGCCCCAAAGTAGTACGGCATGGATAGAGGCATGATGCAGGTGGTGCAGCAGGAGGTGTTGGGTTGCTGAATCCCAGCTGGGTGTTACCCTCACTGTCAGAAAAGATTTAGATGAGGTCTCCCGATTGGTTAGATCAGCAGGAGGGAATAATGCAATTTGGGGGCATGTTGCTATGGGCAATGGTAGTGAAATAAGTGCATGGCCCCTTTAATAGTTGCAGAGAAAGCCCAATATAGGGAAGTATAGTGCTCCGTGTACTGTCTTCTCTTCACTAACTATTGCATAGTTTGTTAATGTGTGTGTTCCTATGTGTGCCTTCAGCACCATCTAGTGACCTTTAGCTGTAAGTGCATCTTCTGCCTTGTTAAACTGTGCATATTCATTAGGTCACCCGACTTCCTGCTCACAGTGCTTTCTGGGAAAGAGACAGGCACCTTCTTCCTTTTCCCTTCACCTCACGGAAGGAGCAGCTGCACATTGTGTGTTTCTTACTAAAGCATCGTCGGTAAGGGATGAATTCATGTTTTTGTATAGGTTTTGTGTACATTGTGCTGTATATTCAGTTCTTGTATGTTCATTTTCTTATAGTTTACCTTATCTACTGCCGGTTAATAAAAACCACAGACTACAGAAACAAGTCTCATCTTATTAACTACTAGAATGGTGATATCTGCCTGTTGAGCTGCATACAGACCCCGGGGGTACATGTTGTGAGAACAGGACAGTAAACGACGACTTCTCGTGAGAGAGACGCACCTGACTACACAGAAGTCTGTTACGGTCCACGCAATATCTGCAAACGGACACCACAGCGACTTCTATACAGTCCAGTGCTGCAAGGGGATAGCCGCTTCAAGCAATGTAGACACATTTGATTGCATACTGTGACCGCTCTCTAAGCACAGCGACCGGCATTCCACTGCACAGTAGTCTCCACGCAGTTAAGTGTCTTCACCAACACCATGTCACGAAGCACAGTATCAAGCTACAAGACAAGATCAGAGAAGGACGGTTCCACCAAGTCGTCTTCCATTAGCAATACAGCTGCCATTGCCCGTGCAAAGGCAGAGGCCGGAAAGGTCAAAGCAGCCTTTGCCGAACAAGAAATGAAGATGAAAGAAGAAAAGGCACAGTTACAGGCTTCACTAGAAATGCAAAAAGTCCTCTTAGATGCAAAGCTAGAGAAACTCGCTGTAGAGAAAGAAATGGCAGCCGCCATAGCTGAAGCAGAGTTCTTGGAAGCAATGGAATACCCGAAAACCGAAAGTCACTGCAGTGTGCTTAGTCCAGAACTCGGCCAGCAAGATCCTGTACGACGCACTTCAGAGTACGTCCGTCAACACTCCAGACCAAACATCAATGCTGATCCATTCCCTGGAACCGAAGATGTCACCTATGCCACAGAAGAATCATACCGTCCAAAAGAAAGAGTCACACTCGTAACCCAGTCCTACAAACAAGAGAGCACAGAGCCACGTGACAAAACTCCAGCTAACTTCCCTGCACACCAAGGAAGCCAGCTTCCAGTCCAGCCTGCAGAGCCACCTTATCCCACAAGACGGTATGACATGGGCTGGCCTAAGTCAGAGACTCCATACAGGTATGATCACCCACCGCACTCTCACCGTGACTTTCCACCTCCAACCAACCTTAGTAGTAACCAGAGCGCAGCAGACTTTGCCAGGTTCTTTACTAAAAGAGAGCTAGTTACAAAGGGACTGGTGAAGTTCAGTGATCGCCCTGAAAACTATAGAGCATGGCGGGCCTCCTTTTATAACATTGCAAAAGACTTGGGTCTGTCATGAAATGAGGAGATAGACTTCCTTGTAGATCGGCTTGGAAAAGACTCTGTAGAACATGCCAAGAGAATCAGGAATATTAATATAAACTACCCAGAGATTGGCCTAAAAATGATCTGGGATAGACTTGATGAATGTTATAGTTCTGCAGAGGTCATAGAAGATGCGTTGTTTAACCACTTAAGGACCACAGGTTTATACCCCCCTAGTGACCAGGCCCTTTTTTACAAATCGGCACACTAAAGGGGGGTGGGTACTAGAGAGGGGGTAAACCCATAGAGTACAGGGTAAGATCCGCAGCTCAGGCCATAAGGTCCTGAAACTCCTGAGACTCCTGAAAAGAAAACCAAGGGGCCCATGAATCAAGGAAGGCTTTATGCTTAGCTCGTAGCTGCGAGGTGAGTTCCTCCATTCTCCGGATCTCCTCCACCTTTTGGATCCAGCACCGTATGTGTTTTGTGGATCCGCGGATCCGTAAAACACATACGGACGTCTGAATGGAGCCTTACAGGGGGGTGATCAATGACAGGGGGTGATCACCCCATATAGACTCCCTGATCACCCCCCTGTCGTTGATCACACCCCTGTAAGGCTCCATTCAGACATCCGTATGTGTTTTGTGGATCCGCGGATCCGCAAAACACATACGGACGTCTGAATGGAGCCTTACAGGGGGGTGATTAATGACAGGGGGGTGATCAGGGAGTCTATATGGGGTGATCAGGGGTTAATAAGGGGTTAATAAGTGACGGGGGGGGTGTAGTGTAGTGGTGTTTGGTGCTACTTACAGAGCTGCCTGTGTCCTCTGGTGGTCGATCCAAGCAAAAGGGACCACCAGAGGACCAGGTAGCAGGTATATTAGACGCTGTTATCAAAACAGCATCTAATATACCTTTTAGGGGTTAAAAAAAATCGCATCTACAGCCTGCCAGCGAATGATCGCCGCTGGCAGGCTGCAGATCAGCTCGTTTACCTCCGGTTCCTGTGAACGCGCGCTCCTGTGTGCGCGCGTTCACAGGAAATCTCGCGTCTCGCGAGATGACGCCGATCGGCGTTAGTGTGACCTGGTAGAGCCACCCCATTGATGCCGATCGGCGTTAGCGAGACGGGAGATGGTTTAAAGAGTTGACGAATTCCCTAAAATATCTAGCAAAGGGTTACAGAAACTTAGGGATTTAAGTGATCTACTGATGGAATTACAGGTTGCCAAAGCCGAAGGGGATTTACCGGGGCTTGCTTTCCTCGACACTGCCAGAGGTGTCAAGCCTATTGCATTAAAGCTTCCCCACAACCTGCAGGAGAAATGGGTCTCCCACGGGTCAAGGTACAAACATACCTACAATATGCCATTCCCTCTCTTCAGTGTGTTTGTTGACTTTGTAAGGCTAGAGGCCAATATTTGTAATGACCCTAGCTTTAATCTATCACAGTCTTGTGCCACTCCCTATGACCACAGACCACACAAAGGATCAGTGACAGTGCACAAAACTAACATTTCACCTGCATATTCTTACAGGCATTACAGCTCCGCCAGCCGTGAAACAGTCAAAGATCCTGGTAAGCAGTGTCCTCTACACAAGAAGCCTCACCCTCTTCTGAAGTGCAGAGCCTTTAGAGAAATGTCCATAGGAGATCGCAAAGCCTTCCTCAAGGAGAACCGCATTTGCTTCAAGTGCTGCTCATCAACATCACATATTGCCAAAGACTGTCAGGTTAGTGTAAAATGCACAGAATGCAACAACTCAGATCACAACACGGCCCTACATCCTGGGCCTTTCCCATGGACCTCATCACAGAGTAACAGTGCCAGAGAGCATGGCGGGGAGGAAAGTAACTCTGAAGCTAACCCACCAGCAGTTACTTCACAATGCACTGAAGTCTGTAAAGGGCTCATAGGCGGCAGGTCCTTCTCAAAAATCTGCCTAACAAAAGTATACCCAAAGGGCTGCAGAGACAAGGCCATCAACGTTTACGCTATCCTAGATGACCAAAGTAATGCGTCCCTAACCAAATCTACTTTCTTTGACATTTTCAACATCAAAGGGCCCAACACTCCTTATTCTCTAAAGACTTGTGCAGGAACTGTAGAAACAGCGGGGAGGAGAGCTAGTGGTTACCTAATTGAGTCCATAGATGGTAAAACGTGTCTTTCCTTTCCAACTATTACTAAATGTAACCAAATCCCTGATAATAGATACGAGATCCCTACACCAGAGGTAGCCATACATCACCCCCATTTACAGCGTATAGCCCATCTCTTACCAAAACTCGATCCTAACGCTCAGATAATCCTACTCCTAGGGAGAGATATCTTACAAGTTCATAAAACTAGAGAACAGATTAATGGCCCACATCATGCTCCTTATGCCCAAAGGCATGACCTAGGATGGGTCATAGTAGGAGATGTCTGCTTAGGAAGCATACACAAACCAACCTCCATTAATAGCATGCTTACAAGCACATTAGATAATGGACGTCCCTCTATCTTCCAACCATGTAAAAACAACTTCCTCATAAAGGAATTGCCACATAGTACTCACCTACCTTGTTCCTTCATAGACTCTTTAGACCACGACATAGCTTGTGACAGTGACAAAGACCACCTAGGTTGCTCAGTGTTCGAAAGGACCAAGGAGGATAATCAGATAGCAATTTCCCATGAAGACAGATTGTTTTTAGTGACCATGCAAAAGGAAATCACTAAGGATGAAACAAATAGTTGGGTCGCACCCCTTCCCTTCAGGCCTCAAAGGCAACGTTTGCCAAACAACAGAGAGCAAGTCTACAGACATTTTGTCTCTCTAAGACGTAGCTTCCACAAGAAACCAGAAATGAAAGATCATTTCTTTACTTTCATGAGGAAAATATTTGAGAATGGTCATGCTGAGGTAGCTCCCACCCTTAAAAACTCAGAAGAATGTTGGTATTTACCCATATTCGGGGTTTACCACCCAAAGTAACCAGGTCAAATTAGAGTAGTGTTTGACTCTACTGCAAAATATGAAGGCATCTCCATAAACAGCGTCCTGCTCTCAGGTCCAGATCTTAACAACAAACTCCTAGGAGTACTGCTTTGTTTTCGCAAAGACTCTGTTGCCTTCATGGCGGACATTCAGCAGATGTTTCATTGCTTTCTCGTTAAAGAGGAACAAAGAAACTTCTTAAGATTTCTTTGGTTTATTAACAATGACCCCAAAAAAGATATTGTGGAGTACCACATGCGGGTACATATCTTTGGTAACAGCCCCTCCCCTGCAGTTGCAACTTATGGTCTCACACACTCTGCTCAGGAAGGCGAACTAGAATATGGGTCAGATGTCAGACAATTCGTAGAAAGAGACTTTTATGTAGATGACTGTCTAAAATCACTACCCACTGTTGAGGGTGCAATAAGTCTCCTTAAGAGAGCTCAAGAAATGCTCGCATACTCAAACCTGAGACTCCACAAAATAGCCTCTAATAGTAAGCAGCTGATAGAAGCATTTCCCTCTCAAGACCACTCAAATGACCTACAGAGCTTAGACTTAGGGACTGACTCCCTTCCTATACAACGTAGCCTTGGTCTCCTCTGGGATCTAAAATCAGATACGTTTACCTTCCAAGTCAGCCAGGAAGAGAAGCCCTTTACCCGTAGAGGTGTCCTGTCTGCCATAAACAGTCTTTATGATCCCTTGGGATTCACGGCCCCCGTTACAATCCAGGGCAAATCACTACTTAGAGACTTAACTCAGGAGACATTGGATTGGGATCACCCACTTTCCCCTGAAAAAAGAAACCTATGGATAGAGTGGAGAAACTCTCTAAAGACTTTATCTAGCCTGCATGTTCCACGTTCTTAAGCTCCTGTGCCATCCACAGAATAAAAACACAAAGACTTTACGTATTCTCTGACGCGTCCGTCAAAGCAATTGCCGCTGTAGCTTATCTGAAAACGGTAGACAACAAAGGTCAGTGCCCCACAGGGTTTGTCATGGGCAAAGCAAAACTCGCACCACTTTTCGAACATACAATACCCAGGCTAGAACTCTGGGCCGCTGTACTAGCTGTTGAACTAGCTGAATTAATTACATCAGAGATAAACCTAGAGATTCGAGACACCAAGTTTTATACAGACAGTAAAGTGGTCCTTACCAGGAAAGATTAAAGGACCTTAACATGTATAGCTTGGAAGAAAGACGAGACAGAGGGGATATGATAGAAACTGCTAAATACATAAAGGGAATCAACAAGGTAAAAGAGGAAAGAATATTTAAAAGAAGAAAAACTGCTACAAGAGGACATCGTTTTAAATTAGAGGGGCAAAGGTTTAAAAGTAATATCAGGAAGTATTACTTTACTGAGAGAGTAGTGGATGCATGGAATAGCCTTCCTGCAGAAGTGGTAGCTGCAAATACAGTGAAGGAGTTTAAGCATGCATGGGATAGGCATAAGGCCATCCTTCATATAAGATAGGGCCAGGGACTATCCATAGTATTCAGTATATTGGGCAGACTAGATGGGCCAAATGGTACTTATCTGCCGACACATTCTATGTTTCTATGTTTCTATGTCCTGGGCTACATTTACAACCAAACTAGGCGTTTTTACGTTTACGTTAACAACCGAGTGTTAAGAATCAGGAGGTCCACTTTCCCAAAACAATGGCACTTTGTACCTACTGACCATAACCCATCAGACTTAGCAACCAGGTCAGTTGCTGCCAGTCACCTTAAGAACACAGTTTGGTTCACGGGTCCTGCTTTTCTATACAACTCAGAACATTATTCTGCCTGTGACTCATATGAGCTGTTAGATGCAGATTCTCACAAAGAAATCCGCCCCCAGGTATCTGTGCTACTTACTGTAAATTCGTACAATCAGCTCGGTAGCCACCGTTTCATCAGGTTTTCCACCTGGAAGTCACTTGTGCGAGCTATCACCTGCTTAGCACACGTAGCCCGTTCTTTCAAGCATGCCCCATTTGTTATGGAGTGTAACTGCAAAGGTTGGCACCATTGCAAGAATGGATACTCAGTAAGTGAGCTAGAACAATCGAAAAATCTAATTATTTGTTCCATGCAA
Source organism: Bufo bufo (assembly GCF_905171765.1). Lineage (NCBI taxonomy): Eukaryota > Metazoa > Chordata > Amphibia > Anura > Bufonidae > Bufo > Bufo bufo. Next base: position 831,381,301 of record NC_053390.1, read on the forward strand.
AGAGAGACATTCGCTAAGAAACTCTACTGCATCAACAACAAAAAACCTGTGTCAAAAGACAGTGTGTTAGTCAATGCTCTTTCCGGAGAGTGTGGCACCAAAGATCTCTACAAGCGCCAATGGAGACAAGTGCAAGGCCTTGCCGATACTTTCTGGAATAGGTTGAAGAAGCAATATCTTCCTACCTTACAGACAAGAACCAAATGGCACACAGTTAAGCCCAACCTGAAACCGGATGACATTGTTCTTGTTAAAGACTCTCAGGCTCAAAGAAATCATTGGCCTTTGGGCCTCATTACTAAAGTGTTCCCAAGTAAAGACGGACACGTCCGTAAAGTTGAGGTCAAGGTTTTCAAACAAAATGAGACCAAACTGTTTATCAGACCTACTTCCGAACTAATCCTACTGTTATCTGTTGAGGACTCTAATAGTGACATCGGCTGATGTCAAGCGGGGTGTGTACTGTCTTCTCTTCACTAACTACTGCATCGTTTCTTAATGTGTGTGTTCATATGTGTGCCTTCAGCACCATCTAGTGGCCTTTAGATGTAAGTGCATCTTCTGCCTTGTTAAACTATGCATATTCATTAGGTCACCTGACTTCCTGGCCACAGTGCTTTCTGGGTAAGAGACAGGCTCCTGCTTCCTATTTCCCTTCACCTCATGGAAGGAGCAGCTGCACATTGTGTGTCTCTTACTAAAGCATCGTCGGTAAGGGATTAATTAATGTTTTTGTATAGGTTTTGTGTACATTGTGCTGTATATTCAGTTCTTGTATGTTCATTTTCTCATAGTTTACCTTATCTACTACCGGTTAATAAAAACCACAGACTACAGAAACAAGTCTCATCTTATCAACTAGTAGAATGGTGATATCTGCCTGTTGAGCGGCATACAGACCCCGGGGGTACATGTTGTGAGAACAGGACACTCCGTAATGCAGATTTTTACCCCAAGCCGTCTCTAGTAAGGCTAGATTTCCCAGCCGTACTCACCCAGACTTTTTCAGCATTGAATCTCAGGATCCAATGAAGCTGGAGCTGTATCGCGGCTCCGCACTGGCTTTTCCAAGGTGGTGGCAGCTTTTACTTGTGTGGTTAGTTTTGTCACCCCCCCATGAACTTGAACAAATCACATTAGTTCCTCCTGCTGAAAGTTCCCCTGTGGAGGCAGCTGTGAGAGTCAGTCACTTCTACTGAGCCTTCCCTCTGGTTTCCCACCCTGGAGGGCGGTGTTTCCATGCATTGGTGCACGTGGTGCAGAAACAATATGACCGATTAACACACTTTGTGATGGTGCACGTTGAATGGAGTGTTTATAGGCCTTTCCAGCAAGTGATAGTGAAACACCCGCAGAGGCTGGTTACTATAAGGTGGCTGCAGCTTCCTCTTTTTCTCAGTCTCTTTAAAGGGGTATTCCCATCTCAGACAATGGGGGCATATCGCTAGGATATGCCCCCATTGTCTGATAGGTGCGGGTCCCACCTCTAGGAGAACCTACACCGAGAACGAAGTGGGGAGCGCTGTGGCTGGAGGACCCTGAATTTCCTGGGGTCTGTCCACCACCAAGCGCTGCTCCCATAGAAGTGAATGGGATTGCACCGTGCATGCGCGGTCGATGCTCCCATTCATTTCTATGGAACAAACGGCAATAGCCAAGCCAGTGCTCCATTCATTTCCCGGCTCCGTTCTCATTGTAGGTGCGGGTCCCAGTGGTGGGACCCGCACCTATCAGACAATGGGGGCATATCCTGTCCCCGCCTGCCATTGGCTGCTCTCCCCCCCCCCCTACAACGGATGTTTTCATCCTTGTACAGGGAGAAGCAGCAGCGGCGGTGCAGGGACCAGGAGCGGCGCAGGGGGCGGGGAGCAGGGTGAGTATATTTCCTCTGAGGGGCCCGGCACATGGGGGGCTGTTGTATGTGTGATTCTTCTCTGGCACCAGCAGTGATATGGAGGCAGGTTGTTCAGTGTCAATTTAACCCTTAGGCAACTGGCCTAGTAATTCTTTTGTAATGGGTGGCTTGACTGTATTACGCAATTGAAGGTGTTTGCTTAGATTAGATAACACAAGTCAGAAATGTCAGAAACCAGGAGTGTAAACTCTACTCCATCCGTACCTCACCTGCAGATGTAGCAGGTCCCTCTGTGGCCTGGAATAGCAAGGCTTTACTTGAGGACAATTTGGAATGGTTCCCTCTGGAGATAAGGTAACAGGAGCCCAGACAATATGCTTCCTCTCACACAGGACTCCACCTCCTGACAGGAGCCAGGACCAGCCCACTCCGACCAAGAGGTTAACCCTGTTCATGCCAACCTTTCTCGATCTTCCTTGCTGGCAGTAATGGCCAGGAACAATCAGTAAAATACATAACATAACCATAAGCAATTTGCAATCCCACCAGGTCTGGAGTACCACGACATTACACGTGTGTCCACCTGATTCCTTCTACTGTCCATAAGTGGGGATCCATGCATACCACTCAGGGCCACACATTTCCTGACCGCTCTTTATATCCCTTTAGGACACTTGTGGGATCATTTGTATAGAACAAATAAATCTATCATTAATAAAAAGGTGGTCATAGGCCACAATGTATAGTTTTATATGTATTTCAATCCTGACAGACTTCCTATAAGTCCTCCCTGCCAATGAGTAATTCCTGGAGTATAATCTCCCTAATCAGGAGGAAGCTGTACTGGATTAATACCCGGACTAATACTCCTTATTACCATCACTGTGTATTATAGCATTGCACATTGTGTGATGAGCACCTGGTGCACACGGCAGGATGAGCAGATTTCTTCTCAATTCTCTCAGGGATTTTTGACATTTTCATAATTTAATAAAATAAGAGCCTGAAATAAGGAGAAAAAGAGAATTATTAGAGAAGAGAATCTGGAATTATCCTGGTGACGTTCCTCGGCACCTGGAGCTCTGTGCTGATGGTCTCTATATAGTGCGGCCGGAGAGCTGAGGATCTGCAGAGCTGTCCCTGAAAGCATGAAATCCCATCTGTCTGTGTGCAAGGATCTATCTCTGGTGGATGCAGCAGCTTCTGTCTGTGCTGTTATATTCTGGGTCCTGTGGGCATCATGTTGTGGAGACAGAAGAGCGGAGCCATCATCATCATCATCACAATGTCACCTTACATCCATTGACGCTGGCATCTATTATTATAAGAGTGGTGACATCATCATCGGAGGACTGTTCTCTGTCCTGTGGATCGATCCTAGAAAACAAAGTTTTAAAAACTCTGAAGAAAGAATTTCAAGTAGTGTGTAAGTCTTTACTCTTCTTAGTTCAGTCGTATTGCTATAAAGTCATCTACTTCTACATAGTTTCAGATCTACAAGGAGTGTTGAAGGCTGTGGTGTCTTCAGAAGGTATTTCTGTATTTCTGATTCTTGTTCATATTTTCTGCTGGAACAGCCATAGGTCTGACCAGGGCAGAGGGGAAGTCTGTTAAAGCTCCTGGATGTTGGGGGTTCTGGTTCGGCAGGTCCGGCTCCCGATCCCTACAGAGGAAGCTGCGGCCAGCTGGACACTTCTTTGCAGTGGCTGCATGTAGTGACTACAATACATTAGATTGTCTCATAGTGACCGCAGTATAGATGATAAGGGACCTGAAGCGTTACAGGCCTCTTCTCAGGAGCTGTGCTGCATCATTGGCTTTTGCTAGAGATGAGCGAATCAAAGCTGACGAAGTGGAACTCGTTAAGAATTTTATGAAAAATGTGATTAGCACCGAAGGCAAATTTCGTCGCGCTTCATGGTAACGAATCTCATTTTTCCTAAAATGTCTGCTACACGTGTGAGGACATGGAGAAAGGAACTGTGGGAAGGCGGGGTCACCCACAATGCCATGCATGCAGCCAATCAGCAGCCAGCCTGTGATGTCACAGCCCTATAAATAGCTGCAGCCATCTTGGATTCTGCCACTCACTAGTGTATGTAGTGCAGGGAGAGACGTCAGCAGGCGCTAGGGACAGTGCGAGGAAAGACTTCATTGTACTAAGAAAAAACTATTTACAAGTTCAGGGAAAGATCATTCAAGCTGTAGGGAAAGGATAGGGAGGAATCATTCCACAGCATTTATGTAGAGCAGGGTTCAGTCGGGAGGTTACAGCCTGGGGAATAGGAACAATCCTATTACACCTTGCTGCACTGACTGGGGAACCACATTGCCAGTATACAGCTCTGTAATTCCAGCAAACCGTTCTTATTGGGATGCAAGTTCTGTGTGATACTGCCATTAACAGGGGTTATTACAGGAGATATGTCTACGTCTTATTTGTCGTTGTGCGGTGCAGTTATATGTTCTAAAGACTTTTTTGGCTTGTATTAGTGGGAAAAAGGGCTTATTAGCCGTTGTGTGGTTAAGGCCAAATACACACGGTCCGTGGTGTCCCGGCCTGGCATCCTGCTGAGAGCAGGAGTGCATGGCGTCATTGGTTGCTATGACGCCGTGCGCTTTATGCCGCCGCTGCACTACAGTAATACACTCGTATAGATCATACCCGATTATTACTGTAGTGCAGCTGCGGCATGAAGCGCACGGCGTCATAGCAACCAATGACGCCGTGCGCTCCTGCTCTTAGCAGGGTGACAGGCCGGGATACCACGGATCGCTCACGGCCGTGTTCCATGGCTGTGTGCATTCGGCCTAAGTGTGAAAATTACAGCCCTTTTTGTCGTGTATTACTGGCGAAATTCTAATATATTCGCCGTTCATCGTTGCACTTATCTTTTGAAAAGTCTTTTGTGTAAAAATATTAAAAGATTTGTGCCTCATTTCTGATCAACGGTGCAGTGAGATATTTTACAGCCCAGTTTAACGTGTATTACTAACGAAACACAAACATATTCGCGTTTCATCGTAGCACTTATCTGTTGAAAAGCTGATTGTGTAAAAATCTAAAAAAATTAGGGCCTAATTCAGCGGTCCACCCGTTCAGCGGTGCAGTTATATGTGGTGGAGTACTTTTCGCGGGCTGGACCAAATTACGTAGTGGTGACATTTTTTATGGAAAACAGGCTTTTTTGGGAAAATTGATGCGTGATAGTAGACTTTGTTCTGTATGAACCGAATGCCATTATCCTTTCAATGGTGAATTTATTTTTATTCCAACCATGTTTTTTTGGGGAAAATGTATGGGTGACTGTGCACCTCTTTTGCGGTATGGGCCGAATTGCATAGTGGTAAAATGTGTTATGTGAAACGGGCTTTTTTGTGGAAAATTGATGGGTGACTGTGCACCTCCTTCTCAGTATGGGCTGAATTACGCAGTGCTGAAATTTAAAATTTACACCAAATACATTATTTTCATGCAGAGATCCAAGAATTATGTTGGAGGCCTGTAGTGTATGCGAGCCACGTGCGACCCCTCTCATCACTCGCACTCGCTGTTCTGCACCTGGTTTGCTTGCGCAAACGGAGTCACACAGGGGAGGAACTGCTCTGTGTCCTTCAGCAAGAAATCGAATCCTGGCTTTCTCCACGACAACTGAAAATCTGTACCATGATGACCGACAACAGGAAGAACACGGTGTCGGCGCTGCGTCAAGGAGGGCTTAGCCATGCGCCTTGCATTCCATACGTGTTCCATCTGGTTGTCAAGTGGTTCCTGAAGTCTTCCACCCATCTGCAAGACATCCTGACAATGGCCAGGAAACTTTACATGCACTTCAGCCACTCGCACACCGCAAAGCACACCCTCCTCGAGCTGCAGCGGCAGAACGTCCTGAACAAGGAAACTTGCTCAATTGGAATGTAAGTGGATTATGGAAACTCAACACATTGCGTCCAAATGGACTCAATGAATCTTCTGGCTTTTGGTCTTTCCTATAGGCTTTCCCTGGTCAGCGCACGCTCCTTGTTTTTAGTGGTTTTTATGAATTGTTGAATTATTATCTATTTATGTAGTGTCGTCATTGCATGTTAATAACCATCCTCCATGCTAGGTTTGTGCATTAATATAGTCCTGGACCTTTGGATCATTTATGGCGCAAAGAAAAAGTTCCCTTTTTTATATTCACAATCATGCGAATGACATTTTTCATCACTTTAGTATGTTTTTAATTTATAATCATGCTTTCTATCATTTTATTAGGTTTTCAATACACAATTATGTTTGTTTGTTTTTTCAATATGTAGTCATAATTCAATATATAATTCAATTCCTAATCATGTTTTTTATTAGGCTTTTAATACATAATCACGGTCATTAGATTTTTTTTAATCACACTAATATGTGTTTATCACTTATCATGATATTTAATGTGGGATTAATTCATTATGATTACATCATCATTTTATTACTTTATTATTTCACCTCATCATCATGGTTCTTTATGCTTCTCTTTTTTTATCATCCTCGCTTGCACACACAATTGTTTGTTTGAGTTTTTTTTTTAGTTTAAGTCAATCAGTTTTTTCACAATTGATGTTCATGGCTGTGATTTATGTTATGTCACTTCTTGTCATATGCCGGTATTGGGGTAATACAATGCCTGTTCTTGCACTAATATTAATTGTTTTGCCCCTTCAGTGTTCTTGTTCTTTGCAGCGCTATTACGCAGGCCTGTGCATGTGCTTTTTGTAATTTGATGCCACCGGCACTATCCCCGATGTGCCGATGTTGTCATGTGACGCGATGTGGGTCACGTGACCGAGGAGTTGTGATGCCTTGAGTCACTAAGATACGATTCGCTATCATTAGCCCAGGTGTGCACGCTAGAACAATTAGTATTGTGACTGTTGGATGGGGGTATTTATTGTGAGCCTTGCGGTGATGACGCCACCCCCAGACGAAGGTGCGCCGAAATGCGAGTCGAAGTTGGCGCCATCCTGGAGGAAACACAGCATGGGTAATATGTCCTGCCTTTGATATTTGTATTATTTGTATATTTGCACTTTATTTACTTATTAACTTGTGGAGCAGTGAGGATATTACTAGCGTGTTCTCCCTCTGTGATGTCGCCTTGTACCGCCACTTGTTTTTGTTTTAGTGATGTAATTTATTGTACATAATAAAAATCTTTTGTATTTCATGCGGTCTGGTAACTTTTTTGTAGGTTATATATATCATTCACATGAAACAGACAGATGATTACTGGAAAGCCATGCTTTTAGACCCTCACTATCAAAGCAAAATGGGGGAATGTTTTCCTCCTACAGAACCGGAGGCCAAATTACCTTATTACCAGAAAATAACAGATGCCTGCTGCCAGCGTGTCACGGCGGGGAGTGGGGGAAACCCCCCACCGTGCGGTGTCAAAGGGTAAAAGGGGATCAGCCTGGCCAAAAGGAGTAATAAGGGAGCAGGTCACCTCCTACAGCGTCCCTAATCCTCTCCCTGACTCCTCACAGTATGAGCGGACCCTGATGGTAGGACGGCTCATACTCTGGATTCCTAGAGACCCCAAGTCACCTGGTAATCCCTCACCAAGGAGCAGGGAAGAGACGACCTGTTCATCCCAGTAATGGAGGAACAGGAGTCTCTATCTGAGGCCAGGCTGCAAGGGAGGGGAACACATACAGCATAAGGAGATGGCAGGTAAGCGAAACCCATAACACACTTACCTGCCACAGACACACTGACTGGTACCCGTGCACAAGTGCTGCTGTCCACACCAACATTAAAGGACACAGCACACACCACAAACCACACAGCAACCCAGGACATCCATAGCTGCAATAAACATGAGACAGGGGAATGTCTAGCAAACATGCTGGACACCAATCACCACCAGACAAGTAACACCAAACTAGACATACAAACACCCTGAACATAACCCACTCCATACAAATAAGGACAGGAAGGGAAGGAGACACCGGGATAACATTGACATCTATGACCACAGGGGTGGCCCTCACTGGACAGATGGAACACCCTGGACTGGAGCTCCAGCACCAACCACAGCTGAAGTACCACTCACTCCAGCCAGGAACCCACAGAAGATAACAGCCAAGTGACCACACCCAGTCAGGAAGTTAAACCTTACAGCACCAGACAGAGGGAGGCTACAACTTAAAGGGGAAGTGCACACACAAGCATGCCAAACCACCACTGGCAACAGCATGCGTGGCAACCATTTCACGGCAATCACCCAGAAGGCAAAGAAACTGCCACCGCATGCTCTCACAGCAACACATTGCCACGGACAACCGCAAGTGTGGCAACAGTATCACAGCGCAAACCAAAGGCCGCGACACAGCGTGTCTGAAATGGAGGCCCCTGTTGTGGCAGGCGCGGCACTATGAAGTGCCTTTTGCACTGTGGCATTAGAAGAATTTTGATATCTCTGACTTTTTAGACCGCATTTATGGATCCGCAATACACCGGCACCGTTATGTGGCCATTCCACATCACGGATGCGGACCCATTCGTTTCAATGGGTCCGCAAATCCAGATATGCGGAAGGGTGCAGAACGGAAGCACGGAACACTACAGAAGCACTACAGAGTGCTTTCTGGGGTTCCGTTCTGTGCTTCCGCACCGCAAAAAGATAGAACTTGCTCTATCTTTTTGCGGAATGGAGGGATCCCCGACCCATTCAAATGAATGGGGCCGTGATCCCCGTGCGGCTGCCCCACGGACGGTGCCCGTGCATTGTGGACCGTGCATTGTGGACTGCTACGGTCATGTGAACGAGCCCTTACTCTGTAATTCCTCTGGCGCCGTTTTATGGAAACAGTAGGGTAAAAGAGCACACCAAATGCTTGAAAAAACTTCTTTATTAACTTCAACTTTTCTTCATACAGTACAGACCAAAAGTTTGGACACACCTTCTCATTCAAAGAGTTTTTTCATGACTATGAAGGCATCAAAACTATGAATTAACATATGTGGAATTATATACATAACAAACAAGTGTGAAACAACTGAAAATATGTCATATTCTAGGTTCTTCAAAGTTGCTACCTTTTGCTTTGATTACTGCTTTGCACACTCTTGGCATTCTCTTGATGAGCTTCTAGAGGTAGTCCCCTGAAATGGTTTTCACTTCACAGGTGTGCCCTGTCAGGTTTAATAAGTGGGATTTCTTGCCTTATAAATGGGGTTGGGACCATCAGTGGCGTTGAGGAGAAGTCAGTAGGACAGCTGATAAAAAAAAGCAGCTAAGTAAAGAAAAATGAGTGGCCATCATTACTTTAAGAAATGAAGGTCAGTCAGTCAGCTGAAATGAAAAATTGGGAAAACTTTGAAAGTAAGGGCTATTTGACCATGAAGGAGAGTGATGGGGTGCTGCGCCAGATGACCTAGCCTCCACAGTCACCGGACCTGAACCCAATCAAGATGATTTGGGGTGAGCTGGACTGCAGAGTGAAGGCAAAAGGGCCAACAAGTGCTAAGCATCTCTGGGAACTCCTTCAAGACTGTTGGAAGTCCATTTCAGGGGATTACCTCTTGAAGCTCATCAAGAGAATGCCAAGAGTGTGCAAAGCAGTAATCAAAGCAAAAGGTGGCTACTTTGAAGAACCTAGAATATGACATATTTTCAGTTGTTTCACACTTGTTTGTTATGTATATAATTCCACATGTGTTAATTCATAGTTTTGATGCCTTCATAGTCATGAAAATAAAGAAAACTCTTTGAATGAGAAGGTGTGTCCAAACTTTTGGTCTGTACTGTATATAACATTGCCGCCTCCGCAGCAGATAGTCCATGTACATAACACGTGTTGCATAAAGATTCATAAAATGGCGGTATGCATAAGATGGTGGTTCAACTCTTCAATCTTCTCATTCAACATAAAATTATGGATATATTTCTCTCTTCAGTATCTGTACTCTCACTTTAAGTTATTTAAGCACTTTATGATCTCTCTGAGAGATATATCTGAGGTCTAACCAATAGTTCTACTTACTGACTTTGGTCGCAATTTGCGGTATGCAGTTTGCAGTAACTATTTGCAGATTGGTTGAGTATAATCTGGTATGGTTGTATGCAAATTGGATTGCAATATGGAATTTGACTTTGGATTGTGAACTTTGTAGTTTGCAATTGTATGGTATTTTGAATTTGTTTTCAATTGGTGGAACTGTAAGTAAACACACATATAACTGGTTCAGTATACAGTTCTAATCACTATATTAACAATAGGAACATTATATAACTGTTCTAAATACCTATTTTGGCCTCTCTGCTTCCATAAAACACAGCTCTTAGTGGAGTGAATGTCTGTTCAGCTCCTCTCCTCTGGTGTAATGATTCTAGCAGCTCCTGCTAGCGGGATTTCCCACACAGGCTGTGTGTGAGGCTGGCTATGATTGGTCAAGACTCCTGCCCAACAACAACAGTTTAACTCTATGCTTTCTGTTGTTTCTGCTGTGTCATTGAGCTTACCTTACATTATATAATGAATCTTAAAGGCATATTATCTTTTCTGCTTCTGTGAACACAATATATAACAGTTATATGACATCCAAAAACATGAAGTCACAGTAAATAACTCTGATTTTGTCTTTAACATATAAACATAGGAACTGTATTAAGGTTATTGCCAGGTCTAGCTGTATACACATATAAACTATACTAGCAACCTAGGACAGGTCTTAGCTGGCCAGCTACACCTGTACCACCCTCTCCGCTAACACAACAGCCAGTTCATTTATCTCAATATGATGGGGCAGTTTTTTCACCTGTCTGAGGGAAATCATGTGATGTCACAACACTGGGAGCTTCAGGTCCTGCAGTGCAGAGCGATTGTTCCCTCATGTTCAAGTGGATGAGGTGAGTATTTTTTTTTTTTTGAAGGCCACTATTGCGAGCATTATAGACACAAAGGGGGGGGAGTATAGTGGCTAATATTTATACATGGGGCACTGCAGGGGTTGGGATGTCCCAAAAAACTCAGACATTCATGCATATTTTATGGCCGTTAACGTACGTAAAAAACTGATGCATAAAAGCCAAAAATGGACAAGCAGCATGAATGCAGAATGGCCATGAAAAGCTCAAAGTGTGTTGTGTTTTACAACCCTTTTTTCACTGTTGTGTGAATGTAGCCTCATCTGGAGGCAACAAGTACTCCTCATCCAAACACTGGAGCTCTGGATGCACATAAGGAACTAGTGGAGCTAAGGCAGCAATTGAATATCAAATGTGCTAGAACATATCAATACGCTAAATTTAAACAATATGCACATGGGGACAAGGGGAAACAAACTGATGTCACACCTTTTGAAAAAGCAAAGGGACACAATGTTTATTAAAAGTGTCAAGACCAGGGAGGGCCAATTGGTGTCAACCACAGCAGAAATTGCTCAGGCATTCCGTTCCTACTATAGAGAACTGTATAACGTACAACCCCAATCCTCCCCCCATAGACATGAAATCAGTTCAAAAGCAGACCAATTTCTAAGGGCTCTAAAGCTGCCCACTGCGAGTCCGGAGGCTGCTCCAGGCTATTAGCACCCATCACAGAGATAGGTAATATCATCAGATCTATGCCCAGTCGGAAGGCCCCGGGACCAGATGGCCTGCTGGTTGGCTACTACAAAAAATTCACAATCCCTTAAGGCGACTATTACTGTGCTTCCTAAAGAGGGGAAGGATTTGAAAGAATGCGGTAGTTACCGCCCAATCTCACTCCTGAATGTTGATTTAAAAATATGGGCAAAAATCCTGGCACAATGGTCAAATGCTCTGTCCCCGATTCTGATTCACCCAGACCAAGCAGGTTTAGTGAAAGGTAGAGAGGGCAGCCTTCACTCATGTAGGATAATACATGCTATCCACTTTGCACATACTAAGAAACTCCCACTGGTCCTTCTCGCACAGACGCCGAGAAGGCCTTTAATAGAGTAAGCTGGTTATTCATGCAAAGAGTTCTGGAGCGCTTTGGGATAACTAGAGCTTTTGTTTCATCAGTGATGTCTCTTTATCGCAATCCCAGTGCCAGGATCCGGTTCAACGGCACCCTGTCGGAGGCCTTTGAGATAAGAAATGGCACCAGACAGAGATGTCCTCTATCCCCAACACTATTCATTCTGGTGGAGACCCTTCTACAAGCAGTTAGAGAGAAGGACAACGTAGAGGGACTTTGTATAGGGAACCAGACCCATAAATGTGCCACATTAGCATACGACCTCTTGATACTTTTATCAAACCCACAAAGAGCGTTCCCGCAAATCACGGATCTGTTTGAGCATTTCGGGACAGTTTTTAACTTCAAAGGTAATTATCATAAATCAGAAGCCTTCGACATCACCCTACCCCCAAGGAGCATAGTGTCCTTCAAGGAAATGGAAAGCATTTCAGTTAAAAAACTTGGGGATAAAAATGACCAATAACACAAATCTCATCTACAAAGCCAATTACATACCTCTATTGAAACAAGCAAAGACACTGCTACAATCTCTCTTCCTCCCATATGTCTCCTGGATGGGACACCAAAATATACTTCACACACAGATCTGTTGTTATACACGCCAACTATTGGTCTGATTGCACAAGAATTGGTCAGATAATCTGTTGGTGTAAATGTACCCTAACTCTTTTATGCACTATGCCTAATAACAAATGCCACTTCTTGTTCTGTACAGATCACTCACCTGCTTTTCTGTCATTCCAGTACTACCTGTAATGATATCACCTCTGTGTGTAGATAAGACCTCCATTCACAATAGGTAATTGTCAGAGCTCATCTATTCTTTCTTTGTACAATGACCTCTGCACAGGTCACAGAGCCTAGAAAACTGTCCCATAGAGGTCAATGAGATCCCCTCATGTTCAATGTGTCCATGGCCCATGGGGCTGCCGTAAAGCTTTCTAAATGCTGTCAAGAACAGCTCGGGCAAGATGGCCGCCCCCATAATCATGCTTAGGAAACAGAATTAAAAAAATCTGTGAATAAAAACAGATGCTATCTGGTTTTAACTGGCCATCACGATCCTCCTTGTTGGAGTTCACGTGATATGTGGATGTGGCTCCGTGGCCAATACAAAAACAACTGATTAAAGGTACCTTAACATCAGCTTTTTTGCTGGATCCGAAAAGTATCAGCAAAAACGCTTGCATTATGATAATACAACCGTCTGCGTCCGTTATGAACGGATCAAGATGTGCAGTGACCAGGAATGGGTATAAATGCTGACGCCACTTAAGCAGTGGGTCAGGATATGAGTGGATAATAGATTGTAGTTTGTTTGTGACTAGAGTTGAGCGGACACCTGGATGTTCGGGTTCGACGGGTTCGGCCAAACTTCACAAAAAAGTTAGAGTTCGGGACCCGAACTTGACCCCGAACCCGAACCCCATTGAAGTCAATGGGGACCTGAACTTTTGAGCACTAAAATGGCTCTAAAAATATAATGGAAAGAGCTAGAGGGCTGCAAATGGCATCAAAATGTGGTTAAGATCATGGCAAGTGCTCTTCAAACTAATTTGGATAGGGAAATGACTTTAAATAACATAAAATACGTAAAAATAATAAATAATAATCTTGATGTAGGAGGACGAGGTCCATATGGAGTAGGAGGTTGAAGAGGCGGTGGATGTGGTGGTGTATGTGGAAGTGGCGGTGGAGGAGGAGGAGGTAGCCTACACTGCTTTTTGGTTTTATATTTAATTTTATGTTTTTAAATTAGGGTACACCCCAAAACATTGGGAAATATAACCTGTGATAACCCCCTCCAGTCGTGCTAAACACACGTTCAGACAGTACACCGGCTGCAGGGCAGGCCAGCACCTCCAAGGGGTAAAGGGCAAGCTCAGGCCATGTGCCCAATATGGAGACCCAGAAGTTGCAGAGGCTGACCCCTGTCAGTCAGTTCGTGTAGGCGTCTGCACACTGACTGACCCACCATGTCGCACGTCCCCGTGATGTTCACGATCCAATTTGATATCTGCTCTATCAACTTTCGATTTTCTTTTATGTGCCTACCATGGTGATTACGGGTGGCGGGGAATCAGGGTTCCAGGCCGGAGAGGGAGCGTGAGAAAGAGAGACCACATCCAAGGGAGGATTCATTTTTTCAAATTTAAAACTATAGAGTTGAAATATGGGAGAAATTATTAAAGCGTAAAAGTGGGACAACTTTTCAAAATTTAAGCATTAAATGAAAGGATGTGGCACGCATTAATTACTGAAGAATTTATTACATTTTATTCCCTGTCACCTATGCAGAGCAGGGGTTTATTCACGTCTAAAATAGTATAATGTCAACCCAAGAATTTAACAGAAAAATTATTGAAATTTATTAAGCTGTCAACTAGGTAGAGGAGGGGTATATTACACCCAAAAATTGGTGAATTTCACCCGAAAATGTAACTGACAAAAAAGTGAAATGACATAAAATAAAATAAACTTTGTACAAATAAAAAAAAAATTGATTTATGAGGTGGAGTTCCATATGGAGTAGGAGTTTGAAGAGGCGCTGGACGTAGCGTGTAGTTGGATGCGGCGGTGGAGGAGGACGAGGTACCCAACACTGGTTTTTGGTTTTAATTTTAATATTTTTTTTTAATTAGGGTACACTCCAAAAGAGTGTGAAATATCCAAAATACAAGAATGAGCAATTGCGCTGCAGTATAACAATGACTGGTTAGTGCCGGTATACGTGTCTATTCTGCACAAGGTACGGACAAGTACTGTGGGATCCCTGCCTGGTTCATTTTAATGAACGTGAGCTTGTCCACATTAGCTGTGGACAGGCGGCTGCGCTTGTCTGTGATGACGCCCCCTGCCGTGGTAAACACACGTTCAGATAGCAGGGTAGGCCAGCACCTCCAAGGCAAAAAAGCATACTCAGGCCATGTGCCCAATTTGGAGACCCAGTAGTTGAAGGAAGCAGACGCGTACTTCAGTACGTGTAGGCGTGTGCACACATACTGCTCCACCATGTTGGTGAAATGCTGCCTCCTGCTAAGACGTTCCATATCAGCTGGTGGTGCTGGTTGTTGTGGCGTGCTGACAAAGCTTTTCCACATGTCGGGCATGCTAACCCTGCCTTCTGAGGTGCTGGCGGTGCCCCAGCTGCGTTGGCGACCTCTTCCTCGTCCTCTGCCTTCGCCTTGTGCTTCCACTGTGCCCCCGCTGTCAGGTGGGAATGCCACCAGCAGCGCGTCTACCAGCGTGCGCTTGTACTCGCGCATCTTACGATCACGCTCCAGTGACGGAATTAAGGATGGTACGTTGTCCTTGTAACGGGGATCCAGCAGCCTGGCCACCCAGTAATCAGCACAAGGTAGAATGTGGGCAACTCTGCGGTCTTTGCGGAGACACTGCAGCATGTAATCGCTCATGTGTAACAGGCTGGCCTGAGGCAAGGAAAAGCTGTCCTCTGTGGAAGGTGTATCGTCTGTGTCCTCTGTATCCCCCCAGCCACGCACCAGTGATGGCCATGAGCTGGTCTGGGTGCCACCCTGCTGAGAACATGGTTCCTCCTCCTCCATCTCCTCCTTCTCATCCTCCACCTCGTCATCTTCCAGAACTGTGCCCTGGCTGGACAATTGTGTACCTGGCATTTGTGGGTGCAGGAACCCACCCTCAGAGCCACTTGTGAATGACTGGCCGGAAACCCTACGAAATGATCCCTCTTCCTCCTCCTGGGCCACATCCTCTTCCATCATCGCCAGCAGCGTTTTTTTAAAGGAGGCATAGAAGTGGGATAGTAACGCTGATAACGGCGTCATCGCCACTGGCCATGTTGGTGGAGTACTCGAAACAGAGCAACAAGGAACACAGGTCTCGCATGGAGGCCCAGTAATTGGTGGTGTAGTGGGGCTGTTCCGCAGTGCGACTCACCCGTGCGTGCTGCAGCTGAAACTCCACTATCGCCTGCTGCTGCTCGCACAGTCTGGCCAGCATGTGCAAGGTGGAGTTCCACCTTGTGGGCACATCGCATATGAGGCGGTGAGCGGGAAGGCCAAAGATACGCTGCAGCGCTGACAGGCAAGCAGCAGGGTGAGAACGCCGAAAGCTCGCACAGAAGGCTCGCACTTTATGCAGCAGCTCTGACATATCGGGGTACTTTTTAAGGAATCTCTGCACCACCAAATTCAGCACATGCGCCAGGCAAGGGATGTGCGTCAAACCGGCTAGTCCCAGAGCTGCTACGAGATTTCGTCCATTATTGCACACCACCAGGCCGGGCTTGAGGCTCACTGGCACCAACCACTCATCGGTCTGTTGTTCCATGCCCGTCCACAGCTCCTGCGCGGTGTGGGGTTTGTCCACCAAACAGATAAGTTTTAAAACTGCCTGCTGTCGTTTACCCCTGGCTGTGCTGAAGTTGGTGGTGAAGGTGTTATGCTTGCCGGATGAGGAGCCGGTAGAGGATGAGGAAGCAGAGTAGGAGGAGGAAGCAACAGGAGGCAAACTGAAGCGCCCCACAATCCTCGGTGGTGGAAGGACATGCGCCAAACTCCTATCCGCCTCAGGCCCAGCCGCCACTGCATTTACCCAGTGAGCTGTTATGGAGATATAACGTCCCTGACCGCGCTTACTGGTCCACGTATCCGTAGTGAGGTGCACCTTGCCACAGATGGCGTTGTGAAGTGCACACCTAATTTTGTCCCCCACTTGGTTGTGCAGGGAAGGGATGGCTGTGGGACAGCCACCGCCATAAGGCCTTTAAAACTATCTGTCTCCAACAGACGGAATGACAGCATTTCAAAGGCCAGTAATTTAGAAATGCTGGCATTCAGGGCCAGGGATCGCGGGTGGGTAGGGGGGTACTTCCTCTTCCTCTCCAGTGTTTGGGAGATGGAGAGCTGAATGCTTCCGTGGGACATTGTGGAGATGCTTGGTGACCCAGGTGGTAGTGTTGCTGGCATATCCTCTGTTTGTGGGGTGGCAGTTGGCATTGTCACTCCAGAGGTGGATGAAGAGGCCGAGACTGCAGCAGAAGAGAAAGCAGGATGAGCCAGAGACCTTTCTTGGTTTTTGAGGTGTCTACTCCACTGCAGCTCGTGCTTTGCACTTAAATGCCTGGTCATGCAGGTTGTGCTCAGGTTGAGAACGTTTATGCCTCGCTTCAGGCTCTGATTACACAGCGTGCAAACCACTCGTGTCTTGTCGTCAGCACATTGTCTGAAGAACTGCCACGCCAGGGAACTCCTTGGAGCTGGCTTTGGTGTGCTCGGACCCTTGGTGCGGTGGGCAGTAGGAGGCGTACTGTCTAGGGGACGGCCGCTCTGCTTTTTCACACTGCTCTCTCTTCTGCTGTGCTGGTGGCTCTGTGTGACCACCGCCTCTTCCTCCAAACTACATACGTCACTCGCATGACCTTGATTCCATGTGGGGTCGAGGACCTCATCGTCCTTTACATCATCTTCCATCCAGTCTTCACCCATGCCTTCCTTTTCAGTCTGCACACTTTCGAAAGCCCCAGCAGTTGGCACCTGTGTTTTGTCATCATCCGAGACGTGCTGCGATGGTCCTCCCATGTACTCATCTTGGAAGATAAGTCGTTGGCCATTGGTGCACTCAATCTCTTCCACTTCTGGGGCAGGGCTAGGTGGATGTTCCTGGGAAACCCTGCTAACAGAGTCATCAAAAAGCAGAAGAGACTGCTGCATGACTTGGGGCTCAGACTGCTTGGCTGATTTGCAAGGGGGTGAGGTGAAAGACTGATGGACATGGGCTACAGGTGCCAACTCTGATCTTTCAGCAGGAGACTGGGTGGGAGACAATGTGAAGGAACTGGAGGCAGTGTCAGCAACCCAATCTACTATCGCCTGTACTTGTTCAGGCCTCACCATTCGTAGAGCCGCATTAGGCCCGACCAAATACTGCTGCAGGTTCTGTCGCCTACTCGCACCTGAGGAAGGAGTTTTACTTGTGCGTGTAGCTGGCACAGATCTACCACGTCCTCTCCCTGCAACAGGAGCTCCACCAGCAGCACCACGACCGGGGCCACGTCCCTTATTTGACTCTCTCCTCATATTTCTCAAATTTAGGATCTTGCCCTAAATGGGTGTTTTTCTAATAGCAGAATAGAACCACAGTATGTAAAGGTTGTATCTCACACGTACAGATGTAGACTAGGCCGCAATTAAAGATTTTTGCCCAAAATGGGTATTTTATTAATAGCAGAATAGAACTACAGTATCTGTAGGGTGTATCTCACAATGACATATGCAGCAAACGCATCAAAATTAAGTATTTTGCCCAAAAAGGGTGTTTTTTTAATAACAGAATATGACAGCTGTATATAACGCTTGAATTTCACACGTGCAGATGCAGCAAGGACTGTAAAATTGTGTATTTTGGCCAAAAAGGGAGTTTTTTTTAAAACCGAGAAAATTATAGCTGTATTTCTATCTTAAATTGCACACTGACTAATGCTGCAGAGGCACCAGATGTAGGATATTGCCAAAAAAGGGTGTTTTTTTTGAAACCAGATTATTATTGCAGTATTTCAAGTTTGGATTTTTCACAAATGCACATATGCTGTGCTGGTGCAATGAGCGTGCATAAAATGTCCGCCACCGCCCACCTAACTAACAGGCAGATAAATGTTCTTTTTCTCTGTTACTGAGCTCAGGGCAGGGTAAAAAGATTGTGCCCTGCACCCACACAACTAAATCTATGTATAGGGTGGGCCATTTATATGGATACACCTTAATAAAATGGGAATGGTTGGTGATATACTAATGTGCCACAAACAGGAAGTTAATATGAGAGGGGGTAAACTTTTCAAGATGGGTGGTGACCATGGCGGCCATTTTGAAGTCGGCCAATTTGATTCCAACTTTTGTTTTTTCAATAGGAAGAGGGTCATGTGACACATCAAACTTTATTGGGAATTTCACACGAAAAACAATGGTAACATAGTAACATAGTACATAAGGCCGAAAAAAGACATCTGTCCATCCAGTTCGGCCTGTCATCCTGCAAGTTGATCCAGAGGAAGGCAAAAAAAAAAAAAAACCTTTGAGGTTGTCACGACCGCTATCCCAGCAGCAGTCATGTCGCACCAGACGGAGGGGAAGGGGGACCCTTATCTACGGATGGGAATAGTATGGCCACCCCTGACTAACCCTAAGCTGGCACCTGTCTGCCCTGATACCCTAGACGGGGTGTGAACCCGTGCGGCGAGCAGGATGCCTAAACCCTCAGTCACCCTAACAAGCCTAGAGTGGGGAAAGGCCGATGGGAGCACTAGTCACCATCACTCATGTCTAGGAGAACAGCAGGGGAAGACAGCAACAAACAAACTATAGCAGAGATAGACTTATCCAGTCACGGGCAGAGAAGGCGATCCCAATCATGACAGTCCACGCCGGACAAGAGCTCCACAGCAACACCATCAAACGATCTCCTTCAAAGGTCAGAATAGAACTGGAAGTAAGGACTATATCTGGCAATGACTGCAAGTGAAACTGAAACTAATATAGTAGCTGGGAGTGGCAGACAGGACTCACCTGAGAAGGATGCCTACAAACTCCCAGTCAGGACAAAAAGGTTCACAAGGCAAAACCCGGATGACATACCCTGAACCATGGAGAAAAATCACAAGCTATCGCGAGTAGCAAGTCGCTGCGACCTTCTCCTCCCAGACCTGTCTGGATCAGTCACAGTCGTGACAGTACCCCCCTTTCTACGAGGGGCCCCGGACCCTCAAGACCAGGCCTCTCCGGATGGGAGCTATGAAAAGCCCGAATGAGTCTGTCCGCTTTTATCTCTGAAGCTGGAACCCACATTCTCTCTTCGGAACCATAACCTCTCCAGTGCACCAGGTACTGAAGAGAGCGGCGAACATATCGTGAGTCAACAATCTTTTCTACCTGAAACTCAAGACTGCCATCAACAACCACCGGTGGAGGCGGTAGTGGCAATGGTTCAGGAGGTTCTACATATCTCTTAAGCAGAGATCTGTGGAAGACATTATGGATCCTTAGAGTCTGAGGTAGCTCCAGACGAAAAGCCACCGGGTTAATGATCTTAATTACCCTATAAGGACCAATAAATCTCGGACCTAATTTCCATGAGGGAACCTTCAACTTGATATTTCTGGTAGACAACCACACCAAGTCATTCACCCCAAGGTCTGGACCTTCAGAGCGCTTCCTATCAGCCACACGTTTGTATCTACCACCCATTCTCTTCAAACTTTCTTGCACACTCTGCCACACTGAAGAAAGTGAAGACGCAAATCGTTCCTCCTCGGGAATCCCAGACGGCCCCCTCTCACTAAACGTACAAAACTGAGGATGGAAACCATACGGACCAAAAAATGGTGACTTATCGGTGGATTCTTGACGACGATTATTAATGGCAAACTCGGCTAACGGTAAATAAGATGACCATTCCTCCTGATTTTCGGAAACAAAGCATCTCAAATATGTCTCTAGGTTTTGATTGGTACGTTCAGTCTGACCGTTGGACTGTGGATGGAAAGATGAAGAAAACGACAGATGAACCCCTAAACGAGAACAAAAAGCTTTCCAAAATTTAGAAACGAATTGGGTACCACAATCCGAAACAATATCGGAAGGGACCCCGTGAAGCTTCACGATGTGGTCGATAAAAACCTGAGCCAGTGTGTTAGCATTAGGCAATGCGGCAAGAGCAATAAAGTGCACCATTTTACTGAATCTGTCAACAACTACAAGAATAACAGTTTTCCCCGCTGATACTGGTAGATCCGTAATGAAATCCATTGATAGGTGCGTCCAAGGCCTGTTCGGGATGGCTAGAGGTAAAAGACGCCCTGCCGGACGAGTATGATCTACCTTAGAACGAGCACAGGTAGCACATGCAGACACAAAATTCAACACCTCCTGGCGCCACTTAGGCCATCAGAACCGACGAGACACTAATTCAGAGGTTGCCCTACTACCTGGGTGTCCTGCCAGTGTGGAGTTATGGTGTTCTTTTAGTATCTCCAGGCAAAGATTTTCGGGCACAAACAGTTTACCCGAGGGGCAGGAGGCCGGGGCGTCCCCCTGAGCTTCCAACACCCTCCCCTCTAAACCTGAGTGTAATGCAGAGACCACCACCCCCTTTTTCAAAATGGGCTCTGGTACCTCAACATCACCCCCTCCAGGAAAACTTTGAGACAATGCATCCGCCTTAGTATTTTTTGCCCCCGGGCGATAGGTTATTACAAAATTAAACCTAGTAAAAAATAACGACCACCGAGCCTGTCTAGGGGTGAGACGTTTAGCAGACTCCAGATATAATACGTTTTTGTGATCAGTAATCACTGTGACGGGATGAACCGCCCCCTCCAAAAAATGACGCCACTCCTCAAAAGCCAACTTAATAGCCAAAAGTTCCCTGTTGCCAATATCATAGTTCCTTTCTGCAGTAGACAATTTCTTCGAAAAGAAAGCACACGGACGCCATTCACCAGGGGACGGGCCCTGAGATAGCACCGCTCCCACCCCCACCTCTGATGCGTCAACCTCTACAATAAAAGGAAGCGAGACATCTGGCTGTACGAGAATAGGGGCCGAGGTGAATCTCTCCTTCAGAGATGCAAAGGCAGTTTTGGCTGCATGTGACCATTTGGAAAAATCGATCCCTTTCGGGTCATGTCCGTCAGTGGTTTGACCACCAAGGAATAGTTCTTTATAAATTTTCTATAAAAATTGGCAAACCCCAGGAAGCGTTGCAATGCCTTCAGGTTCTCAGGCAGATCCCAGTCTATAATCGCCCGGACTTTCCCTGGATCCATGCGGAAACCTGAATCTGACAACACATACCCCAGAAATGGCAGTTCTTTTACGGCGAACACACATTTTTCTAACTTAGCAAACAATTTGTTGGCCCTTAATATCTGCAGCACTTGTCTCACATGGATCTTATGTGTATCCAGATCCGGGGAATAGACCAGGATGTCATCAAGATATATCACAACAAATCTCCCAATAAGGTGACTAAAAATATCATTGACAAAATGTTGGAATACCGCAGGCGCATTAGTAAGACCAAATGGCATGACCAGATTTTCATAATGCCCTTCCGGAGTATTAAAAGCCGTCTTCCACTCATCCCCCTCTTTGATGCGAACCAGGTTATAGGCTCCTCTGAGATCCATTTTGGAGAACCATTTAGCACCAGCAACCTGATTAAAGAGGTCGGGAATGAGAGGAAGAGGATAGGGATCTCGGATAGTTATCCGGTTTAATTCCCGGAAATTCAGGCAAGGACGTAGGCCCCCATCTTTCTTTTTAACGAAAAAGAACCCTGCAACCACAGGTGAAGAAGAGGGTCTGATGTGTCCGTTAGCCAAACTCTCCGAAATATAATCTTTCATAGCCTTCCTCTCCGGGCCGGAAAGATTGTATAACCAGGTTTTAGGTAGTTTTGCCCCAGGTAATAGATTAATCGGGCAATCATATGGACGATGAGGTGGTAACCCCTGACAACCCTTCTCAGAGAACACATCCATAAAATCTGACAGAAAGGCAGGTAAAGATGTTACAGAGAGTGTAGAGCACCTACTACTCAAGCAGTTGTCCTTACAATGTTCACTCCACTCCACAATCTCCCCGGCCTGCCAATCCACCACTGGATTGTGAGTCACCAGCCAGGGAAGCCCCAATACCATAGGAGCCGGAAGACCGTCCAGGACATAGCAAGAGATATGCTCTTTATGGAGGTCCCCTACCTGCAGATGGATATTATGGATGATCTGAGTTAACTCTTTCTGAGTAAGAGGGGAGGAGTCGATGGCAAAAACAAGAATAGTTCTGCGTATCGGTTCCGGAGTAAAACTAGAGCCTGAGCAAACCGTGAATCCACCAAGTTGACCCCCGCCCCACTGTCCAAAAAGACGGAACAGATCTCAGTCTTATTGCCCACCTCAACGGTAGCGGACAACAAAAACTGAGACATGCGTATGGAGGAAACGAATATGCCCAGACTGTTATCCTCCGCACAATCTGGGGACTCTAGTTTTCTGGCGGCTCCTTTGTTTGTGGTCTCTTGGGTTCTGAGGGACAAACCTTTACAAAATGACCCCTCCCCCCACAACGAAAACAAACCTCTGACCTACGGCGGAACTTAGGAGGATTCACCCGTCTAGTGGCGCCCCCTATTTGCATTGGTTCGACTGGATCATAACAAACCGATCCCTGCCCTATAGAGGCCTCCGTAAAATTTAATAGTCTCTCTCTGAGTCGTCTGTCGATTCTTATGGACAGAGACATAGCAGCCTCCAGAGACCCAGGGACCTCGTATACCGCCAGCGCATCTTTTAATTTTTCAGACAACCCCTGGCAGAACTGACTCCTAAGGGCCGAGTCGTTCCATAACGTATCAGTAGCCCACCTACGGAATTCGGAACAATATAGTTCAGCAGACCGGTTCTCTTGCCGAAGTCTACGTAGCTTAGACTCAGCCAGTGAGACCCTGTCCGGGTCATCATATACGAGACCCAGGGCTTCAAAAAACTCCTCCACTGATCATAAGGCCAGAGAGTCTGATGGTAGGGAGAAAGCCCAAGCCTGCGGATCTCCTTGCAGGAGAGAAATTACAATGCCCACCCGTTGTTCCTCACCGCCGGAGGATCTAGGGCGTAACCTGAAGAACAATTTGCAAGCTTCTCTGAAGGTTGCAAATTGGTCTCTCCCTCCTGAGAACCTATCAGGTAAAGCCACTTTTGGCTCAGGAGTACCTTGGTTTTCCGTAGCAACGGTGGAACCCAAGGATTGCTGCTGCAGCACTGTTGCTTTTAATCCTGCCACTTCAAGGGATAATCCCTGTAATTGTTTCGCCAGAACCGTAACCGGATCCATAGTGGAACAGAAAAATACAAAGCAAAACAGCAAAAAAAAGTCACTTTTTTTTTTTTTTTTTTAAAGGCCAGATATACTGTCACGACCGCTATCCCAGCAGGAGTCGTGTCGCACCAGACAGAGGGGAAGGGGGCCCCTTATCTACGGATGGGAATAGTATGGCCACCCCTGACTAACCCTAAGCTGGCACCTGTCTGCCCTGATACCCTAGACGGGGTGTGAACCCGTGCGGCGAGCAGAATGCCTAAACCCTCAGTCACCCTAACAAGTCTAGAGTGGGGAAAGGCCGATGGGAGCACTAGTCACCATCACTCATGTCTAGGAGAACAGCAGGGGAAGACAGCAACAAACAAACTATAGCAGAGATAGACTTATCCAGTCACGAGCAGAGAAGGCGATCCCAATCATGACAGTCCACACCGAACAAGAGCTCCACAGCAACACCATCAAACGATCTCCTTCAAAGGTCAGAATAGAACTGGAAGTAAGGACTATATCTGGCAATGACTGCAAGTGAAACTGAAACTAATATAGTAGCTGGGAGTGGCAGACAGGACTCACCTGAAAAGGATGCCTACAAACTCCCAGTCAGGACAAAAAGGTTCACAAGGAAAAACCCGGATGACATACCCTGAACCATGGAGCAAACTCACAAGCTATCGCGAGTAGCAAGTCGCTGTGACCTTCTCCTCCCAGACCTGTCTGGATCAGTCACAGTCATGACAGAGGTAGAAGCCAATTTTCCTCACTTTTGGGGAATAAAAAATTCCCACCCGACTCCAATCAGGCAATCAGAATATCTCCCTGGATCACCGACCCCTCTCTAGTAGCTATATCCTGTAATATTATTACACTCCAGAAACACATCCAGGCCCCTCTTGAATTCCTTTATTGTACTCACCATCACCACCTCCTCAGGCAGAGAGCTCCATAGTCTCACTGCTCTTACCGTAAAGACTCCTTTTCTATGTTTGTGTACAAACCTTCTTTCCTCCAGACGCAGAGGATGTCCCCTCGTCACAGTCACAGTCCTGGGGATAAATAGATGATGGGATAGATCTCTATACTGACCCCTGATATATTTATACATAGTAATTAGATCTCCCCTCAGTCGTCTTTTTTCTAACGTGAATAACCCTAATTTTGATAATCTTTCAGGGTACTGTAGTTGCCCCATTCCAGTTATTACTTTAGTTGCCCTCCTCTGGACCCTCTCCAGCTCTGCTATGTCTGCCTTGTTCACTGGAGCCCAGAACTGTACACGGTCCTCCATGTGTGGTCTGACTAATGATTTGTAAAGTAGTAGGACTATGTTCTCATCACCCCCATCTATGCCCCTTCTGATGCAACCCATTATCTTATTGGCCTTGGCAGCAGCTGCCTGACACTGTTTTTTGCAGCTTAGTTTGCTGTTTATTAAAATTCCTAGATCCTTTTCCATGTCAGTGTTACTGAGTGTTTTACCATTTAGTATGTACGGGTGACTTGCATTATTCCTTCCCATGTGCATAACTTTACATTTGTCAGTGTTAAACCTCCTCTACCACTTATCTGCCCAAGCCTCCAATCTATCCAGATGCCTCTGTGGTAGTATACTGTCCTCTGTAGTGTATATATACAGTATACTGTCCTCTGTAGTATATATACTGTGTACTGTCCTCTGTAGTATATATACAGTATACTGTCCTCTGTAGTGTATATACAGTATACTGTCCTCTATAGTATATATACAGTATACTGTCCTCTGTAGTAGTATACTGTCCTCTGTAGTATATATACAGTATACTGTCCTCTGTAGTGTATATACAGTATACTGTCCTCTGTAGTATATATACAGTATACTGTCCTCTGTAGTATATATACAGTATACTGTCCTCTGTAGTATATATACAGTATACTGTCCTCTTCAGTGTTAATTACTTTACACAGTTTAGTGTCATCTGCAAAAATTGATACTTTACTATGCAAGCCTTCTACAAGATCATTAATAAATATATTGAAGAGAATAGGGCCCAATACTGACCCCTGAGGTACTCCACTAGTGACAGTGACCCAATCTGAGTGTGTACCGTTAATAACCACCCTCTGTTTTCTATCATTGAGCCAGTTACTTACCCACATACAGACGTTTTCTCCCAGTCCGAGCATTCTCATTTTATATACTAACCTTTTATGTGGTACAGTGTCAAATGCTTGTGAGAAGTCCAGATATACGACATCCATTGATTCGCCGCTGTCAAGTCTAGAACTTACCTCCTCATAGAAACTGATTAAATTAGTTTGACATGACCGATCCCTCACAAAGCCATGCTGATATGGTGTGCTTGGTTTTAACGTAACTGTGGCGAAACCAATCTCGCCACTTGGGTTTTGGAGAGGCCTGTTTATCAGCCTCTTGCCCCAGGATTATGGGCCCTCTCATCAGCCCATGCAAAACTTAAACCCCATGGCGATTTGACTGTGTTTGTGGCATCTGAGCGCTCAGATCCAAGCCATATGGGGACATGTGGGGTTTTGAGATGTGTGACAGAACCATCTGTCTGTGTAATTGTATTGTATGTTATGTGAGGGTACCCAGTTAGCTCATTTTATTGTATTCATGTTGTCTGAGTGTCATTCACCTAATAATATGCACTCAGACTTGAGCTGTCTGGGAATGTGTTAAATGTCTATGTGTATTGTAAAGGGTAAGACATTGTATGTTTGAGTAAGTGATGTCTGTTCCATTGTCCCCACGTGTGTATTGGTGACTTCTCTTTGTCTTGAGAGATAATTGGATTACGCCTCGGGTGTCTCCAGGGCAGAGAGGATTAAACCATGATGCATTGTGGGGATGTATTGTCTCTGTAAAACCTGCTTGAGCCAGATTGCCATGCTGCCAGCCAGGGCCCAAAAGATACTTTTATTAACTTTTCAACCCCTGGTCTGATTCATGCCATTTTGTAATATGTTGTTCCCCTGAATGGATTGATTGTGAATATGTAATTTTTATGTGAATGTGATGTATGGTTTTACAGTTATGAAAGTTAGGTAGAAAGTATGTTTTAACTGTATGTGTAATTAAGTTTCCTCTCAGGATAAGGGGAGGGAATATGTGGGATGTAACTGATATGTGATTGGTTGTTTTATACCTCCCTGTGGGCGGTCCTGTATTTGAAAAGACTGTAATAAAAACCAGGCTGGGTGTGCCAGCACCTCAGACCACTGCTTGACCCTCAACACGGAGCCTTGTCTCGTTATTGGGGGGATCCGCTGTATGCTGTCAGAGACTGATTGCCAGGAGTGTAAGCTGATTCCTGTTCGTCTGCTAGCAGCTATTCGTGAGGTTCCAGTTTGGAGTGCTACTTTGTATCCAGTTCGGGGGTTTGGTGTTCTGCAGTAGCTGGGCCTGTCTCTCAGAAAAGGGGCCTTTCGCCTGAACGGATTTTAACCCCTTGTCTGCTGAAACGGTCCGTTACAGTAACT
The DNA here is from genome assembly GCF_905171765.1 of Bufo bufo. Lineage (NCBI taxonomy): Eukaryota > Metazoa > Chordata > Amphibia > Anura > Bufonidae > Bufo > Bufo bufo. The sequence goes on from NC_053390.1 coordinate 831,408,469, forward strand.
TTATTCTTTCAAGAGTTATTTACAAGTTTCTCTTTGTTTACAGCCATTGACATGTCGCCGAGGTTAACACGTGAGGAGCGGATAGAAATTGTGTTGATGTCTGGTGAACGCAGTAACCGGGTCATTGCAGCAGATTTCAATGCAAGACACCCTACGAGACCACCCATCTCCCATGCTACAGTTAGAAAAATGCTTGCTAAGTTTTGTGAAACTGGTTCAGTGTTGGATTTGCCAAAATGTGGAAGCATGAAATCTGTCTCTAATGAAGAAACATCAGTGGCTGTCCTAGCTTCATTCAGCAAGAGCCCACAGCGTAGCACTCGCCGCATGTCACTGGAGAGTGGCATTAGTCAAACATCCCTTCGGCGGATATTAGCTACTCACAAATGGCACCCTTACAAACTCCAGCTACTGCAGCATCTCAGCGAGGATGACCCAGATCGGCACACTGAATTTGCAGAATGGGCAAAACAAAAATTGGAACAGGACCCTCAGTTTACGCAGAAGATTTTGTTCAGTGATGAGGCAAACTTTTATGTGAATGGTGAAGTTAACAAACAAAACCACCGCTATTGGTCTGACACTAACCCACATTGGATAGATCCCTCCAAGACTGTTGGAACAAAAAAAATTATGGTATGGTGTGGTATATGGGGTACAAAGATAGTGGGGCCATTCTTCATCAATGGAAACCTCAAGGCCACTAGATATGCGAAATTGCTACATGATGATGTGTTTCCCTCTTTATGCACTGAAGCTGGCACGTTCCCTAAGTTTTTCCAGCCAAATGGTGCACCACCACATTATGGGTGTCAGGTCCGAGCATTCCTAGATGAACAGTTTCCTGTAAAGTGGATTGGTCGTCGTGGGCTAGTTGAATGGCCCCCAAGGTCTCCCGATCTGACCCCCTTAGACATTTATCTTTGGGGTCATCTGAAGGCAATTGTCTATGCTGTGAAGATACGAGATGTGCAGCACCTGAAACTACGGATACTGGAAGCCTGTGCTAGCATTTCTCCTGCGGTGTTGCTATCAGTGTGTGAAGAGTGGGAGAAGAGGGTTGTATTGACAATCCAGCACAATGGGCAGCACATTGAACACATTTTATAAGTGGTTAGAAACTTGTAAATAACTCATGAAAGAATAAAGTTACGTTAAAACCAAGCACACCATTGTTTTTTTTGTGAAATTCCCAATAAGCTTGATGTGTCACATGACCCTCTTCCTATTGAAAAAACAAAAGTTGGATTCAAAATGGCCGACTTCAAAATGGCCACCATGGTCACCACCCATCTTGAAAAGGTTCCCCCCTCACATATACTAATGTGCCACAAACAGGAAGTTAATATCACCAACCATTCACATTTTATTAAGGTGTATCCATATAAATGGCCCACCCTGTAGATCGCTGAGTTCAATTGGAGTTCTGATCACAGATTCTCTCCTATTCTCTCCCTCACAGCAGCCGCGTCCTCTCCCTACAGTAAGCACAGCAGAGTGACGTGCAGCGCTACGTGACTCCAGCTTATATAGAGCCTGGGTACATGCTGCACTGGCCAATCACAGCCATGCCATTAGTAGGCATGGCTGTGATGGCTTCTAAGGGCACAGAGTTAAGCGCTTGTTGATTGGCTGCTCTGCAGCCGTTCAAAAAGCGCCAAGAAAGCGCCGAACACTGAACCCAAACCCAAACTTTTACAGAAATGTTCGGGTTTGGGTCCGGGGTCCAAAAATCCTAAAGCTCGGCTCAACCCTACCGATAACATATACCGATATTCTGTGCATTTTCATTTTTGAAAAAAGAAACTTTTTCTGTTCCGGCGTTCACCACAGAGAATCTGTCAGATAGTGTTGGTATAATACAGGCCTTAGATCCATAATGGTTATATAGCGGACACTGGGTAGTGTGGGGATTCGCTCGGGTAGGCAGCTTAGGGGACGCAGTATAGAGGCAATCACAGAGTCTTTAACTTAAATAGTTCAGTGTTTATTCACACAGAAGGCAAAATAAAATAACAGTCCGCAGTGTTGGTGCATGTTCACACCATGGAAAGTCCACAGAACACAAACATTCACTACAGCAGACTTTAGGGGGCCTGTTTTCCAGCAATGTGGCTCTCAGCCCTTTAGCACGGCACACCTCATGCAGATCCCAAAACCACAGCATCTCCACAGCTTCACTGTGAAGTGGAGGATAATCCACCCACAGCTGAGACTGCTGGCTGGGTTTTTATATCACTAACCAAAACCCGGCCTGGAACGTGGGGAGAAGCGACCCACCCTGCACTTTGGCTGCTCCCAGTAAGAGCCTGCCCAGATCGGCTCTACAGCCATACTAAATAACAAATAGTGTCAGTCAGCACTAACTGCCGCTGACACTTAACCCCTTAAGGACCGGGCTCATTTTCACTTTAAGGACCAGGCCATTTTTTGCTAATCTGACCAGTGTCACTTTATGTGTGAATAACTTTAAAACACTTTTACTTATCCAGGACATTCTGAGATTGTTTTTTTGGTCACATATTGTGCTTCATGACACTGGTAAAATGGAGTCAAAACAATTCATTTTTATTTTTTATAACTACCAAATCTTCCAAAAATTTGGAAAAATTTGCAAATTTCCAAGTTTCAATTTCTCTACTTCTATAATACATAGTAATACCTCCAAAAATAGTTATTAATTTACATTCCCCATATGTCTACTTCATGTTTGGATCATTTTGGGAATGCCATTTTTTTTTGGGGGGGGGACGTTACAAGGCTTAGAAGTTTAGAAGCAAATATTCAAAAACCCACTTTTTAAGGACCAGTTCAGGTCTGAGGTCACTTTGTGAGGCTTACATAATAGAAACCACCCAAAAATGACCCCTTTTTAAAAACTACACCCCTCAAGGTATTAGAAACAGATTTTACAAACTTTGTTAACCCTTTAGGTGTTCCACAAAAGTTATTGGCAAATAAAAATGAAATTTCTGAATTTCAATTTTTTTGCAAATTTTACATTTTAATCCATTTTTTCCAATAACAAAGCAAGGGTTAACAGCCAAACAAAACTCAATATTCATTGCCCTGATTCTGTAGTTTTTAGAAACATCCCATATGTGGTCGTAAACTGCTGTACGGGCACACTGCAGGGCACAGAAGGAAAGAAACACCATATGGTTTCTGGAAGGCAGATTTTGCTGGACTGGTTTATTTACACCATGTCCCATTTGAAGACCCCCTGATGCACCCCTAGAGTAGAAACTTCAAAAACATGACCCCATTTTGGAAACTATGAGATAAGGTGGCAGTTTTTTGGGACTATTTTTAGGTTACATATGATTTTTGGTTGCTCTATATTATATTTTTGTGAGGCAAGGTTATAAAAAATTGAAATTCTGAAATTTCATCTCCATTTGCCAATAACTCTTGTGGAACACCTAAAGGGTTAATGAAGTTTGTAAAATCAGTTTTGAATACCTTTCAAAAACCATATGGCGTTCCTTTCCTTCTGCGTCCTGCCGTTTGGCCATAAAGCATTTTTTGACCACATATGGGTTGTTTCTGTAAACTACAGAATCAGGGCAATAAATATTGAGTTTTGTTTGGCTGTTAACCCTTGCTTTGTTAACGGAAAAAATGGATTGAAATGGAAAATTTGGCAAAAAATAGCTGTTTACGCACCATTTATTTTATTTATTTTTTTCGACTGTATTCATTTGATTGGTTAGGTCATGTGTTATTTTTATAGAGAAGATTCTTACAGACGCGAAAATGCCTAATATGTCTATTTTTTTTATTTATTTAGGTTTTACACTATAATATCCTTTTTTAAACAAAAAAATAAAAAAATTTGTGTCTCCTAGTCTGAGAGTCAGTTTTTTCTTTTTTTTAGCCAATTCTCTTAGGAAGGGGCTTATTTTTTGCAGGATAAGAGCACTGTTTTGGGGTGCATATGACTTTTTTATCGCTTGCTATTACACTTTGTGATGTAAGGTGACAAAAAACTGGCTTTTTTTACACCGTCTTTTTTTTTTGACTGTGTTCATCTGAGGGGTTAGGTCATGTGTTATTTTTTATAGAGAAGATTCTTACAGATGCGGCAATACCTAATATGTCTCCTTTTTTTAATTTATTTAGGTTTTACACTATAATATCCCTTTTTAAACAAAAAAACAAACATTTTACAAACCGGATTCGATTAAAGTTGGGACACTAAACAAATTGTGAATAAAAACTGAATGCAATGATGTGGAGATGGCAAATGTCAATATTTTATTTGTAATAGAACGTAGATGACAGATCAAACGTTTAATCAGAGTAAATGTATCATTTTAAAAGAAAAATACGTTGATTCAAAATTTCACGGTGTCAACAAATCCCAAAAAAGTTGGGACAAGTAGCAATAAGAGGCTGGAAAAAGTAAATTTGGGCATAACGAAGAGCTGGAAGACCAATTAACACTAATTAGGTCAATTGGCAACATGATTGGGTATAAAAAGAGCTTCTCAGAGTGGCAGTGTCTCTCAGAAGCCAAGATGGGTAGAGGATCACCAATTCCCACAATGTTGCGCAGAAAGATAGTGGAGCAATATCAGAAAGGTGTTACCCAGCGAAAAATTGCAAAGACTTTGCATCTATCATCATCAACTGTGCATAACATCATCCGAAGATTCAGAGAATCTGGAACAATCTCTGTGCGTAAGGGTCAAGGCCGTAAAACCATCCTGGATGCCCGTGATCTCCGGGCCCTTAAATGACACTGCACCACAAACAGGAATGCTACTGTAAAGGAAATCACATAATGGGCTCAGGAATACTTCCAGAAACCATTGTCAGTGAACACAATCCACCGTGCCATCCGCCATTGCCAGCTGAAACTCTACAGTGCAAAGAAGAAGCCATTTCTAAGCAAGATCCACAAGCTCAGGCGTTTTCACTGGACCAGGGATCATTTAAAATGGAGTGTGGCAAAATGGAAGACTGTTCTGTGGTCAGACGAGTCACGATTCGAAGTTCTTTTTGGAAATCTGGGACGCCATGTCATCCGGACCAAAGAAGACAAGGACAACCCAAGTTGTTATCAACGCTCAGTTCAGAAGCCTGCATTTCTGATGGTATGGGGTTGCATGAGTGCGTGTGGCATGGGCAGCTTGCATGTCTGGAAAGGCACCATCAATGTAGAAAAATATATTCAGGTTCTAGAACAACATATGCTCCCATCCAGACGTCATCTCTTTCAGGGAAGACCCTGCATTTTTCAACAAGATAATGCCAGACCACATTCTGCATCAATCACAACATCATGGCTGCGTAGGAGAAGGATCCGGGTACTGAAATGGCCAGTCTGCAGTCCAGATCTTTCACCTATAGAGAACATTTGGCGCATCATAAAGAGGAAGGTGCAACAGGGAGGCCCAAGACGATTGAACAGTTAGAGGCCTGTATTAGACAAGAATGGGAGAGCATTCCTATTTCTAAACTTGAGAAACTGGTCTACTCGGTCCCCAGACGTCTGTTTGGTTTTGTAAGAAGAAGGGGAGATGCCACACAGTGGTGAAAATGACCTTGTCCCAACTTTTTTGGGATTTGTTGACACCATGAAATTCTGATTCAACATATTTTTCCCTTAAAATGGTACATTTTCTCAGTTTAAACTTTTGTTCCGTGATTTATGTTCTATTCTGAATAAAATATTATAAGTTGGCACCTCCACATCATTGCATTCAGTTTTTATTCACGATTTGTATAGTGTCCCAACTTTTTTGGAATCCGGTTTGTAGTATCTCCATAGTCTGAGAGTCATTTTTTTTTTGTTTTTAGCCGATTGTCTTAGGTAGGGGCTTATATTTTGCGGGATGAGAGGATTGTTTTATTGGCACTGTTTTGAGGTGCATATGACTTTTTGATCGCTTGCTATTACACTTTTTGCGATGTAAGGTTACAAAAAAAATGCTTTTTTTACACTGTTTTTATTTAATTTTTTCGACTGTGTTCATTTGAGGGGTTAGGTAATGTGTTTTTTTTATAGTTCAGGTTCTTACGGACACGGCGATACCTAATATGTATACTTTTTAAATGTATTTTAGTTTTACAAAATAATATCATTTTTGAAGCAAAAAATTGTTTTAGTGTCTCCAAAGTTTTTTTTTTTTATTGGGCGATTGTCTGTGGCCAAATAGTATTTTAAAATTGGAGAAGGGGATTATAAATTTAGTAATCCATGGAAGTGTGTTACTCCCTGAAGCAACCGTCAATGCAGAGGCCCGGATAATCGGGGCACGTGTCACACTGAGTAGTGGTGTTCTTCTGTATCCCCCTCCTGTGACACGCTCTGCACTTCGTCCCTTCTTTCCAGTATGGGGGACCACACCTGGAAAGTGTTGGCCAGGGACGATCCGGGCGCCTCCAGTTCCCGAGGTACTTTGGCCTGCTCTTTCCCGGTAAGAAAAGATCAGGTCCTTGAGGACTGCCTCATAGAACTGAAGGAATGTCCCTGTTGCCAGCGCTCCGGGACAGCACAAAAGAGTTGTACAAGGCAACCTGCACCAAGTAGACCGCAACTTTTTTGTACCATGCCCGGGTTTTGCGCATGGCATTATATGGCTTGAGGACTTGATCAGAGAGATCAAATCCTCCCATATACCGATTGTAGTCCACAATACAATCGGGCTTGAGGACCGTTGCCGCGTTACCTCGCACAGGGACAGGGGTGATGATGTTACCGTGAATTGTGGACAGTACAAGGACATCCCTCTTGTCCTTATATCTGACCAGCAACAGGTTTCCACTGGTAAAGGTATGGGTCTCACCCCTGCGGATAGGTACCTGGAGGGGGTGGGAAGGGAGGCCTTGTTGATTTTTCCGCACGGTCCCACAAGCGGCGGCGAGGGACTGGAACAAGGGGATACTAGTATAAAAGTTATCCACGTACAGGTGGTAACCCTGATCTAGCAGTGAGTGCATAAGGTCCCACACAAGTTTCCCGCTAACACCCAGAGTGGGGGGACATTCTGGGGGTTCAATACGCCTTGGGGGCCGACCTTGGGGGCTCATCATCATCATCTAGATGATGAGGAGGACGCGGATGACAAGAGGAAAGCGGGGTCATACTCGTCCTCACTGGGGCTCTTTTTTATAAAACTAAATAAAAAATATATAAAAGCCCCAAAAATTGGAAAAAAAAACCAAAACGATTCAAACTCGCTGATCAGCGGTCCGAAGCTGATCAGCGGTGGGGTGGGCGATGCACTAACAGTGGCCGGATGCTAAGAGTGCCGGCCACAGTCAGCGCACGCACACAAAAAAAAAAGCACTTGCACCCCCAAAAATGTGTGTGTGGGGGGGCAAGACACCCGATCAGGGTGAAGCCCAAAAATAAAACTTATTTTTTTTCCCCCTAAAACCATCCCTGATTAATCTAACCTTTCCCTGCGAACTTTGAGTGGCTCACGTGAGGGAGCTGGAGGTGCTGGGCTGAGGTGGACAAACGGGCTCCTCTCTCTCCTGTGTACGGAAGCAGTGTGGAGGAGGAGAGCAGAGCTGGAAGATGTGAACCCCGCCCGCCCGTCCAGCCAAAAGGATGCGATCCTGAGAGGTGTCACCGCCACCTCTCAGGATCTAAGGATGGTGATTTGTGGTGTATTATCACACCACCGATCACCATCCTATTCCGGGTTATCGGGTCACCGGAGACCCGAATGACCCGGAAACGCAGGGATTGACCTGCGGTTTGCTGCGATCACCGATACGAGGGAATCACAGGACCCCCCTCGGCATTGTCACAGAGTGCCTGCTGAATGATTTCAGCAGGCACTCTGTTCCGATCACCGCCACGCTGCGGTGATCGGGAATACACAGGGTGTACCTGTACGCCCTGTGTCCTTAAGGACTCAGACATCACAGCGTACCTGTACTACCTGTGCCCTTAAGAGGTTAAAATTACCGGCTCTTACCTCACCAAAGCCAGGAATCTCGGTGACACATACCTTCGGTCAATGATGCGCCTTCCTACATACCTCCCCCCTTCGTTCAACCCTGAGGGGGTGAACACTTGTCAGACAGTGTACCCGGGACAGGGCATCCGCGTTTCCATGTAACCTGCCTGTAAAGACAAGAACCACCTGGTGACCCGAGCATTCCTCTCTTTGGCTTGGCTCATCCACTTGAAAGGGGAGTGGTTGGTTTCTCCCCAACAGATAATAGTGGAGAGACTCGAGTGCCCATTTGATGGCCAGGCACTCTCTCTCCACTATACTGTACCTAGTCTTCGCTGAGGTAAGCTTTCGGCTCAGGAAAACAATGGGATGTTCCTCCCCATTGATGTCCTGAGAGAGTACAGCTCCGAGGCCTACTTCAGAGGCATCGGTCTGTACCACAAACTCCCTCTTGAAGTTGGGCGTCACCAATACAGGAGACCCACACAGGGCCGATTTCAATGCAGAGAGCCTTTTCCGCCTGCTCATTCCACTGGAACGTCACTGACTTGAGTCCCTTCAAAAGGCCTGTCAATGGTGCGGCGACTGTAGCAAAATTGGGGACAAACCTCATATAGTACCCCACTATACCCAGGAACGACTTTACTTGCCGAGTAGTGACAGGTCGGGGCCAATTCCCAATTGCCTCAATTTTGTTCACCTGAGGTTTGATCATTCTACTGGACTTAACAATCACATTTCGTATGCATGTTTTATTGCTCTGTAGTTTTCCTAAAGTCCACATTCTTGAGCTGTCACAAACGTCCTGTCTTATTTGCAATTTCCTAGATATAATGGCAACAAATTTTTGTTGGAGGCTTTGCATGTGAGATATTTTTGACACAGCTGTGTCAAATATGGGCTGATACCCTTGTATCTGTCATAAAAAAATAAAATAATATTTGGGTTATTGATTACATTTAGGAATTATTGACCTTTAACTGAATAGTGATGAGCGGCATAGGCAAAATTAGTTTTTTTGCAATATTTTGCAAATTTTTTGCATACTATTCACAATAAATTCACGAATCGGCACTAATGATGCGCATATTTATTGCGGAATACATGCAACTTCCATTTGATCAGGTCTGAGTAGATATTACTGATTGGTGCACTAAATATTGTTGTGACATCACAGCACTATGTCTGTAGCTGTATGTATGGACAGCAGAGAAACAGTAATTCCTATCACACTACCTAACACCCTGCACTGGAACCTATCAAATCCACTATATCAGGATATAACCCACACTGACTATCTCAAACTAACTATCTGTAATATATATATATATATATATATATATATATATATATTACAGTACAGACCAAAAGTTTGGACACACCTTCTCATTCAAAGATTTTTATTTTATTTTCATGACTATGAAAATTTTAGATTCACACTGAAGGCATCAAAACTATGAATTAACACATGTGGAATTATATACATAACAAACAAGTGTGAAACAACTGAAAATATGTTGTATTCTAGGTTCTTCAAAGTAGCCACCTTTTGATTACTGCTTTGCACACTCTTGGCATTCTTTTGATGAGCTTCAAGAGGTAGTCCCCTGAAATGGTCTTCACTTCACAGGTGTGCCCTGTCAGGTTTAATAAGTGGGATTTCTTTCCTTATAAATGGGGTTGGGACCATCAGTGGCGTTGAGGAGAAGTCAGGTGGATACACAGCTGATAGTCCTACTGAATAGACTGTTAAAATTTGTATTATGGCAAGAAAAAAGCAGCTAAGTAAAGAAAAACGAGTGGCCATCATTACTTTAAGAAATGAAGGTCAGTCAGCCGAAAAATTGGGAAAACTTTGAAAGTAAGGGCTATTTGACCATGAAGGAGAGTGATGGGGTGCTGCGCCAGATGACCTGGCCTCCACAGTCACCGGACCTGAACCCAATCGAGATGGTTTGGGGTGAGCTGGACCGCAGAGTGAAGGCAAAAGGGCCAACAAGTGCTAAGCATCTCTGGGAACTCCTTCAAGACTGTTGGAAGACCATTTCAGGGGAATACCTCTTGAATCTCATCAAGAGAATGCCAAGAGTGTGCAAAGCAGTAATCAAAGCAAAAGGTGGCTACTTTGAAGAACCTAGAATATGAAATATTTTCAGTTGTTTCACACTTGTTTGTTATGTATATAATTCCACATGTGTTAATTCATAGTTTTGATGCCTTCATAGTCATGAAAATAAAGAAAACTCTTTGAATGAGAAGGTGTGTCCAAACTTTTGGTCTGTACTGTATATATATGAGATAACTAACTATCTAGTGTAATTGGATTTAGTACCAGAGGTCTGGCATTTTCTATGTAGGTTATTTATATGTATTTATTGCCACAGGCTAGGACAGCACTTTTATTGTGGATTCAATCAATGGTTGAGGTATCTATTTCGGTAGTGTAATTGGATAAGGCCTAGGATCCCGATGAAAGCACAGAGCACAGCAATGTCACCGCTCTCTCTCACAGAGCAGAAAATGGCTGCTGGGGAGGTTCTTATATAGTAAGGGGTCGGCACCTTTTCTATTGGTTGTTAGGGATGTTGCTAAGCTCAGACAAAGACATTGCAGCCTTCCCATTGGCCCACAAGCAAGAAGCGAGGTTACCGATGAAACAATTCTAGAATATTTGTGATTACGAATATATAGCACTATATTCTACAATGTTGCAAATTCTCGAAGTGTCGTGATAAAAATTAAGAATGTGAATATTAGCGATCAACACTATTACTGAATTCAATAACCATCAGCAACCATCATCATTCTTTAGGTTCCTCTTTTTAATTGATAATCCCTATTTCCTCAGTAGTAGTTTTCTCTACCATCAATTCCCATTATCATCTGGGTTCCATCAGATGTTTCTTCGTATCCTCTATAACCGATACAGTGTGTATACTTCTCACTTGATACTTTTTGAATCATCTGTGCATATTGTGAACACTGTTGTAATTGAGCTATTGATACATAATTAGCCTCTTATAAGGAAACTTCCTTTCCACGTTGTCTCCAATTATTTTAGCAGCAGAGAGAAGTGCTTTGCCTGCTGCCCTTGCTCACCTCTATCCCTGTTTATAGTTGGCCCCTACTCCCTTACCTGCCGATGTTGTCCCTGGTTATCCGTTAATTGTTAGGTGTATGCGGGACTTATCCTATGCGGCTCTATGAGATGCAAAGGGTTAATATCACGACCGGCGTGCCGATCACATACGTGACGCAAAGGGAGGGAAAAGGGAAGGCCCTGTCCAAGGGAGAGGGAAAGGTGGTGACCCCTAACTCACCTTGAGGCTGGCACCTGACTGCCCTGACGTCCCTAGATGGGTTTTTCACCCGTACGCCGATCACGTGCCGAAACCTAAAAGCTTTCCCTAAGATGAGCCCTACGTAGTGAATAGGGCGGTGGGATCACTAGTCCACACCACTAACACTAAAGGGAAACAGCAAGGAGAGGACAGACAATACAGACAAACATATAATCCCAGGTGGGCGACAACAGTGGAAAACAAACAGAGGGAGGGTAACGCTCTGGTACGACAACCAGGGATAACAGCGACACAGCTCCAGAGAGTCAGTATAGAAATCCAGGCAGGAAGCTCTATATCTGGCAACCAGAGAAGTGGGAGATGGGAATATAAGGAGGTTGGGATTGCCGGACAAGAAACAGCTGAGGAGAAGAAGCTACGGATCCCTGAGTGAGACAAAAACGATTGCAAGGCAAACACAGAAAGCTACCATTAAGTAACAGCGCTATCTTTAGACATAGAGCGCACCGCCACCCGCTGCGACTTCCTGACCCCGGGTATAACGGAGTCAGACGTGGCTCTTGACACCCTCGTGACAGTTATGGAGTCAATTCCTCCCCGTTTGCATCCTATTGGCCGCTGGTCCTCTTTGCCCCTCTGGGGGGAAGGTGTCTCACCTCCCTATATATTCCGGCGGTTGGCGCGGCCGCTTCACGTCCGCCACAGTGGTGGTTATGCTGTCACACAACACCAGTGTGACAGCGTTTGTTATCATTTTCTCCACTACATGCTCTTGTACTTTGCATAGTTAATTGCTCCTGATGAGTCCTCTGTGATGAAACGTGTCGAGCCCTAGACGCTGCATGTGGGAGCTTTAGTTAGTGGTGGCCACGTGGTTGGTGGCTTATATTAAACAAATAAATCCCTTAGGTACATGTACAGGAGGGTCAGATTTTGTCTAGCTGGCAAAATTGGCAAAATCCCATCAATTGTGAGATACTGACCATCAGGCCTCTTACACCAGTGTATCTTACCACCTGCTGATACATATTTGGGCCCCTAGAATGCCAGGGCAGTATAACTACCCCACAAGTGACCCCATTTTGGAAAGAAGACACCCCAAGGTATTCCGTGAGGGGAATGAAGAGTTCCTAGAATTTTTTATTTTTTGTCACAAGTTAGCGGAAAATGATGATTTTTTTTTCTTACAAAGTCTCATATTCCACTAACTTGTGACAAAAAATAAAAACTTCCATGAACTCACTATGCCCATCAGCAAATACCTTGGGGTGTCTTCTTTCCAAAATGGGGTCATTTGTGGGGTAGTTATACTGCCCTGGGATTCTAGGGGCCCTAATGTGTGGTAAGTAGTTTGAAATCAAAATCTGTAAAAAATGGCCGGTGAAATCGGAAAGGTGCTCTTTGGAATGTGGGCCCCTTTGCCCACCTAGGCTGCAAAAAAGTGTCACACATCTGGTATCCCCGTACTCAGAAGAAGTTGGGCAATGTGTTTTGGGGTGTCATTTTACATATACCCATGCTGGGTGAGATAAATATCTCGGTCAAATGCCAACTTTGTATAAAAAAATGGGAAAAGTTGTCTTTTGCCAAGATATTTCTCTCACCCAGCATGGGTATATGTAAAATGACACCCCAAAACACATTGCCCAACTTCTCCTGAGTACGGGGATACCAGATGTGTGACACTTTTTTGCAGCCTAGGTGGGCAAAGGGGCCCACATTCCAAAGAGCACCTTTCGGATTTCACCGGCCATTTTTTACAGATTTTGATTTCAAACCACTTCTCATGCATTCGGCCCCTAAAATGCCAGGGCAGTATAACTACCCCACAAGTGACCCCATTTTGGAAAGAAGACACCCCAAGGTATTTCGTGATGGGCATAGTGAGTTCATGGAAGTTTTTATTTTTTGTCACAAGTTAGTGGAATATGAGACTTTGTAAGGAAAAAAAAATAAAAAAAAAAATCATCATTTTCCGCTAACTTGTGACAAAAAATATAAAATTCTAGGAACTCGCCATGCCCCTCACGGAATACCTTGGGGTGTCTTCTTTCCAAAATGGGGTCACTTGTGGGGTAGTTATACTGCCCTGGCATTCTAGGGGCCCTAATGTGTGGTAAGTAGGTAAATGACCTGTGAAATCCGAAAGGTGCTCTTTGGAATGTGGGCCCCTTTGCCCACCTAGGCTGCAAAAAAGTGTCACACATGTGGTATCGCCGTATTCAGGAGAAGTTGGGCAATGTGTTTTGGGGTGTCTTTTTACATATACTCATGCTGGGTGAGAGAAATATCTCGGCAAAAGACAACGTTTCCCATTTTTTATACAAAGTTGGCATTTGACCAAGATATTTCTCTCACCCAGCATGGGTATATGTAAAATGACACCCCAAAACACATTGCCCAACTTCTCCTGAGTACGGGGATACCAGATGTGTGACACTTTTTTGCAGCCTAGGTGGGCAAAGGGGCCCACATTCCAAAGAGCACCTTTCGGATTTCACCGGCCATTTTTTACAGATTTTGATTTCAAACCACTTCTCATGCATTCGGCCCCTAAAATGCCAGGGCAGTATAACTACCCCACAAGTGACCCCATTTTGGAAAGAAGACACCCCAAGGTATTTCGTGATGGGCATAGTGAGTTCATGGAAGTTTTTATTTTTTGTCACAAGTTAGTGGAATATGAGACTTTGTAAGGAAAAAAAAAAAAAAAAAAAAATCATCATTTTCCGCTAACTTGTGACAAAAAATATAAAATTCTAGGAACTCGCCATGCCCCTCACGGAATACCTTGGGGTGTCTTCTTTCCAAAATGGGGTCACTTGTGGGGTAGTTATACTGCCCTGGCATTCTAGGGGCCCTAATGTGTGGTAAGTAGGTAAATGACCTGTGAAATCCGAAAGGTGCTCTTTGGAATGTGGGCCCCTTTGCCCACCTAGGCTGCAAAAAAGTGTCACACATGTGGTATCGCCGTATTCAGGAGAAGTTGGGCAATGTGTTTTGGGGTGTCTTTTTACATATACTCATGCTGGGTGAGAGAAATATCTCGGCAAAAGACAACGTTTCCCATTTTTTATACAAAGTTGGCATTTGACCAAGATATTTATCTCACCCAGCATGGGTATATGTAAAATGACACCCCAAAACACATTGCCCAACTTCTCCTGAGTACGGCGATACCAGATGTTTGACACTTTTTTGCAGCCTAGATGCGCAAAGGGGCCCACATTCCTTTTATGAGGGCATTTTTAGACATTTGGATCCCAGACTTCTTCTCATGCTTTTGGGCCCCTAGCAGTGGCGTAACTATCAGGGAAGCAGGGGAAGCAGCTGCTTCGGGGCCCGAGCTCAGAAGGGGCCCGGGAGCAGTCACTGTACTTCCTCACCCCGGGCCCCTGTCATAGAAGCTGACTTCTCCTGCACTTGCACCTCTGACCTGACATCAGTGACATCGCTCCGCCTCTCCTCAGTTCTTATGATGGACACTGACCAGCAACAGGCGGGCCCTATGTGGGCGGAGCTATAATAGCCCCGCCCCCTTTTCTACCCGCGATTCCTGCAGCTTGAATCTTCCCTGCCCGGCAAGCTGAACATCAGTTGGATTGTCACAACTGCACCAGTGATGTGAGTAGCAGGGGAACTGGGGTTATATTCAGCTTTCCCAGACTGTGCACATGTGACCTGCAGTACAGTAGGAAATCTGGGTGAATTATATCATGAAATGTCATCCAGCTTCCCTGCTATCCTGCATGGCACCAGTGCAGAGGCATTAGAGTATGCGGGAGAGGCACAGCAGGAAAGCTGGGTGTCTATATATGTGTATTGTATATGTGTGCGTCCATGTATGTGGTGACTATGTGCATGAGTGCGTCCATTTATGTGGAGAGTGTGTGTATGAGTGCGCCCATGTATGTGGAGAGTGTGTGTATGAGTGCATCTATGTATATGGTGAGCACATGTATGAGTGCATCCATGTATGTGGAGAGTGTGTGTATGACTGCGTCCATGTATGTGGAGAGTGTGTGTATGACTGCATCCATGTATGTGGAGAGTGCGTGTATGACTGCATCCATGTATGTGGAGAGTGCGTGTATGACTGCATCCATGTGTGTGGAGAGTGCGTGTATGACTGCATCCATGTATGTGGAGACTGTGTGTATGACTGCGTCCATGTATGTGGAGAGTGTGTGTATGACTGCATCCATGTATGTGGAGAGTGCGTGTATGACTGCATCCATGTATGTGGAGAGTGCGTGTATGACTGCGTCCATGTATGTGGAGAGTGCATGTATGACTGCATCCATGTATGTGGAGAGTGCGTGTATGACTGCATCCATGTATGTGGAGAGTGCGTGTATGACTGCGTCCATGTATGTGGAGAGTGCATGTATGACTGTGACCATGTATGTGGAGAGTGCGTGTATGACTGCATCCATGTATGTGGAGAGTGCGAGTATGACTGCGTCCATGTATGTGGAGAGTGCGTGTATGACGGCGTCCATGTATGTGGAGAGTGCATGTATGACTGCGTCCATGTATGTGGAGAGTGCGAGTATGACTGCGTCCATGTATGTGGAGAGTGCGAGTATGACTGCGTCCATGTATTTGGAGAGTGTGTGTATGACTGCGTCCATGTATGTGGAGAGTGCATGTATGACTGCGTCCATGTATGTGGAGAGTGCGTATATGACTGCATCCATGTATGTGGAGAGTGTGTGTATGACTGCGTCCATGTATGTGGAGAGTGTGTGTATG
Source organism: Bufo bufo (assembly GCF_905171765.1). Taxonomy (NCBI): domain Eukaryota; kingdom Metazoa; phylum Chordata; class Amphibia; order Anura; family Bufonidae; genus Bufo; species Bufo bufo. Next base: position 831,424,445 of record NC_053390.1, read on the forward strand.
ACTGCGTCCATGTATGTGGAGAGTGCGTGTATGACCGCGTCCATGTATGTGGAGAGTGTGTGTATGACTGCATCCATGTATGTGGAGAGTGCGTGTATGACTGCGTCCATGTATGTGGAGAGTGCGTGTATGACTGCATCCATGTATGTGGAGACTGTGTGTATGACTGCGTCCATGTATGTGGAGAGTGCGTGTATGACCGCGTCCATGTATGTGGAGAGTGCGTGTATGACTGCATCCATGTATGTGGAGAGTGCGTGTATGACTGCGTCCATGTATGTGGAGAGTGCGTGTATGACTGCATCCATGTATGTGGAGACTGTGTGTATGACTGCGTCCATGTATGTGGAGAGTGTGTGTATGACTGCGTCCATGTATGTGGAGAGTGTGTGTATGACTGCATCCATGTATGTGGAGAGTGCGTGTATGACTGCGTCCATGTATGTGGAGAGTGCGTGTATGACTGCGTCCATGTGTGTGGAGAGTGTGTGTATGACTGCGTCCATGTATGTGGAGAGTGTGTGTATGACTGCGTCCATGTATGTGGAGAGTGTGTGTATGACTGCATCCATGTATGTGGAGAGTGTGTGTATGAGTGCATCCATGTATGTGGAGACTGTGTGTATGACTGCGTCCATGTATGTGGAGAGTGCGTGTATGACTGCGTCCATGTATGTGGAGAGTGCGTGTATGACTGCATCCATGTATGTGGAGAGTGCGTGTATGACTGCATCCATGTATGTGGAGAGTGCGTGTATGACTGCGTCCATGTGTGTGGAGAGTGCGTGTATGACTGCATCCATGTATGTGGAGACTGTGTGTATGACTGCGTCCATGTATGTGGAGAGTGTGTGTATGACTGCGTCCATGTATGTGGAGAGTGCGTGTATGACTGCGTCCATGTATGTGGAGAGTGCGTGTATGACTGCGTCCATGAATGTGGAGAGTGCGTGTATGACTGCGTCCATGTATGTGGAGAGTGTGTGTATGACTGCGTCCATGTATGTGGAGAGTGTGTGTATGACTGCATCCATGTATGTGGAGAGTGCGTGTATGACTGCGTCCATGTGTGTGGAGAGTGTGTGTATGACTGCGTCCATGTATGTGGAGAGTGCGTGTATGACTGCATCCATGTATGTGGAGAGTGCGTGTATGACTGCGTCCATGTATGTGGAGAGTGCGTGTATGACTGCGTCCATGTATGTGGAGAGTGTGTGTATGACTGCATCCATGTATGTGGAGAGTGTGTGTATGACTGCGTCCATGTATGTGGAGAGTGCGTGTATGACTGCATCCATGTATGTGGAGAGTGCGTGTATGACTGCATCCATGTATGTGGAGAGTGCGTGTATGACTGCGTCCATGTGTGTGGAGAGTGCGTGTATGACTGCATCCATGTATGTGGAGAGTGCGTGTATGACTGCGTCCATGTATGTGGAGAGTGCGTGTATGACTGCGTCCATGTGTGTGGAGAGTGTGTGTATGACTGCGTCCATGTATGTGGAGAGTGCATGTATGACTGCGTCCATGTATGTGGAGAGTGCGTGTATGACTGCATCCATGTATGTGGAGAGTGTGTGTATGACTGCGTCCATGTATGTGGAGAGTGCGTGTATGACTGCGTCCATGTATGTGGAGAGTGCGTGTATGACTGCATCCATGTATGTGGAGAGTGTGTGTATGACTGCGTCCATGTATGTGGAGAGTGTGTGTATGACTGCGTCCATGTATGTGGAGACTGTGTGTATGACTGCGTCCATGTATGTGGAGAGTGTGTGTATGACTGCGTCCATGTATGTGGAGAGTGCGTGTATGACTGCGTCCATGTATGTGGAGAGTGTGTGTATGACTGCGTCCATGTGTGTGGAGAGTGCGTGTATGACTGTGACCATGTATGTGGAGAGTGCGTGTATGACTGCGTCCATGTATGTGGAGAGTGCGTGTATGACTGCGTCCATGTCTATGACCTGACCATGCACGCAGTCAGGTGACAGAGCAGCGCAGGCTGGGAAGACAGGGGAGCGCAACTTCTGCCAGAGGTGAAGAGGAGCCGCGGCGCAGGACAGGTTAGAGGAGGTTTTTATTTTAATCTGATATAAGATCTGATGGGGTCTAACATTGAGGGCTGATCAGAGGTCTGATGGGGGTCTGACAATGTGGGCTGATATAAGGTCTGATGGGGGTCTGACAATGTGGGCTGATCTGAGATCTGATGAGGGTCTGACAATGTGGACTGATATAAGGTCTGATGGAGGTCTGACAATGTGGGCTGATCTGAGGTCTGATGGAGGTCTGACATTGTGGACTGATCGGAGGTCTGATGGAGGTCTGACGATGTGGGCTGATCAGAGGTCTGATGGAGGTCTGACAATGTGGACTGATATAAGGTCTGATGGAGGTCTGACAATGTGGGCTGATATAAGGTCTGATGGGGGTCTGACAATGTGGGCTGATCTGAGGTCTGATGAGGGTCTGACAATGTGGACTGATATAAGGTCTGATGGAGGTCTGACAATGTGGGCTGATCTGAGGTCTGATGGAGGTCTGACATTGTGGACTGATCGGAGGTCTGATGGAGGTCTGACAATGTGGGCTGATTTGAGGTCTGATGGAGGTCTGACGATGTGGGCTGATCAGAGGTCTGATGGAGGTCTGACAATGTGGGCTGATATAAGGTCTGATGGGGGTCTGACAATGTGGGCTGATCTGAGGTCTGATGAGGGTCTGACAATGTGGACTGATCTGAGGTCTGATGGAGGTCTGACATTGTGGACTGATCTGAGGTCTGATGGAGGTCTGACATTGTGGACTGATCTGAGGTCTGATGGAGGTCTGACATTGTGGACTGATCTGAGGTCTGATGGGGTTTTGACATGGAGGGCTGATTTGATGTCCTGATATTTATGGGGGTCTGATCTGAGGATCTTATATGAGGTCTGATGAAAAATATTTTTTTCTTATTTTCCTCCTCTTAAACCTGGGGTGCCTCCCCACAAGAGAAAAAAAAAGTAATTGGGAGAAAAAAAAAAAACACCCAAACTATAACTCCTAGAACCATTTCTACAATCTAGGCGCCATGTTTCCCTAAGGCCTCTTTCACACGGGCTTCGCGTGTGAGGGCCGGATAGGATGCAGGTAAGTTCAGGGAAAATGGTGCGAGTAGGCATGCATTGCAGTCAGTCTTGACTGCGATTGCGTGTTATTGTTGTTTTTTCTGCGCGAGTGCAATGCGTTTTGAACGCGGGTTAGAAAAAACTGAATGTCGTACCCAAACCCAAACTTCTTCACTGAAGTTCGGGTTTGGGATCGATGGTGAGCGCGATGACGTCACCGAAGGTCCTTTGCCAGTCATGTCCTGCAAGAAGAAGAAGAAAGAAGACGAGCTCGGCTGCGCAATCAAGTGGATGAGGTGAGTTACATTTTTTTTTTTAACCCCACAATGGACCTTTTACTAAGCATTCTGAATTAAAGAATGCTATTATTTTCTATTATAACCATGTTATAATGGAAAATAATAAAGTCAATGGGGTCCTGGGTAACTTATCCCTCGTCTCCTTAGCAACCATGCGTGAAAGACACTTGCTTGCGGATGCTTGCGATTTTCACACATCCCCATTCATTTCTATGGGGCCTGCGTTGCGTGAAAACCGCAGAATATAAAACATGCTGCAATTTTCACGCAATGCACAAGTGATTCGTGACTTGATTTATAATCTTAGCTCTTGACATAACTTATGGATCCGATCCACCCTTAATTCCATGGGGGCATTTTGGGGTAACAACAATAAACACATATCGGTGAATGTATTTTTTAAATAACTTTCACGCAAGCCTTTTATTCTGATGTTGCTTTGTAACGCCCCAGAGGTGCTGCATTACCACCTTTTACACCCCCTCACTATCTCATATGGTTAACTCCAGGTCATCATATGAACTTATTTCCAAATCCTGCAAAATGTGTATATTTATTTCTATGTAACTGTTGTGTTCATGTAATGTGCCTGGTTCACCAGCAGGTGGCAGCAAGTTTGGCAGAGATAGTTTACCTGAAATGGAGCCTTTCTTTCCATTCTAGCCCTCTTTAGAGAGGGACGAGTTTTAGTTAATGAAGGTCAGATGAGAGTACCCCCTCTAAGGGGAAGGAAGCAGGCCCTCGTCCCTGCTGGACGGACCCTGCTAAAGCCAGCAGAGCACCATCAGCTCTGCTGGACCTGGAGGCCCATGCTACAAGCCACAAGAGCCAGGGAGAGACAGTTCCTTTAGATAAAGAAAGTTATAGACAGAACAGATGACAAAGTTAAGTTGCAGCATACAACAAAGGAAGAGTTCCTATTTAACAGCAGAGCCAGAGAGTAGCAGATGTAGCAGGGCCGAGTGTGTTTGTGTGCCAGGATTGAAGCCAAAGCCTGCTGGTGACCAAGATAAAGTTGGAAGATTGTTGCCTGATGAAAATTTATTCAAGTAATAATAATAATCTATATTTAGATAGCGCCAACATATTCTGCAGCGCCTTACAATTCAGGGGTTCACGTACAAACAGTCATAAATAACATAGCAACAGACAAGTCGATTATTACAACAAGAGGAATGAGGGCCCTGCTCGCAAGAGCTTACACTCTATGAAGTAAGTAAACAAGTAAAGCTGTTGTCAAGTTCATCACAGGGTCTGGACTCCATTTATTTCATCATCTACTTAACCAACTACCCCTTCTGCTTCAACGAACGGCCACACCTGGGGCTCCAGTATTATCCAGGTAGGAGCACCATGACAAGTGCAGCACCTTTAAGGGACATTAGGCCACCCTACACCACTCTGACATTCCTACACCTGGGTACCACCATATCACTAAAAGGGGCCCTGGGTCCTCATTGCTGCAATGCATCTGGCGTCACGACAAACACTTATTCCATCTTAAAGGGACCCCTTGCGGACCGCGGTTGCTGCAGCTTCTCTTAGATCTGTTCTCGAGGTCTGCTGTTTTTATCCTGAATGACCTTATGACATCACTCTGCCCTGCACGTTATACACTGTATATGTATGTAGAGTCTTGTGATAAAAGAATTCATCTTTTTTATATTTATTTGTATATTTAAAAATTCCTTACCCAGACAAAGAAAGACAATTACAAAGCCCCCGTAACCTAAAGGGACTGATATTTTCGATGTCTTTGACACCATGTCAGATGTATGAATTCATTAGCTATACCAAGGAGCAGTAATGCCTGTGTATAGATCCTACATATCAGCAGGTAGACATGGAGAGAGCCTCTCCTTCTCCTACTAATAAATGCACTGCTGAGATAATGTAACGATTGGAATCTACTTATATTTTATCATTTCTTTCTAGTATAAGATGATATCTACAAGTTGTTATTTTCAGAGTTAATCACTATTATCGGGGTTACCATTTTGCCGTCAGTTCTTTCTTTTCCCCAGCAGGTCAGCTTTTCTGTTCATTTCAGATTTAAACAAAATAATAAAACATTTTGGGAAAAATACACAACTTAAAAGTCCAGCACTGGAAGCCATTACTGCAAATATCTCCACAGCCACCATGTTCTTTCCCCTGGTGCTCAGATAAGCCGGGATCATGGAGATCCAGACGCTGCAGAACACCAGCATGCTGAAGGTGATGTACTTGGCCTCATTAAAACTGTCCGGTAATGTCCTCACCATGAAAGCCAGAACAAGGCTCACACCTGCCAGGAGCCCCAGATAACCCAACATGGAGTAGAACCAGATATCTGAGCCTTCATTACATTGAATGATGATCTTCCCAGGATAAGAGTCAGTGTCCAGGTCCTGAAATGGAGGAGAAATAGACAACCAAATAATACAGATTACAGCTTGAAAGGATGAACACAATGACACTATGGTATATGGTAGTTTCACACTGAGCCATTTTCTCCAAGGGCTTCCAGGCTTGGTGGACTTAAAAGCAACACAAACCATCACAGTCTTGGCGAGAAGTGAAGAGACGGCTACTGAGAAGAAGATTCCAAAACTGGTTTCACGTAATCTACAAGTCACATCATTGGGACGACCCAGAAACAAGAAGACAGAGAGGAAGCTGAGGATGATGGAGACCAGGAGGAGATAACTCAGGTTCCGGTTATTGGCTTTAACAATAGGAGTGTCTCGATGGGAAATGAATATTCCAAATATGAAGCCGGTCACAAGACATCCGAAGACCGAGACACAGGAGAAGACAGAAGCAATGGTGTCATTCTGGTAAGAGATGAATTCCACTACTTTGGGCCGGCATCGGTCTCTCTTCTCATTAGGCCATTCATCACTTTGGCATTTAATGCAGTTGTCAGAATCTGTAGGAGAATGTCAAAACATCTTATATCTATCTCCCCATCTGATACACAGTAGTAGCGATGCTAAACAGCATGGTTTATTACATCATCCACATAATATGCCTACGATGGTTGTTTAGTGACTCTTACTAACGTTATATTAGAAAACCAAAATTACTCAAATAGCAAATACAATAAACCGTGATGCACCGCACTATTAACAGAACAGGCCATACAGTTATTTGGCACTTGCTTCATCTGTATATCCATCCACCACAGTTGCACCTACTGTACCATCTGGTGGGGATGAACCTGGATCATTGGCTTCTTTAGTAAGGATGTGTGGCACAACATGCTTCCAGAAGGTGTCAGTGGTTCAGCTGCCCATCCTTGAAGATGTTCTCCAAGAATGATTTAAAATGGCCACAAGCAACCTGCCCTAGAATGTGAGCCAGACTGATTTCTACTAGAACATCTGGCATATTGTGGGCAGAATGGCATCATTAACATTTATTGTAGAGCAGTGTAGTTAGGCCGAGCACCCTCATTGTGATGAGCACATTGGTTTGTCCCATTACAACCCCGATTCCTTCATTATATTATCTTTACTGGCCGTCTTTATAACACTGTTAAAATGGATTCTTTCTGATGAGGCCAGATTAAGATGGCCATCCGTATCGCGAGACCTTCTTAATCCTGCACATGTACCAGTATTGTCAGTAGTGACTAGTGATGAGCGGCAGGGGTCATATTCGAATTCGCATCACACTTATTGTCAACAAGCAGTCTAATATATAGGCACATTTATCTAGTTCACCTGCTGCTCCATTCATACTTAGCTACATAGTTACATTACTAATTCAGTTACTGTACACTATAGATAACAGACAGTTGCCTGGGCCCTCAAAAGGAACGGGCAGTGGCAAAAATCTTGCTGAAGCTGGCACAAGCAGCGGCAGAAGAAGGGTTGGTGGTAGCAGCTTCTGCAGCAACTAGCCAGAGCTGCCACTGTCATCCAGCGGTTGCGTATTGAGCAACAATCTAGCTGTACTGGAATGGTTGACTCGCTCTTCAACATCTTCCCAGGTGACAACAGATACACACAGCGAGGAATCTGTGGGTTCTTCTGAAACCACACTTAGTTGGCATGGCCCAGGAACTGACTCTGTGCCCTCACCTGTCCTGCAACTGCCTCTTTCTTTTGCTGCTCCTTCTGCTCGGGAAGTAAGACATGCTGCCGGCTCATCTCTGCTTTTCAGCGAGGATGAGCTTAGTGAAGACAATCAGCAGCTACAGGCCAGCACAGACTTGGAGAAGAGATCCCCAGTGTCCTTCCTTAGGCGTACAACTACCGATAATGACAGTCAGGTGGGAGCACGTGTTGTGAGTGGTCAGGGGCTTGGCCATGAGACTGGTGAGGGCAACATAAGTGACAAACAGACAAGTTTGGATGATGATTTATCCACACATAGGAGCCGGGTGAAGAGGAGGCATCATCATCATCATCATAAAGTGAGGGTGACAAGGTGGCAGTGAGACAGCAGCAGGGTGGCAGCATCGATGAGCCAGCAGAGTGGAAGCAGTGGGAGATCTGGAGCCAAATGTGCCTGGGGTAGATCATCTCAACCTCAGAAGAAGTAAGCGGTCATTTCTTTCCTTTGTCTATTGCTTCTGATGCTCCTTGCCTTTTCCTACTGCTCATCACGTGTTTCGCCAGCAATTGATCACTGAGGCTATCGCACAGAGACAAGAGTATGTGTGCACTCGTCCAATGGCGCAGAATCTGAATGTGCACCTGGCCAAGTTACTGATACTACAGTCCCTCCCTTTTCATATCATGGACTCTGAACGTTTCAGAGAACTGATGGTTTGTGCCCACCCAAGGTGGAGAGTCCCAAGCCATCATTACTTCTCTTTAAAACCTGTACTAGCCCTGTAGAGTTATGTTGAGCAGAAGATGGGCCAGTCCTTGAGCCTGTTGAATTCTGATACAGTTCATGCCAGCACTGACATGTAGAGCTGTAACTATGCACAAGCACACTATATAAGTCCTTTACAGCCCACTGGGTAGACGAGCTAGAGGGTGACGGCAAAGACAACACAGATAACCCGACAGACAGTCGCAGTATGCAGTGGAGATGGAGGAAAGGATTCCCTCCGATTCCCTTGTGCAAAAGGCCAGATGCATGCTGAGTTGTTTGTGTAGTGACAACCATATTGCCACCATTCGGCAGAGGGATGACTACTGGCATGCCACAATGTTAGACCCACACTACCAGTCGAAATGGGGGAATTTTTTACACCTTCTGAAAGAGATGAAAAACTCAACTACTATCGAGATATCCTTTTGTAGTGAGTTGGTCGCTGCCTATGTGCGCCATCGCCAATCATAAAGAAGGCCTAACTAGGGGGACCCTCTGAGCTCCTGCTCCACTGTCATGACTGTTGGAGGGGGTGGTGGTGCAGGAGCAGTACCAGCTCCATCAGTAGCAACTTAACTCTTGATTCTCAAACTGACTATGTGATAGAAGCCATTAAAGTCCTGCATGCAGGATTTCTTTTACATCTGAATAAAACGGATTTCAGAGGCAAAAGGTCAAAATTCATGCAAATTGAGCATGAGGCCTCTATCACATGGTCAGTATTTTGGATCAGGATTTGATCATGATTTGGAGGCCAAAAGCAGGAGTGGGTAAAAAAAACCCACAGAAGACATTCAAATATTGCCATCACATGTCATCTCTGTTTTGGACCCATTCCAGTTTTTGCCTTACAAATACTGATCAAATGCTCACCAAATACTGACTCTTTGAAGGCAGATGCTCAAAATAAAGAGTGGTGTGAACACAACCTTACTGCTGACATCCTCCCCGTTGCACTGCATGCAGGGGTCGAGTCGAGGGGGAACGCGTGGGAACGGCGTTCCTGCACTTTTTTCATGGCAGGAACGCCGTTCCCTTTCAGCATGGTCTGTGTGCGGCGGCGGCGGCAGGCAGTGTGCGGCGGCGGCGGGGCAGGCACTGAGATGAGCGCTTCCATTGTGGAAGCGAAGCGCTTATCTCCATGGTGATCTGTTTCTGTTTATATCGCTGTCCTCAGGACAGCAATACAAACAGAAGGCTGCGGAGGAGCAGGGCAGGGAGGTGTGTCCCTTTCCTGTTCCTCTGATAGGCTGCCGGCACTACTAGGCCGGCAGCCTATCAGAGGCCGGCATAGGCGGCGCGATGACGTCATCGCGCCGCCGGCCTGAGCCGTACAGCGCTGGAGTCAGGACACAGGCTGGAAGAGGCCTGCATCGCATCGCTCCAAAGAGGTAAGTATAAGTTTTCTTTTTTTTTTTTAACTATATTATACTGGCACATGATTGGGGAATTTGGGGGGGCCCTGGAATTACTGGCACAGATTGGGGGGGGGTCTGGTATTACTGGCACATGATTGGGGGGGTCTGTTATAGTGGCACATGATTGGGGGGGGTCTGGTATAGTGGCACATGATTGGGGGGGTCTGGTATAGTGGCACATGATTGGGGGGTGGGGGGTCTGGATAGTGGCACATGATTGGGGGGGTCTAGTATAGTGGCACATGATTGGGGGGGTCTGGTATAGTGGCACATGATTGGGGGGGTCTGGTATAGTGGCACATGATTGGGGGGTGGGGGGTCTGGATAGTGGCACATGATTGGGGGGGTCTGGTATAGTGGCACATGATTGGGGGGGTCTGGTATAGTGGCACATGATTGGGGGGTGGGGGGTCTGGATAGTGGCACATGATTGGGGGGTCTGGTATAGTGGCACATGATTGGGGGGGTCTGGTTTAGTGGCACATGATTGGGGGGTCTGGTATAGTGGCACATGATTGGGGGGGTCTGGTATAGTGGCACATGATTGGGAGGTGGGGGGTCTGGTATAGTGGCACATGATTGGGGGGTGGGGGGTCTGGTATAGTGGCACATGATTGGGGGGTGGGGGGTCTGGTATAGTGGCACATGATTGGGGGGGTCTGGTATAGTGGCACATGATTGGGGGGGTCTGGTATAGTGGCACATGATTGGGGGGGTCTGGTATAGTGGCACATGATTGGGGGGTGGGGGGTCTGGATAGTGGCACATGATTGGGGGGGTCTGGTATAGTGGCACATGATTGGGGGGGTCTGGTATAGTGGCACATGATTGGGGGGGTCTGGTATAGTGGCACATGATTGGGGGGTGGGGGGTCTGGTATAGTGGCACATGATTGGGGGGTGGGGGGTCTGGTATAGTGGCACATGATTGGGGGGGTCTGGTATAGTGGCACATGATTGGGGGGGTCTGGTATAGTGGCACATGATTGGGGGGGTCTGGTATAGTGGCACATGATTGGGGGGGTCTGGTATAGTGGCACATGATTGGGGGGTGGGGGGTCTGGTATAGTGGCACATGATTGGGGGGGTCTGGTATAGTGGCACATGATTGGGGGGGTCTGGTATAGTGGCACATGATTGGGGGTGTGGGGTCTGGATAGTGGCACATGATTGGGGGGGTCTGGTATAGTGGCACATGATTGGGGGGGTCTGGTATAGTGGCACATGATTGGGGGGGTCTGGTATAGTGGCACATGATTGGGGGGGTCTGGTATAGTGGCACATGATTGGGGGGGTCTGGTATAGTGGCACATGATTGTGGGGGGTCTGGTATAGTGGCACATGATTGGGGGGGTCTGGTATAGTGGCACATGATTGGGGGTGGGGGGTCTGGTATAGTGGCACATGATTGGGGGGTGGGGGGTCTGGTATAGTGGCACATGATTGGGGGGTGGGGGGTCTGGTATAGTGGCACATGATTGGGTGGTGGGGGGTCTGGTATAGTGGCACATGATTGGGGGGTGAGGGGTCTGGTATAGTGGAACATGATTGGGGGGGTCTGGTATAGTGGCACATGATTGGGGGGTCTGGTCTGGTATTACAATACTGCCACATGATTGGGTGGGTCTGGTATTACTGGCACATGATTTGGGGGGGGTCTGGACCGTCTGGTATTACTGGCACATGATTGGGGGGGTCTGGTATTACTGGCACATGATTGGGGGGGTCTGGTATTACTGGCACATGATTGGGGGGGCTGTTATTACTGGCACATGATTGGGGGGGCTGTTATTACTGGCACATGATTGGGGGGCTGTTATTACTGGCACATGATTGGGGGGCTGTTATTACTGGCTGATGAGAGGCACTGAGGGGCTGATGAGAGGCACTGGGGGGCTGATGAGAGGCACTGGGGCTCTTATCTGAGGTCTGATTGGGGGTCATTCATATTGGGGTCTGAGCTGAGGTGTGATCTGAGGTCTTATTAACATTGGTGATCTTATTGGGGCTGTTAGCTGAGGTCTGATTAACATTGGGGGTCTGATTGGTGGTCTGACCTGAGGTGTAATGAAAAATATTTTTTTCTTATTGTGCCCACTTCCAGCCCGGAGCCCAGCTGACCAGAGCACTGATCCGGAGCAGCTTGGAGAAAAAAGGCCTCACAGTCTCCCACTCCTTCTGCTCGGCCAAGCCTGTCAGCACCCCTGAGGCCAAGCCTGTCAGCACCCCTGAGGCCAAGCCTGTCAGCACCCCTGAGGCCAAGCCTGCCAGCACCCCTGAGGCCAAGCCAGCACCCCTGAGTCTTCAGAACTGTAAGTAAATTATATATAAGGGGAGTTTTTGTTTTGTTTTGATCACAATGTGTACATTTGGCTCAGTCCGCAGCGACACAAATTACAGCATGCTCGATTTTCTGTGCTTTTCTTTTTTTTCCGCTACACGTAGCTTTCAAAAGGCCATTCACATGTATTGTATTTTAAAGGGGTTTTCCCATCTCAGACAATAGGGGAATATCGCTAGGATATGCCCCCATTGTCTGATAGGTGCGGGTCCCTATATATATTTGTTTATTTCATGTTAATTTTGCAGTTGTTTGTGTAAACTGTCACTTTACAATAAATGTTGCACTGAATTTTCAGCGAAATATATATTTTTTTGGCGGGGGTGGGGGGGGGGGGGTTTGCAGTGGATCTTGGGTGAGTTCCCACACTTTTTTTTTCCAGGACTTGACCCCTGACTGCATGGTTAAGTCCACTCCGAGTTCACACTTCAGTTATTTGTTCAGTTATTTCCATGAGTTTTTGTGGACCAAATTCAGGTGCCAAGCCTACTCTCTGATTAGGTATCCCACCTGCTTTGGGTTTACAATAACTGACCAAATAACTGATGTGTGAACTAGGCCTAATAGTGATGCACAGTCATTCTACAGCTAACATAAGAGATTCAAAAGCATGCGTCTGCACAGCCACAACATGTTTTTTTGTTTGTTTGTTTAGCTGGGGGTCAGCTTGGAATGTTGGTGGCTTGCACAATGATCCATACCTACATATGTTTGACCTTTCTGTCATTCAGATGCACAGTAACTATTTTGCTTCCAGAAAGGACTAGCTATGCATGTTGCTGCACTGCACAATGATGTACACCGAGATATACTCTTCCTATAGTTTAACTGCAGGCCAGGATAGACCTGATTTAATGCACTTCGTGATTAATTAATTCGCAATGAATCTAATTTTTGAAAACTTTGCTCATCACTAATTAGCACCCTGGCTGCACATCACCTTCTGGCCACATATCCTGTATAGTGCCACGCTAACATCCACCAGCGATATGCTGAAACATTCTCACGCTGCCAAGTATGGCATTTTACCTACAGTCGTGGCCAAAAGTTTTGAGAATGACACAAATATTAGTTTTTTTCCTTCTAAGTCGGTATTTATTGCGATATCTATCATCATTGCAATAAATTTCTTAAAGGGATTCTGTCACCTCGTATAACCCAAATTCTGATTTTAAACCAGTCATGCTCCACAGCTTACCTTGAATCGGCTATGCTGTTTGTTATTGTAATCCGTACAGCAGTTTACCAGAAAAACGACTTTTATAAAACCCTGAAGGTGCCCAGAGGGGCGTTATGTTCCCCTTTGTGTGCCCAGTAACGCCCCTCTTACAGTGCCCAGAACGCCTTCCTCCAGAATCCCTAACCGCCCACAGCGTCTGATCCCTCTCCTCCCCCTCCCTGACGGCCGAGCGAAGTCTCGCGCGAGCATCGGACGTCACTGGGCTCGGCGCATGCCCAGTGACGACGATGAAGCTCCTGCCCTCAGTCTCCTGCAAATCGCACTGGCGCAGCCCTCAGTGGGTACTGCGTCTGCATGAGACTTCGCTCGGCCATCAGGGAGGGGGAGGAGAGGGATCAGACGCTGTGGGCGGTTAGGGATTCTGGAGGAAGGCGTTCTGGGCACTGTAAGAGGGGCGTTACTGGGCACACAAAGGGGAACATAACGCCCCTCTGGGCACCTTCAGGGTTTTATAAAAGTCGTTTTTCTGGTAAACTGCTGGACGGATTACAATAACAAACAGCATAGCCGATTCAAGGTAAGCTGTGGAGCATGACTGGTTTAAAATCAGAATTTGGGTTATACGAGGTGACAGAATCCCTTTAATATCGTTATCGTGGGAAATAAACTGATTGAGGGCTGCGATATACCTGTTGCCCCAAATAAACAGTGTGGTGTGATGTAACTGTTGTGGCAAGAAAAATAAATGAGGGGTGTGATATACCTGCTTCCACAAAATACTGATTGAGGCCTGCGATATACCTGCTTCCACAAAATATTGATTGAGGGGATTGATATACCGGCTTCCACCAAATATTGATTGAGGCCTGCGATATACCTGCTTCCACAAAATACCGATTAAGGGGTTCGTTATACCTGTTTCCACCAAATATTGATTGAGCCCTGCGATAAACCTGATTCCACAAATACTGATCTCTCTAGAGACTTAGGCACAGGATCATTTTGAAAATGACAGGCAGAGGAAGAGGCAGGCTGCCCCCATACAGTATAATGTCTCCTTGTAGCCCCCCCATACAGTATAATGTCTCCTTGTAGCCCCCCCATACAGTATAATGTCTCCTTGTGGCTGCCCCATACAGTATAGTGGCTTCTTGTTGTTGCCCCCATACAGAATAATGTCTCCTTATGGCTGCCCCATACAGTATAACGTCTCCTTGTGGCTGCCCCATACAGTATAACGTCTCCTTGTGGCTGCCCCATACAGTATAATGTTTACTTGTGGACCCCATACAGTATAACATCTCCTTGTGGCTGCCCTATACAGTATAATGACTCCTTGTAGCTGCCCCATACAATATAACGTCTCCTTGTGGCTTCCCCTGTCCCCATACAGTATAATGTTTCCTTGTGGCCCCCATACAGTATAATGTCTTCTTGTGGCTGCCCCATACAGTATAATGTCTCCTTGTGGCTTCCCCATACAGTATAATGTCTCCTTGTGGCCCCCATACAGTATAATGTCTCTTTGTGGCTGCCCCTGTCCCCATACAGTATAACGTCTCCTTGTGGCTGCCCCATACAGTATAATGTCTCCTTGTGGCTGCCCCATACAGTATAATGTCTCCTTGTGGCTGCCCCATACAGTATAATGTCTCCTTGTGGCCCCCATACAGTTTAACGTCTCCTTGTGGCTGCCCCATACAGTATAATGTCTCTTTGTGGCTGCCCCGTCCCCATACAGTATAACATCTCCTTGTGGCTGCCCCATACAGTATAAAGTCTCCTTGTGGCTGCCCTATACAGTATAACGTCTCCTTGTGGCTGCCCCATACAGTATAATGTCTCTTTGTGGCTGCCCCTGTCCCCATACAGTATAACATCTCCTTGTGGCTGCCCCCATACAGTATAACATCTCCTTGTGGCTGCCCCATACAGTATAACATCTCCTTGTGGCTGCCCCCATACAGTATAACGTCTCCTTGTGGCTGCCCCATACAGTATAATGTCTCCTTGTGGCTGCCCCCATACAGTATAATGTCTCCTTGTGGCTGCCCCCATACAGTATAACGTCTCCTTGTGGCTGCCCCATACAGTATAACGTCTCCTTGTGGCTGCCCCCATACTGTATAACGTCTCCTTGTGGCTGCCCCCATACAGTATAATGTCTCCTTATGGCTGCCCCCATACAGTATAATGTCTCCTTGTGGCTGCCCCCATACAGTATAACGTCTCCTTATGGCTGCCCCCATACAGTATAACGTCTCCTTGTGGCTGCCCCCATACAGTATAACGTCTCCTTGTGGCTGCCCCCATACAGTATAATGTCTCCTTGTGGCTGCCCCCATACAGTATAACGTCTCCTTGTGGCTGCCCCATACAGTATAACGTCTCCTTGTGGCTGCCCCCCATACAGTATAACATCTCCTTGTGGCTGCCCCATACAGTATAACATCTCCTTGTGGCTGCCCCCATACAGTATAACGTCTCCTTGTGGCTGCCCCCATACTGTATAACGTCTCCTTGTGGCTGCCCCCATACAGTATAATGTCTCCTTATGGCTGCCCCCATACAGTATAATGTCTCCTTGTGGCTGCCCCCATACAGTATAACGTCTCCTTATGGCTGCCCCCATACAGTATAACGTCTCCTTGTGGCTGCCCCCATACAGTATAACGTCTCCTTGTGGCTGCCCCCATACAGTATAATGTCTCCTTGTGGCTGCCCCCATACAGTATAACGTCTCCTTGTGGCTGCCCCATACAGTATAACGTCTCCTTGTGGCTGCCCCCCATACAGTATAACATCTCCTTGTGGCTGCCCCCATACAGTATAACGTCTCCTTGTGGCTGCCCCCATACAGTATAACATCTCCTTGTGGCTGCCCCCATACAGTATAACGTCTCCTTGTGGCTGCCCCCATACAGTATAATGTCTCCTTGTGGCTGCCCCCATACAGTATAACGTCTCCTTGTGGCCCCAAGTGTTTTTTTCTTCTAAATGGGTATTTATCGCGATATCTATCGTCATCGCGATAAATTTCTTAATATCGTTATCGTGAGAATATTTTTGATATCGCCCAACCCTAGTAGGAGTCAGGAGTCCTGACATTCTATGTGCTGCTGTGACGCCCCTTCCATTCACAGATTGTCTGTGATCTCCATGTTGTCTCCATCCCCCTCCTAATATGCATTTAATCAGGTGAGTGGACAGATTACTGCACAACGCTAGACCACTGCACTGAAATACTCTGCGCTGCTGTGAAGCCTCTTCCATTAACTGTCTGTGATCTCCATGTTGTCTCCACACCATCCTCCTCCTTGCAAATCAGATGAGTGGACAGATCCCTGCATCTCGCTAGACCACTATACTGAAACACTCTGTACTGCTGTGAAGCCCCTTTCATTCAAATCTATGCCCCCCACCTGCATCTATTCCCTTCCTCATGCATTTAACCATATGAGTGGACAGATAACACTCTGCGGAAATACTCTGCGCTGCTGTGACACCTCTTCCCCTCACTGTCTGTCGACAGCCTTATGTTTCACCATTTCGATGATCAGGTCATGACACAGCCCTTGTCACACGAGGCCCTGTACCTCCGTCTAGTACAGACCACCGCCCTACTGTAACAAAGCACAGGTTAAGGATTATGCCTGCACTTTACACATACAGACTGCTGTGTATTGGGGGGGTCACTATTTACACAGGGACACTGTAATGGGGGGGGGGGGGATCTGTGGATGACACATGTATAACATAAGATGCTGTGTGTCATCCCCAGATCTCCCCATAACAGTGTTATCCACAGATCCCCATAACAGTATGTCATTCACAGATCCCCCATAACAGTGTCATTCACAGATCCGCCATAAGTCTGTCATCCACAGATCCCCCATAACAGTGTGTCATCTACAGATCCCCATAACAGTGTGTCATCCACAGATCCGCCATAACAGTGTCATCTACAGATCCCCCATAACAGTGTGTCATCCACAGATCCCCCATAACAGTGTCATCCACAGATCCCCATAACAGTGTCATCCACAGATCCACTCATTAACAGTGTGATCCAGAGATCCCCAATAACAGTGCCATCCACAGATCCCCCATAACAGTGTCATCTACAGATCCCCCATAACAGTGTGTCATCCACAGATCCACCATAACAGTGTCATCTACAGATCCCCCATAACAGTGTGTCATCCACAGATCCCCCATAATAGTGTCATCTACAGATCCCCCATAACAGTGTGTCATCCACAGATCTCCCCATAACAGTGTTATCCACAGATCCCCATAACAGTATGTCATTCACAGATCCCCCATAACAGAGTGTCATCCACAGATCCGCCATAACAGTGTGACATCCACAGATCCCCTATAACAGTGTCATCTACAGATCCCCATAACAGTGTGTCATCCACAGATCCGCCATAACAGTGTAATCCACAGATCCCCCATAACAGTGTCATCCACAGATCCCCCATAACAGTGTCATCCACAGATTCCCCATAACAGAGTGTCATCCACAGATCCCCTCATTAACAGTGTGATCCAGAGATCCCCAATAACAGTGCCATCCACAGATCCCCCATAACAGTGTCATCTACAGATCCCCCATAACAGTGTGTCATCCACAGATCCCCCATAATAGTGTCATCTACAGATCCCCCATAACAGTGTGTCATCCCCAGATCTCCCCATAACAGTGTTATCCACAGATCCCCATAACAGTATGTCATTCACAGATCCCCCATAACAGTGTCATTCACAGATCCGCCATAAGTCTGTCATCCACAGATCCCCCATAACAGTGTGTCATCTACAGATCCCCATAACAGTGTGTCATCCACAGATCCGCCATAACAGTGTAATCCACAGATCCCCTATAACAGTGTCATCTATAGAGATGGCCCGAACTATCCGACGGCGAACAGTTCCCGGCGAACATAGCTTGTTCGCGTTCGCCTCTGCCGGGCGAACACATGCGATGTTTGGTCCGCCCCCTATACATCATCATTGAGTAAACTTTGACCCTGTACCTCACAGTCAGCAGACACATTCCAGCCAATCAGCAGCATACCCTCCCTCCCAGACCCTCCCACCTCCTGCACAGCATCCATTTTAGATTCATTCTGAAGCTGCAGTCTTAGTGAGAGGAGGGAGACTGTAACTGCTGCTGATTTAATTGGGAAATCGATAGCTAGGCTAGTGAATTCAGTGTCCACTCCAGTCCTGAAAGACTCATCTGATCTCTGCTGTAAGGACAGCGTCCTGACAGCACCCCAAAAAGCCCTTTTTAGGGCTGCAACATTAGTCTGCTTTTTTTTTTTCCTTTATATACATATTGCAGTTGCCTGGCCTGCCTGTGTGTGAGGAGCTGCAGGCCCACAGACTGTAGTGTGCCCACTGCCAGTGCTCACCCCTGTCATTCCGTGTGGCACAGGACTTTGCTTAAAAAAAGGCACTTAATTTTTACACTTTAATCTAAGGTTAGTTGCCTGCCAGTGTGTGTCAGGCTGACTTCCACTGACTGTAGTGTGCCCACTGCCAGTGCCCACCACTCATACCGGCTGGCACAGGACTTTGCATAAAAAAGGCATTTAATTTTTACACTTTAGTGTAATTTCAGCTGCTTGCCTGCTGCTAGTGTGTGTCAGGCCGACTTCAACTGACTGTAGTGTGCCCACTGCCAGTGCCAACCACTGATACCGGGTGGCACAGTAGCTTGCCGATAAATAAGGCATTTAATTTTTAGACAGTAGTCTAAATTCAGTTGCTTGCCTGCTGCCAGTGTGTGTCAGGCCCTCTTCCACTGACTGTAGTGTGCCCACTGCCAGTGCCAACCACTGATACCGGGTGGCACAGTAGCTTGCCGATAAATAAGGCATTTAATTTTTACACTTTAGTGTAATTTCAGTTGCTTGCCTGCTGCCAGTGTGTGTCAGGCCCGCTTCCACTGACTGTAGTGTGCCCACTGCCAGTGCCAACCACTGATACCGGGTGGCACAGTAGCTTGCCGATAAATAAGGCATTTAATTTTTAGACAGTAGTCTAAATTCAGTTGCTTGCCTGCTGCCAGTCAGTGTGTCAGGCCCTCTTCCACTGACTGTAGTGTGCCCACTGCCAGTGCCAACCACTCATACCGGGTGGCACAGTAGCTTGCCGATAAATAAGGCATTTAATTTTTACACTTTAGTGTAATTTCAGTTGCTTGCCTGCTGCCAGTGTGTGTCAGGCCCGCTTCTACTGACTGTAGTGTGCCCACTGCCAGTGCCAACCACTGATACCGGGTGGCACAGTAGCTTGCCGATAAATAAGGCATTTAATTTTTACACTTTAGTGTAATTTCAGTTGCTTGCCTGCTGCCAGTGTGTGTCAGGCCCGCTTCCACTGACTGTAGTGTGCCCACTGCCAGTGCCAACCACTGATACCGGGTGGCACAGTAGCTTGCCGATAAATAAGGCATTTAATTTTTAGACAGTAGTCTAAATTCAGTTGCTTGCCTGCTGCCAGTCAGTGTGTCAGGCCCTCTTCCACTGACTGTAGTGTGCCCACTGCCAGTGCCAACCACTCATACCGGGTGGCACAGTAGCTTGCCGATAAATAAGGCATTTAATTTTTACACTTTAGTGTAATTTCAGTTGCTTGCCTGCTGCCAGTGTGTGTCAGGCCCGCTTCTACTGACTGTAGTGTGCCCACTGATGAGAATAGTACTACAGAAAATACCACTCATATCGGGTGTGACAGTAAATTGCACGGTGCAGACGCAGTCACCGTGGATTAAAACAGAGTGGAGGGAGCCAGCGTTTTTTTAACCATCTCCCCGTCCGAAAAATCTGTTTAATAAATGGCCCCCAGATTGGGGAGTCGGGGACGTTAGAGGGATTAAACTGATGAGAATAGTACTACAGAAAATACCACTCATATCGGTGGAGGGAGCCAGGTTTTTTTTAACCATCTCCCCGTTCGAAAAATCTATTCAATAAATGGCACCCAGATTGGGGACGTTAGAGGGATTAAACTGATGAGAATAGTACTACAGAAAATACCACTCATATCGGGTGTGACAGTAAATTGCACGGCGCAGACGCAGTCACCGTGGATTAAAACAGAGTGGAGGGAGCCAGCGTTTTTTTAACCATCTCCCCGTCCGAAAAATCTGTTTAATAAATGGCCCCCAGATTGGGGAGTCGGGGACGTTAGAGGGATTAAACTGATGAGAATAGTACTACAGAAAATACCACTCATATCGGGTGTGACAGTAAATTGCACGGCGCAGACGCAGTCACCGTGGATAAAAACAAAGGGGAGGGAGCCAGCGTTTTTTTAACCATCTCCCCGTTCGAAAAATCAATTCAATTGACCTTTCGGGGACCCTTGGTGTTGTACGTGGCTGGGTGGAGGAAGAAACCTTCAATGACATCACCGGGACGTGGCTAGCTTGGTATCCAACCTTGTGCAAATGGGGAGTTTGCGGTTGTGCAAATGAACTGTTTGCGGTGCATTAAAAGGGGAGTTTGGTCTGTCAATGTCTGTGATGCGGGCGTAACCCTTACACTACCTGATCGATACAACATCATACCTGATCGTATACACACACTGGATGTTTTAAAGCACGTTATTCCAAACAATTTAGGAATGTTAGTTGATTTATGCCCTTTATGGATTAAAACCCGACTCTGCGTCCACTACGTAATTTTCCATGGGAGTTTTGCCATAGATCCCCCTCCGGCATGCCACAGTCCAGGTGTTAGACCCCTTGAAACAACTTTCTCATCACTATTGTGGCCAGAAAGAGTCCCTGTGGGTTTTAAAATTCGCCTGTCTATTGAAGTCTATGGCGGTTCGCCCGGTTCGCCAGTTCGCGAACATTTGCGGAAGTTCGCGTTCGCTGTTCGCGAACTGAAAATTTTATGTTCGCGACATCACTAGTCATCTACAGATCCCCCATAACAGTGTGTCATCCACAGATCCGCCATAACAGTGTAATCCACAGATCCCCCATAACAGTGTCATCCACAGATCCCCCATAACAGTGTCATCCACAGATTCCCCATAACAGTGTCATCCACAGATTCCCCATAACAGAGTGTCATCCACAGATCCCCTCATTAACAGTGTGATCCAGAGATCCCCAATAACAGTGCCATCCACAGATCCCCCATAACAGTGTCATCTACAGATCCCCCATAACAGTGTGTCATCCACAGATCCACCATAACAGTGTCATCTACAGATCCCCCATAACAGTGTGTCATCCACAGATCCCCCATAATAGTGTCATCTACAGATCCCCCATAACAGTGTGTCATCCACAGATCCGCCATAACAGTGCCATCCACAGATCCCCCATAACAGTGACATCCACAGATCCCCCATAACAGAGTGTCATCCACAGATACCCTCCTTAACAGTGTCATCCACAGATCCCCATAACAGTGTGTCATCCACAGATGCCCCCATAACAGTGCCATCCACAGATCCCCCATAACAGTGTCATCCACAGATCCCCCATAACAGTGTCATCTACAGATCCCCCATAACAGTGTGTCATCCACAGATCCCTCATAACAGTGCCATCCACAGATGTCCCCATAACAGTGTCATCCACAGATCCCCTCCTTAACAGTGTCATACACAGATCCCCCATAACAGTGTCATCTACATATCCCCTATAACAATGTGTCATCCACAGATCCCCCATAACAGTGTCATCCACAGATCCCCTCCTTAACAGTGTCATCCACAGATCCCCCATAACAGTGTCATCCACAGATCCCCTCCTTAACAGTGTCATCCACAGATGCCCATAACAGTGCCATCCACAGATCCCCCCATAACAGTGTCATCCACAGATCCCCCATAACATTGTGTCATCCACAGATGCCCCCATAACAGTGCCATCCACAGATCCCCCATAACAGTGTCATCCACAGATCCCCCATAACAGTGTGTCATCCACAGATCCCCCATAACAGTGTCATCCACAGATCCCCCATAACAGAGTGTCATCCACAGATACCCTCCTTAACAGTGTCATCAACAGATGCCCATAACAGTGTCATCCACAGATGCCCCATAACAGTGTCATCCACAGATGCCCCATAACAGTGTCATCCACAGATGCCCCATAACAGTGTCATCCACAGATGCCCCATAACAGTGTCATCCACAGATGCCCCATAACAGTGTCATCCACAGATGCCCCATAACAGTGTCATCCACAGATGCCCCATAACAGTGTCATCCACAGATGCCCCATAACAGTGTCATCCACAGATGCCCCATAACAGTGTCATCCACAGATGCCCCATAACAGTGCAATCCACAGATCCCTCATAACAGTGTCATCCACAGATCCCCCATAACAGTGTGTCATCCACAGATGCCCCATAGCAGTGTCATCCAAAGATGCCCCATAACAGTGCCATCCACAGATCCCCATAACAGTGTCATCCACAGATCTCCCATAACAGAGTGTCATCCACAGATACCCTCCTTAACAGTGTCATCAACAGATGCCCATAACAGTGTCATCCACAGATGCCCCATAACAGTGCCATCCACAGATCCCCATAACAGTGTCATCCACAGATCCCCCATAACAGTGTCATCCACAGATCCCCCATAACAGTGTGTCATCCACAGATGCCCCCAAAACAGTGCCATCCACAGATCCCCCATAACAGTGTCATCCACAGATCCCCTCCTTAACAGTGTCATACACAGATCCCCCATAACAGTGTGTCATCCACAGATCCCCCATAACAGTGTGTCATTCACAGGTTCCCCACAACAGTGTCATCCACAGATCCCCCATAACAGTGTTATCCACAGATCCCCCATAACAGTGTCATCTACAGATCCCCCATAACAGTGTCATCCACAGATGCCCATAACCAGGGGCGTAGCTAAAAAGTCATGGGCCCTGGTGCAAAAGTTCATCTTGGGCCCCCTTCCCTCTGTGCTTTGTGGCCAGGGGCAAGGAGGCACATAGCCTTCCTGCTGCCTGAGGCAAGAATTGAAACGGAAATCCTCTCATGCCAAATTCTTGACCTAACCCCTTTCCTCCAGCCAGAGGTGTAACTTGACCAGCATGTGCTTTCTATAATACCGGTGTCTTCTTATGTGGCACAAGGGTCTTTGGAACCCCCCTCAGGCTCCTGGGCCCGGTGGCGACTGCTAATTCTGCACCCCCTATAGCTAGGCCCCTGCCCATAACAGTGTCATCCACAGATGGCCCCATAACAGTGCCATCCACAGATCCCCCATAACACTGTGTCATCCACAGATCCCCCATAATAGTGTGTCATCCATAGGTTCCCCATAACAGTGTGCCATCCACAGATCCCCCATAACAGTGTGTCATCCATAGGTTCCCCATAACAGTGTGTCATCCACAGATGCCCATAACAGTGCCATCCACAGATCCACATAACACTGTCATCCACAGATCCTCCATAACAGTGTCATCCACAGATCCCCATAACAGAGTGTCATCCACAGATCCCCCATAACAGAGTGTCATCCACAGATACCCTCCTTAACAGTGTCATCAACAGATGCCCATAACAGTGTCATCCACAGATGCCCCATAACAGTGTCATCCACAGATCCCCCATAACAGTGTGTCATCCACAGATGCCCCCATAACAGTGCCATCCACAGATCCCCCATAACAGTGTCATCCACAGATCCCCCATAGCAGTTTGTCATCCACAGATCCCTCATAACAGTGCCATCCACAGATCCCCCATAACAGTGCCATCCACAGATCCCCCATAACAGTGTCATCCACAGATCCCCTCCTTAACAGTGTGTCATCCACAGATCCCTCATAACAGTGCCATCCACAGATCCCCCATAACAGTGTCATCCACAGATCCCCTCCTTAACAGTGTCATCCACAGATCCCCTCCTTAACAGTGTGTCATCCACAGATGCCCCCATAACACTTCGCCTGTGCACTGAGGAGAGACAGAAAGGAGGGGAATGATTCTGCGGAAGCAAGCAGAGGACGGCACAACAGATGACTGAATAGCTTGTTTTGTAAGTCAATTGTTTTATAATAAATGTAGTTTAATGTCTGTTTTTGTCTTTTATTATATTCTGGCTTTTGCTTAAAGGGACAGTAACTTATTTTTATTTTTTTTGTTATTTATGATGCTTTTTGATAATAAATAAATGTAAATGTAGTGGTGCTATAATGTGGACCCCAGGCCTCTCTGATGTCCTGCAGGCTGGGCTGGCGCTGTGGCAGCATACGGTTGGCCAGGCAGCAGAAAGGCTCTGGGGCTGTCATTGTGTGCTCTGGAACTTTTCCCTTCACAGCCACTGCTATCTGCTATCTCCCTGTCCCTGCCTCTCGGCGGCGCAATGTGTGGGTGGGGCTGTGTGTGGGTGTGGCTTGAGGGTGGGTGGGGACACTGGGGCTCCATAATCTCCTATTGCCCGGGGGCCCCATGAGTTGTCAGTCCGCCCCTGGGGGGATTTTAGACTTTTTGGGGATCACTGGTATTGTACTTGGCTGGGGGGAGAAGACCGAGGATGACATTCTCCTGGGCGATAAGCAGGAGCCAGGGCGCTCTACCGCTTCCAATTTAGTGCAAATGGGGGCCTTCATGCTCCAGTGTTTGAAGAAGGACCCCCATATAAAAAGCATAAAGGGCAAGGACCAGTACTGGGTGGCAACGTACTTTGTAGGGTTGAGCAAGAGTATTTGAAAAGTGAATTTTTATCTCGAATATCGCCAATTCGAGAATTTGAGAATATTTAGAATATAGTGTTATATATTCGTTATATCGAATATTAGTCATTTTTTTCATCTGAACACATGATTCCTCCCTGCTTCTTGCTTGTGGGCCAATGAGTCATTGGCCCACAAGCAAAAAGCAGGGAACAATCATAGAAACATGTGTTCAGATGGAAAAAATTATGAATATTGTAAAAACAAATACATACAGTAGCACTATATTCTATAGTACTATATATTCGTTTTTGATCCATGCCTGTATTGATCGCGTAATATTCGCATATTACGCGATCATTACCTTGCCAATTTTTTTATTAAAAAAATGAATGTAGAATATAACGAATATTCAAATTCGCGACTATTCTACAAATATTCTACAAAATATTTGCAAGATATTACGAATTTGAATATGACCCCTGGCGCTTATCACTAGTACCTAGACCCCCAGTACAAACACAAAATGGCGGACATGTTACCAGCATCACAGAGGGCTGGCAGAATGCAGCATTTCCAGGCCTTGCTGCGAGAGATGCTGCATTCTGCTTTTGCGGGCGCTGGCAGAGGAATTTCCACCCACAGGGAAACAGTTGCGGGTACCAATCCTACTGCGCATGCAAGAAGAGGGCGGTTTGAAGATGTGTTGGTCACTTCGGATATGAGATCATTCTTGCAGCCAACCCATCGACAGCCGCCCTCCGGATCCAGCCTCAGGGAACGCCTAGACCGACTACATCAGGTTAACGGCCGATGTGGACGCTCTGAGAAGCGACCTGTGGCCAGAGCTGTCACAATTTGCCATGGAGCTCTTGGCTTGCCCCTCGTCTAGTTTCCTGTCCGAATGGACGTTCCTGCAGCAAGGGGAGATCGTGACCGATAAGCGCACTCGCCTAGCTCACGACAGGGTGGACTACCTCACACTTCTAAAAATTAATGAGGCATGGATCTCGGAGGAATTCAACACCTGTGACGACCACGTGTAATTGAATTTTCTCATGCCAGCCCACACAAATCCACGACCACATAGAACAAATAATGGTCCTTATCTTATGTATATACAGCGGCATAAAAGGCCTTTTCTGTCAGGTGAATGCCTCATTTTTGGGGCCTGTACTGGCCGACAGTAAAATTTGTATTTAGTGACCGCCTAATGTACCTCCAGCCACATTATCACATCTTCTTTTCTGTCAGGTGAATGCCTAGTTTTTGGGGCCTATACTCCCGTGGCCTAAAATAAAAAAAATTCTAGGCTCCAGCAGGGCACATTTTTGAGAGTTTCCAATTAAGACGCATAAAAATGGCCCCTGATTAAAATACATATTTTTTGTGGGAATGTTTCCCAATGATCCCCCTCTAGTATGTCACTGTCCATGTTGTGGGACTATTTGTGCACTTCTAGTAATTATTTGGTGGCTTAAAATATGAGCTGAAGGTTTTTAAGGTTCGCCTGCCATTAAAGTCAATGGGGCCCGCCGCAAACGCGTGGTTCAAGAACATTTGATCGCGAACGTGCGTTTGCGAAACATTCCGGCCGATGTTCGTCCATCACTAGTCGTCTCTATTTCACTTACAGAGCGAGGTTCAAACACGAGGAATCAGGCTTCAACAGTTAGCAAGTCCACCAGTTTCCTAGGCTGTAATCATGTAGGTTAGCTTTCCAGGCAAACCTCCCTCAAACTGACAGTCTGGGATCTCTTTTATTTCCCCCAGTGATGATGTCAGCAAGCCTCACCTGGGATCATCTCTGGCTAGCGAAAGAACGTGTACTGGGGGATTGTGGACTGGGAGGTCCCACTACCAAACCTACCTACCAGTCCAAATAAAATCCCGCCCAGAACAGAACCTAAACAAACCTGTCTCTGCAAACTACACTTTGCTGAAACCACTGCAGATTTCTGGATTTCAGTTATCTCCCTCAGCTGAGATATCTGGGTGAGATACAAACGTCGTCCTGCATTTCACTGTACACATTACCACAATATATCTATACTAGACATTAAGCCCGTTACAATAACGGGCGCTAGAGCAGTAGGAACAGTCTATATTAGGCCTCTTTCACACAACCATTTTTTTTTTTCCATTTGCGGGCCGTTTCTTGCATTCCGTATACGGTCATTCATTCCAATGGTTCCGCCAAAAAACGGAATGTACTCCGTATGCATTCTGTATTTCCGTTTTTCCGTTCCGTTGAAACATAGAACATGTCCTATTATTGACCACAAATCACGTTCCGTGGCTCCATTCAAGTCAATGGGTCCGCAAAAAAAACAGAACACATACGGAATGTACTTCGTATGTGTTCCGTATCCGTTCCGTTTTTGCGGAACCATGCATTGAAAATGTTATGCCCAGTGTGAGACGACAGTGACAGGTCTCACGCAGGTTGGAGGCAAGGAAGGGGTGGATAGTGCGGTCCACACCCCTGTTCCACCACAGGTGAGACCAGCTGGAGGTACTCAGCCTGGCATAAAGCACCTCCCAGAGTGTCAGCAAGGGAAGTGTGTTACCTGTAGACAGAGGCCTGGAGGCTCTGTCTGTGTGGTCTCAGCTAGGCTAGGCTGAGGGACCACGAGGCTAAGTGACAGCCTGGAATTTGGGGGATGCGGTACAAGGGCCACAAGGTCGGGGTCGGGAGGACTGCTGGGCCACAATCCCCCAAAGGGACTAGCGTTTGCTACAGCCGGGAGGCTGCTGGACTATTGGGCTGAGAAAGCCGCATGTTATGACCGTGTGTGAACGGTCCTTTAGGTGAGTCAGGTTATTATATGTTTAGTTAGAGCCCAGCCGGATGTTTATTTGTATCATTTATGTTTGTTTTGCTGAGGTGCCAAATAAAGCGATGTTTGGACCTAAAACTTGGTGTCTGGCGACGATACTTGTGTGAATGACCCCCGGAGAAGAGCTAACCCCCCACAATTGGTGTCGGATGCGGGCAGGTGTCCCTGCTGATAAGTAAAAGTGCTGGAAGCCTGCTAGTGTGCAGGAGCAGAGACTGCTGGTGTTAATCTGGACATTTTTTTTTTTTCTGTGGTGCAAACAGTGCAGGATTTAAAGGGCCAGTAGCCGAGTAAAAGAGACTGACGTGGCATTTTTGGTCAAAATGGCTGCGGCTTGGTATCATCCATGTGAGAAGGACTGCGAGCTAGTGATTGGGGGAATCCCACTGGGGGTCACTCTAGATGCCCGCCAGCAGGTGTCTCGCGTCAGGCCTGAAGTGCTGGACTTTCTGGAGAGAGGGCCAGAGACGGATGCCACCGTGTCTCTGACCTTTGTGACAGAGTATGGCTCTGTGCAATGGGAGCTGTTAAAATGTGAGACACTGGAAGTGGAATTTGTACTGGGCAAGGACTTTCCATTGTTTGGGCAGTTGTGGAGCGGAGTTCCTGATAAAAAGCAAAGATATGCCGTTGAAAAGGGCAACCTTCGGGAAGACAAAGAGGTGGAGAGCGGTGGGGTTCTCATGAGTACATATCTTCTCTGCGGCTGGAAGGACCGTCCAGGAAGAGTCTCAACTGCAGGCCAAGTTGTTTCCGGTAGTAACTGCTGGAGTAAGGAGTCTGCAGGTGATCATGGTGCCAGCAATCAAGGGCAGGTCTCCAGAGGCTGGATTTTGGAGGATCGTCTCGGTAGAGATGTCCATGGGATGTACTCGTCTCCCGAGACTGCTGTACCCGTGACAACGAAGGGTAAGACTGTTCCTGTTATTAACTATGTAGCAGACCCAGTGACAGGGAGCCGGCGGCAGTTGATACCTGCTGGGCCGGTAGGTAATAAGTCACACAGAAAAAAAGCAGTGTCTGAACAGGCGGATAAGCATGTTGGGATTGCTCCCTCGCAGAAATCTACAGAGGAGAAGGTTTCTGTGTTACCTCAGGTGCCCATGACCAAAGCTAGTTTTGGGATGACAAGGATCCGGGATCCCATGCTAGCCCGGGTAAGAGGTAGCACAATATTGAAACCTGAGACTGGTAAAACAATAAAGGTGCTGGACAGTAGTGCGGATAAGGACTATCCGCGGATTTTCACTGAGCGTCAGACTCCAATGAGAACAGGGACTTATGAACTTGATGTTACAGCTCATGCATGAGGGAGTGTTGGGGTGTAATTTTCCCTTATGCTGGGAGTTGTGGAGTAATGGAGACACTTCTGCAGAGAGTGCAAAAACTCCTGCAGAACTTGTACCTGTCCCTTTAAGTGAACGTGTAAGGGAAAGGACCATTGAAAACAGCGATGTAGCTGAAGTGAAAAATGAAAATGTGAGGTCATGTGAAGTATCCCTTTCAGGATGTGATCAGGAGAGAAGCGCCCCCTGGTGGTAAAAATGTAAATGATGATGAAGCTTTATTTTCTTCATCTGCTACTTCTCATGAAGAACTTTATGACTTGAGGTTTGAAGAATTGCATATAAGTAATGTGAACCGGGCACCTGAAAGAGAGCCTGAGCAAGTGCAGGTGGTTCTCACTGAGGGGGAGTCTCCAGTGAGAACTGGGTCTTGTGGACCTGATGTTACAAATATGTTCTTATATGATGTGATGTTGGGTTGTGATAACGTTTCGTTGTTGTGGGGCAAGGTAGACACTTCTGCAGATAGTGACGAAACTCCTGCAGAACCTGTACTTGCCCGTTTAAATGAAGGTCTAAGGAAGCTGCACATTGACTGCCATGGGGAAAGAATATTGCCTATTGAAAACAATGGTGCTGATATGAAACATGTTAATGATGCAGAAGTGCAGATAAATGTTGGGAGCACCGAGTGGAGCAATCCTACTCTGGTGAACGTGCAAGAAAGGGTAGCACTCCTAGAGGGTGTATCACACAAACCAGAGGTGGACATGCAGTCTCCACGGTGTTTTATGGTCAATAAAGTAATGTCCCAGGTAGGGATTAACTCAGCAGTGCCCCTAGAGGTCAGCGTTAATAATGACACGAGTGACATAGGCGATGTATGTGATGGGACCATTAGCAACTCCGAGAGGAAAGCTACCAGGTCAAGGTATTGCAAAATTCAGGCGGTCACTAGTAGCGACCAGACGACATTTATACCTGACATGATGAGAGCTGAGTGGGGAGATGGCAGCCTAGTGTCTGAGACCCATACCCAGGCAGGGGTAGATGACCTGACACGTCAGTACAGCTGCAATCCTGAAGATTTTTCTCTCTCCACACGGTCCCTAGATATGATAGAGAAGGGACTAGATGTCTTCACAGAGCAACTGAAGGAGAGCCAGAAAGAGAATGGTGATACTCCTACATCTGCTGCAGCAGAGCCGAGCAAGGAGCAGCTGGAACCGAAGGCCCAAAAGCGGGGCACTTCCCACAAGCTTGTGCAAAAAGCTGAAAAGAAACTGCTGAAAAACATGGAGTTGGTGGTTCAGCGCCTGGAGAAACAGGGTGTGACATACAAAAAGGTGGAGAAAACCAAGAACAAACTTCTGCGAGAATTGGATGATCTGATGGTGGACCTGGACCACCAGAAGCAAATTAGGTCTAATCTAGCGAAGAAACAGGAGAAGTTTGACTGGCTCCTAACTGAAGAGAAATACATCTCGGCTTGATATGATGAAAAACGTGACCAAGCAGAGACTGTTGCTTGGGAAAAGGAGACCCAGGCCCTCTCCTTGGCTAGAGCCCTTGAAGCGCTTGAGGAGTGTGCTGAATTGAAGAGGCTAAACAAGCAACTCAGAACAGAGATGGAAAATCTCATGACGAGCTTAAAAGATGAGTTGGAGAAATCTAAGTGTGCTCTCGAGCAGCAGGTGGAATGTGAGAAACCTGAAGAGGAGAGTTCTCTGGAAGACGTCAAGAAGCCAGAGCCTGTTAAAAATGGGACTGGAGATGGTGGCACTGTGGTGCTAGCTGTGGCAGAGAAGATGGAAGATGCTTCTGCTGAACCAGTTGATGGGGCTGATGTGGATGCCGAAGACCACAAACCCGTGGTAGCGTATAGCCCAGGTATGGAAGACATCCCCTATGCATACAAGGCCTTCCAAATAGCCAGCAGCCTGCTGGGGAAGAAGTACGAGGAGGTGAACTATCAGTTTTTGGATCCGGGCTATTAAGATGGGCTGTATCTCCTGACTCCTCCACAAAAGGAGAACAGTGTCCTGGGTGAGCCTCTGGAGAAAATGACAGAAGACGAGGAGTCTGCTGAAGACCCTAGTGCCTCCTGCCTCGATGAGAAAGAGGGGGAGGGGTTAACAGGGCAAGTGTATGGTGCCATGTCTCAGAAGGATGAGAAGGCGGTCAAAGAGACTGGAGACTTCGAGAAGACAAAGGCTGAAAAAGTTAAGGCCGATGTGTTCGTTGACGTGAAGTCCCCAGGTGCTACAGAGACCAAAGTTAAGCCAAAGGGAGCCGCGGCCGAAGTGGAAAAAGCCACTAAAGAAGCAGAGGTCTCTGAAACTGCCACCGTAACTGGGGTAACTACGGCTGGAAAGAAGGAAAAAGTGACCCAGATGCACGTAAAAGAAGCGAGCTGGGGCAAGCATGCTCTGCTGAAGGAGCCCTTCAAAGCAAAGGAGAAAGTGTCGGGACATGACCATGACTGGGAACAGTTCAGTCAAGAGTTGCAGCAGTCCAAGAAAGGACGTGAGGCGCATGTACAGGAGCCAGACGATCTAAAAAGAGAGAGAGATCAAAATATACGACAGCGCATCATTATCACTTGGGAAAGAGTAGAAAAAGATTATCTGGCCATGAGATGGGCACATGAGGTCGTTAGGCAGTTTCTGTTAGGCAAGATGTTGGTTTTGGTGATAAACCAAGCTCTGCTGGCGTGGGTCTGGCAGAACAAGGGGAAGGTACGTGTCACTGAGGTTCCTGGCCTCGGTGAAATAAGAACCGGTAATTTTCTGTGTCAGCGGCAGGTAGTGCTTGCTGACACTGGGTTACTTAGTGTGGCTGTAAAGCCAATGGGGGCCGGTTCTTATTGGGAGCAGCCAAAGAGCAGGGTGGGTGGCTGTTCCCCACGTCCAGGCCAGGTGGATGCCCTCTCACCAGCCTCCCGTGTTATGCAGGTGTTCAGCTTCACGGGCTTGAACAAAGGGGGGGGGATATGTGAGACAGTGACAGGTCTCACGCAGGTTGGAGGCAAGGAAGGGGTGGATAGTGCGGTCCACACCCCTGTTCCACCACAGGTGAGACCAGCTGGAGGTACTCAGCCTGGCATAAAGCACCTCCCAGAGTGTCAGCAAGGGAAGTGTGTTACCTGTAGACAGAGGCCTGGAGGCTCTGTCTGTGTGGTCTCAGCTGGGCTAGGCTGAGGGACCACGAGGCTAAGTGACAGTCTGGAATTTGGGGGATGCAGTGACGCCTGCGGTACAAGGGCCACAAGGTCAGAGTCGGGAGGACTGCTGGACCACAATCCCCCAAAGGGACTTGCATTTGCT
This sequence comes from Bufo bufo, assembly GCF_905171765.1. Classification (NCBI taxonomy): domain Eukaryota; kingdom Metazoa; phylum Chordata; class Amphibia; order Anura; family Bufonidae; genus Bufo; species Bufo bufo. Next base: position 831,456,748 of record NC_053390.1, read on the forward strand.
ACAGCCGGGAGGCTGCTGGACTATTGGGCTGCGATAGCCGCATGTTATGACCGTGTGTGAACGGTCCTTTAGGTGAGTCAGGTTATTATATGTTTAGTTAGAGCCCAGCCGGGCAGGTGTTTATTTTGTATCATTTAAGTTTGGTTTGCTGAGGTGCCAAATAAAGTGATATTTGGACCTGAAACTTGGTGTCTGGCGACGATACTTGTGTGAATGACCCCCGGAGAAGAGCTAACCCCCCACACAGGCTTAATTTTTTTCTATGTAATTACTGTATACTGTATATGCCATACGGAAAAACGGAACAGAAACGCAACGGAAACAAAAAAAATGGAACAACGGATCTGTGAAAAACGGACTGCAAAATACTGAAAAAGCAATACGGTCGTGTGAAAGAGGCCTTAAATGGCACTGACTGGTGGCTGAGACAGCTGGCAGCAACTGGTGATGAGACTGCTGGCACTGACTGGTGGCTGAGACTGCTGGCACTGTTACTGGTGGCTGAGACTGCTGGCACTGTTACTGGTGATGAGACTGCTGGCACTAACTGGTGGCTGAGACAGCTGGCACTGTTACTGGTGATGAGGCTGCTGGCACTAACTGGTGGCTGAGACTGCTGGCACTAACTGGTGGCTGAGACAGCTGGCACTGTTACTGGTGATGAGGCTGCTGGCACTAACTGGTGGCTGAGACTGCTGGCACTAACTGGTGGCTGAGACTGCTGGCACTGTTACTGGTGATGAGGCTGGTGGCTGAGACGGCTGGCACTGACTGGTGGCTGAGACGGCTGGCACTGACTGGTGGCTGAGACTGCTGGCACTGTTACTGGTTGCTGTGGCACTGACTGATGGCTGAGACTGATGATGTGGCTGGTGGCACTGACTGGTGGCTGAGACTGCTGGCACTGTGACTGGTGCCTGTGACTGATGGCACTGTGACTGATGGCTGAGACTGCTGGTACTGTGACTGGTGGCACTGACTGGTGGCTGAGACTGCTGGTACTGTGGCTGGAGGCTGTGACTGGTGGCTGAGACTGCTGGCACTGTGACTGGTGGCACTGACTGATGGCTGAGACTGCTGGTACTGTGGCTGGAGGCTGTGACTGGTGGCACTGACTGATGGCTGAGACTGCTGGCAGCGGCAAGTGTCTGTGGCTGAGACTGCTGGGACTGTGCGGCTGTGTGATGCACGAACAGTAATGGAGAGCACACCATAACCTGCGCGCAGCGGCGATTTGCCTGGCCGGCACGCAGGTGCGTGCGGAGCGTCGTGTGATGATTGGTCGGTGCGCCGTGCGTGCTGGTGTGGGCGGCGCGGTTGCGTGTGGGGCGGCGGTGATTGGGCGGCACGTGCACAGTTCAATTATAGCCAGACATGCAGCCGTGAGCATGCACACAGGGCTTTTATCATAGTAGATATATAAAGTCCCTGTGTGCGTGTGGGACCGTGCGTGTGGGACTATTAGTTAAGTGCGCATGCGCGGCGGCCAATCAACACACGGCACTCCGCACGCACCGCCCACCCCTGCCCATCGGCCCGCTGCTGTGCCCAGCTCCACCGTGCCTCCTCCTACCCCTCCGGCTTCCTCTGCAGCTGACTGACACCCCGGGATCTGGGCCCAACAACCACCGCCTGCCACAGCGTATCCTACACCGACACCCTTACGCACTGCCCACACCTGCGCACCGGGCAGAGAGTGGCCCGTACCTGCTGCAGCATTGCATCCTGGAGTTCATAGAACTCCCAAAGAGCCTGGGAGGACAAAGCTGGGAGCACTGGGGATGGGGACCTCCGATTCTGGACCCCGGGTATCTGTCAGCACAGGGGGCACATGTTAGTCCCCGCAGCGGCCGCATCCTACTCGCTCCTATCTCACCCTAACCCCGTCCACCAAAGTCAGGAAATGGCCGCACAGTAGCAAGTGAGGGAAGCTATCACAGGCAGAGAGCATTACACATGTATTACACTCCAACCCCCATCATTACACTACAGCCCTCATTGGAGTGTAATGATGGGGGTTGGAGTGTAATATGTGTATAATGATGGGGATCCTGGGGTGTAAGGCGTCTGTGGAGGGGGAGGAGGAGTCACGGCGGAGCTGGGTGCAGGTGCGGCGGCGTGTGGAGCGCTGTGTGCTGATAGGTCCCCGCGCCACGCATGCCCAGTATAACAAACGGCGCACACGCACACGGACACAGGGATTTTATTATGTAGGATTACACTCCAGTGCCCTGCGTCTGTGTGCCGTTGTTATAGTGGGCATGCGTGGCACAGGGACCCATCAGCATCATTATATCCCACATCATTATACACTCCAACCCCTATCATTACACACATATTACACTCCAATGAGGGCTGTAGTGTAATGATGGGGGTTGGAGTATAATATGTGTACAATGATGGGGGTTGAAGTGTAATATGATGGAGGTTGGAGTGTAATATGTATACAGTACAATGTATTTCCTCCTGTATCCCCCTCTATCTCTACAATATATTCCCTGTAGCCCCCTCCCTAACTCTCTCTAATGTCATGGCCGGAGTTTACAGATGTAGTCAGAGTAATAGGGGGAGGAAGGGGGCAGGGAAGTTTCCCCGCGTCAGCTGCCTGCAGCTCGGGATGGCAGGGGACGGCACATAGGGATGGATGTGGCCTCTCACCTCCACTCACAGAGACTGCCGCCGCTGTTCTGCCACTTTTCTATACCCGGACAAAAGCCTATACCTGGAAGTGATGTAGCTGCACCGGAAGTCACGTGGACGCGTTGGAATCAGCTGGAGGAGGGGGTGTGCGCGCTGCGCAAGCGCATTCGGCTAAAGTATGTTAATCTGGCAGAACGCCCCTGCATTTTCCCAGCCCTCCATTTCTTTACTATCCATCTCTTTCTTTACCATCCATTTCTTTCTTTACTATCAATGGCGGCATAGAGTTAGTTCTAGCAAATGCCGAGCACAGCGAGGCCGAGCCCGATGCGTGGTGAGCAAAGCGAGCCCGCGAGGGTACAAATTAATGTAGATTACGGGCTCGCGGCGTTCTGCCAGATTACTATACTGTAGCCGAATGCGCTTGCGCAGCGCGCACACCCCCTCCTCCAGCTGACTCCAACGCGTCCACATGACTTCCGGTGCAGCTACATCACTTCCGGGTATAGACTTTTGTCCGGGTATAGAAAAGTGGCAGAACACAGGACGCACATGTATGGGTGCTGCAGGCGGTGTCCGTACGTGCGTGCCTATTGGCCAGCGCGCCCCGCATGCGCACTTAACAAATCGGCACACACACACGGACGCGCACGTACACAGGGCTTTTATTATATAGGATATTAACAGTTTAATGTTAATGCTGTAGCAGGTGAGTCTGACACACAGTAATTCTTTGTATATTCGAACTAGAGGCGGGACAAATCCAATTTTTTTCAAATCCGAATCCGAAAAGGTTCTCGAATATATTGAATCTTTCGAATCTCTAATCCTACAAATACTGTACATAAGAATCGTGTGAACGGTGTAAGAAACAAAGTGATCCAAACACTTATGGGAGGGGGGGGGATCTGTGGATGACACTGCTATGGGGGGAGATCTGTGGATGGCACTGCTATGGGGGGGAGATCTGTGGATGGCACTGTTATGGGGGGAGATCTGTGGATGACACTGCTATGGGGGGGATCTGTGGATGGCACTGTTATGGGGATCTCTGGATGGCACTGTTATGGGGATCTCTCGATGGTACTGTGATGGGGGATCTGTGGATGACACATATATAGCATTTTATGCTATGTGTCATCCACAGATCCCCTCATAACAGTGTCCCTGCAGTGTGAATGACCCCCAATACAGGGGCTGGGGGCCGGCATCTGGATTAGGATTGACAGCGGGGACCGGTGCAGTCCCTGTATTCTATTGCACTGGCCCCGCTCACTGTTATCTTATCTAACCTGTAGGCATTTTTAAATTTAATAATCATTTGTAATCCAGCTGTATTACTTACAACTAAATTCCGTAGCAGAGAGGAGGCAGGCAGGAGGGAGGCAGGCCGGGAGCGCGGGCGGAAGACGCGTCACTCACTAAGTCATGTGCCCGCGCCGCCTGCTTCATTCATAAAGTGACGCGCCGCCCGCCGCCCTCCCGCCCTCCCGGCCTGCCTCCTCCGGAACTTAGTTGTAAGTAATACAGCTGGATTACAAATGATTATTATATCTTAACAATGTCTACAGGTTAGATGAGATTATACAACAGTGAGCGGGGGCCGGTCCCGCTGTCATTCCTAATCCAGATACCGGCCCCCAGCCTCTCCTCCCTCTGTTGATACACGCGCCCACCGCACTGTGCGGCATGGCAGTGGCCATGTATCATTAGGTAAACTAATCACAGCATTTTTGGGTCGGTCAAATCGCCATATCTTGTCGCGGGATTTGTCGGATTCGAATTTTGCTAAATTACGTCGGGATTCAAGGACACGAATCCCACAAATCCAACAAGATTCGAGGGATTCGTGGATTTGACGGATTAGTTGTCCCACCTCTAATTAGAACAGATTAAGTATGAAGGCTGCAGCAGGTGAACAAGATAAACGCAGAAATAGATTAGACTGCTTGGTGACAATAAGGCCTCTTTCACACTTGCGTTGTCCGGATCCGGCGTGTACTCCATTTGCCGGAATTACAAAAACGCAAGTGAACTGAAAGCATTTGAAGACAGATCCTTCTTCAAAATGCGTTCAGTGTTACTATGGCAGCCAGGACGCTATTAAAGTCCTGGCTGCCATAGTAGTAGTGGGGAGCGGGGGAGCAGTATACTTACAGTCCGTGCGGCTCCCGGGGCGCTCCAGAATGACGTCAGAGCGCCCCATGCGCATGGATCACATGATCCATGCGATCACGTCATCCATGCGAGTGGGGCGCCCTGACGTCACTCTGGAGCGCCCGGGGAGCCGCACGGACGGTAAGTATACTGCTCCCCCGCTCCCCACTACACTTTACCATGGCTGCCAGGACTTTAGCGTCTTGGCAGCCATAGTAACCATTCAGAAAAAGCTAAACATCGGATCCGGTAATGCGTCAAAACGACGTTTAGCTTAAGGCCGGATCCGGATCAATGCCTTTCAATGGGCATTAATTCCGGATCCGGCCTTGCGGCAAGTGTTCAGGATTTTTGGCCGGAGCAAAAAGCGCAGCATGCTGCGGTATTTTCTCCGGCCAAAAAACGTTCCGGTCCGGAACTGAAGACATCCTGATGCATCCTGAACAGATTTCTCTCCATTCAGAATGCATTAGGATAAAACTGATCAGGATTCTTCCGGCATAGAGCCCCGACGACGGAACTCTATGCCGGAAGACAAGAACAACGCAAGTGTGAAAGAGCCCTAAGTCTGATGCACAGTACTGTAAGTCTATGTAACATAGTGTTGAGCGCGAATATTCGAATATCGAATTTTTTTTTTTAGAATATCTGCACTTCGCTAATTCGCGAATATTTCGAATATAGCACTATAAATTCGCAATTTCGAATATTTTTATTTTATTTTAATTGTTATATTTTTTTCTTTTCCACTTCCCAAAAGTAGTTCTTACCTGTCCTGAGGATTCCTGGCTTCCTGGCTGCTCCAGTCAGTGCCCGTTGCCGCTTCTGACCTTCTTCCGTGCTCATGGAGAGTCCCCATCACCATGGGAACGCCTCCATACTAGAATGTACTGTCGGATGTGAGAATTAAGTTGAAATTGCAATTCGATTATTATAACTTGAATTAATCGAATTGCAATTTCAACTTAGAACTGGTTTGGCCTCTTTCACACGACCGTATGGCTTTTTCAGTGTTTTGCGGTCCGTTTTTCACGGATCCGTTGTTCCGTTTTTTGCTTCCGTTGTGTTTCCGTTTCTGTTCCGTTTTTCCGTTCCGTTTTTCCGTATGGCATATACAGTATACAGTAATTACATAGATAAAATTGGGCTGGGCATAAAATTTTCAATAGATGGTTCAGCAAAAAACGGAACGGAAACGGATCGGAAACGGAAGACATACGGATGCATTTCCGTATGTGTTCCGTTTTTTTTGCGGACCCATTGACTTGAATGGAGCCACGGACCGTGATTTGCGAGCAATAATAGGACATGTTCTATGTTAAAACGGAACGGAAAAACGGAAATACGGAAACGGAATGCATACGGAGTACATTCCGTTTTTTTTGCGGAACCATTGAAATGAATGGTTCCGTATACGGACCGTATACGGAACGCAAAAAACGGCCCGCAAAACGGAAAAAAAAAACGGTCGTGTGAAAGAGGCCTTACTATGGTTGGCTTGGTAGAATTAGCGAAGATGACGAATGTATTCGTCATATTCCTCAAAACGAAGATAACAAAGTATTCTCCAGCTTCATTTTAGCTCCATATTCGTCAACTTCGCTAATTCTAGCAATCAAATAGGAAAGTTGACTATTGAGACAGCTAAGTTTAATTCGCTATGCGATAATATTACTTTGCTTTTTTTTTTAATAAATAGAATAATTATAATTATCAAATATTATAATCTATTTATTTTAAAAAAAGCAAAGTAATATAATCGCATAACGAATTAAACTTAGCTGTCTCAATAGTCAACTTTCCTATTTGATTGCTAGAATTAGCGAAGTTGACGAATATGGAGCTAAAATGAAGATGGAGAATACTTCGTTATCTTCGTTTTGAGGAATATGACGAATACATTCGTCATATTCGTCATCTTCGCTAATTCTAGATGTCAAACCAATAGGAAAGTTACCGTAAGTTAAAATCGCAATAAGCGATTATTTAAATCGCATATTAATAGCGATAAGTAGAATAATGACGAATATTTGATTTCGACAAATATGAGACGAATATTCAAGCAGATATTTGCAAATTTAGTCGAAATCGAATATGGCACCTCCCGCTCATCACTAATGTAACATAGTAACATAGTACATAAGGCCGAAAAAAGACATCTGTCCATCCAGTTCGGCCTGTTATCCTGCAAGTTGATCCAGAGGAAGGCAAAAAAAAAACCTGGGAGACAGAAGGCAATTTTCCCCACTTTAGGGGATTAAAAAATTCCTTCCCGACTCCAATCAGGCAATCAGAATAACTCCCTGGATCAACGACCCCTCTCTAGTAGCTATAGCCTGTAATATTATTACGCTCCAGAAATACATCCAGGCCCCTCTTGAATTCCTTTATTGTACACACCATCACCACCTCCTCAGGCAGAGAGCTCCATAGTCTACACAACAGATTAACTATGAATGGCGCAGCAGGTGAACAAGATGCACAAGTCCAATAAATTCAGCCTGCACTGTCCCTACAGTCTCACGGCGAATCACGTTAAAAAACGGCTATTTCCTGGCTGCAGAGAGCCTGTATAGCGGTGTAGAACACTGTGCCTGTATAGCGGTGTAGAACACTGTGCCTGTATAGCGGTGTAGAACACTGTGCCTGTATAGTGGTGTAGAACACTGTGCCTGTATAGCGGTGTAGAACACTGTGCCTGTATAGTGGTGTAGAACACTGTGCCTGTATAGCGGTGTAGAACACTGTGCCTGTATAGCGGTGTAGAACACTGTGCCTTTATAGTGCTGTAGAACACTGTGCCTTTATAGTGCTGTAGAACACTGTGCCTGTATAGTGGTGTAGAACACTGTGCCTTGCAGTAACACACATAGGGAGTCTGCTGTGGTAGTGAAATAATACTGTGAGTCCGTATGACATGCAGATGACAGGCGTCGCTCCTAGAATCACTGCACACTTCACTTATTTGGGCAGTTACGGGGCCAAAAGTGACCAAATAACTGAAGTGTGAACTCAGCCTTACAGAGCGATGTTAGCGCCAAGAAGAAGCGCACTCCTTTTACACCGTCGTCAGCTGATTCCACATAGATGTCTACAGAACCTGTTCTATTAAACGCTTATACAAATTGAGCCCCCCAACAGATTGGAGAGGGTGTCAGCCGTAAGTTTGTGTTTATGCCACAGATTATTTTGCCCCTGTCTGTTGAGCATCCGCCTTCACTCGGTCACATTTTTTTTTTTTTTCATATTTCTACACCCTATAAAAAGAAATATAACAATCAAAATTCACTGCAGAACGACTAATAGGACGTACGTATATATCCTATTAATACACCCTGTAAATGGCTGTAGTACAATGGAACTTCACTACTGAACGGCAAATATATTTTTTGCCAGTAATACACACCAAAAAGGGCTTTAGAACATATAACTGCACCGCTGAACGGCAAAAGTTTTTCTTTTGCCACTAATACACGACAAAATGGGCTGTAATTTTCACACTTCGCCACACAACGGCAAATAAATCCTTTTTATTCCCACTAATACAAGCCAAAAAATGCTTTAGATCATATAACTGCACCTCACAAGGGCAAATAAGACGTAGAAATATTTCCTGTAATAAACCCTGTTAATGGCGGTATCACACAGCACTTGCACCCCAATAACAAGAACGGTTTGCTGGCATTACAGAGCTGTATAATGGCAATTTGGATCCGCAGTCAGTGCAGCAAGGTGTAATAGGATTGTTCCTATTCCCCAGGCTGTAACCTCCCCTACTGAACCCTGTTCTACATAAACTCTTTGGAATGATTCCTCCCTATCCTTTCCCTACACCTTGAATAATCTTTCCCTGAACTTGTAAATCGTTTTTTTTAGCACAATTAAGTTTTTCCTAGCACTGTCCCTAGCGCCTGCCGACGTCTCTCCCTGCACTAAGTACACTGGAAAATGGCAGAATCCAAGATGGCTGAGGCTATTTATAGGGCTGTGACATCACAGGGCTGGCTGGCTGCTGATTGGCTGCATGCATGGCATTATGGGTGATCCCGCTTTCCCATAGTTCTTTGCTCCATGTTCTCTCATGCGCAGCAGTCATTTTAGGAAAAAATGTGATTAGTTACCAGAAAGCGTGAGGAAATTAGGATTCGATGTGAATCGAATAATGCCTGAAATTCGGATCGAATTCCACTTCTTCAGCTTTGATTCGCTCATCTCTCATCACCACAACTGGTAACACAGTACTACAACTCCATACTATCACATACCGGTTATATTGGATATCTCTTCTTCTGAACATGGGACGCAGTCATAGCAGCAGGTGTGAATTGTCGGTCTCGCCATTTTCCGGCTTCCAGGTAAACATGGGTCTGAGCAGCGGGATACCGGGATCTGAAGGAAAAGAGAAAATGCACAAATGTGATAATAGTGATGAGGAAACCTAGAAGGGTGGACTACAGAAAGTGAAATCACCATCATAAGAAGTATATGAAGACAGCACCAGCGGTTCTCCAAATATTACATAGAAGAGTGACGCGAGCAGGTCCTATTTCTTCTAGCTTTAGGTTACAGACATACACTCACGTAAAGAATTATTAGAAACACCTGTTCTATTTCTCATTAATGCAATTATCTAGTCAACCAATCACATGGCAGTTGCTTCAATGCATTTAGGGGGGTGGTCCTGGTCAAGACAATCTCCTGAACTCCAAACTGAATGTCAGAATGGGAAAGAAAGGTGATTTAAGCAATTGTGAGCGTGGCATGGTTGTTGGTGCCAGACGGGCCGGTCTGAGTATTTCACAATCTGCTCAGATACTGGGATTTTCACGCACAACCATTTCTAGGGTTTACAAAGAATGGTGTGAAAAGGGAAAAACATCCAGTATGCGGCAGTCCTGTGGGCAAAAATGCCTTGTGGATGCTAGAGGTCAGAGGAGAGTGGGCCGACTGATTCAAGCTGATAGAAGAGCAACGTTGGCTGAAATAACCACTCGTTACAACCGAGGTATGCAGCAAAGCATTTGTGAAGCCACAACACGCACAACCTTGAGGCGGATGGGCTACAACAGCAGAAGACCCCACCGGGTACCACTCATCTCCACTACAAATAGGAAAAAGGGGCTAAAATTTGCACAAGTTCACCAAAATTGGACAGTTGAAGACTGGAAAAATGTTGCCTGGTCTGATGAGTCTCGATTTCTGTTGAGACATTCAAATGGTAGAGTCCGAATTTGGCGTAAACAGAATGAGAACATGTATCCATCCTCTGATGGCAACTTCCAGCAGGATAATGCACCATGTCACAAAGCTCGAATCATTTCAAATTGGTTTCTTGAACATGACAATGAGTTCACTGTACTAAAATGGCCCCCACAGTCACCAGATCTCAACCCAATAGAGCATCTTTGGGATGTGGTGGAACGGGAGCTTCGTGCCCTGGATGTGCATCCCTCAAATCTCCATCAACTGCAAGATGCTATCCTATCAATATGGGCCAACATTTCTAAAGAATGCTATCAGCACCTTGTTGAATCAATGTCACATAGAATTAAGGCAGTTCTGAAGGCAAAAGGGGGTCCAACACCGTATTAGTATGGTGTTCCTAATAATTCTTTAGGTGAGTATATATGAAGCATAGCAACATTTCCACTTAAAGGGGATCACTTTCTCTGGAATACCCCTTTCATATAAGCCTTTTTCAAGCCATACAAATACAGACTAAATACAATGGTATGAAACACCAACCAGCATACATTAACCTTTTGTTTACCGCCATACTATTTACGTTGTGGCTGTAAGCTCTTATATGTAACCCGACGTATGAAAGTGTCAGGTTACATTGAGATCTGTCAGCACTCCATGGAGTTGTAGATCTCTGTGGCTGTGCTGCCATTAGACCTCTCCGGTCACAGTAAGTATCCCATAGCCCAGGCAGGTGTACAGCGATCCATCACAGTATGAAGTCAAATAGCCAGCAACGGCGTGCTCTTCTTGATGTCAGAGTGCCCTTGTTGGTAGTTAAATTAATTGTGAGCCTTCAGGCTGCCATGACTGTGGCAGGATGGGGTAAATTCACTTTTTGCAGATTTCAGAAAAATTTTTAATACAAAATTAATAACAATGTAGAAAATAATATTATAAAAAATGGAACAAAGAATAGTTTAAATATAGAGAATAGTATAGCAGACATTGTTTGTGTTAAATATACAAATGTCCATCTTTTTTTTTTTCTTTTTGATTTCTTCCAATTTTTTTAAGTATAGGTATTTTTTTTAGCTCTATATACTATATATGGGGGAGTGGTGGTTGTATGTAAAATATGCAAACCCTTTTTTTAATTTGATTTAAAAATGAAAAAAATAAAATAAAATAAACATAAAACATAAAAAAGTCACCTTGAAGGAGCTTCTAATGTTTTGGCTCTGTACAACAAATAGAAAAATAGGCTGCCAAAATCCAAAATGCTCTCCAGTCCTCTGAAGTCTTGTGGCGGGCCCAGCCAGTAGATAAATTGTACAAAAAGTGCCCATTTCCATAGTAAAAACATATGGTAATGGTTTTAGAAATATTTTGTCTTCAAATCTTTTGTAACAGAAAAAAATGGATATTATTCTATCATCTAATGGCTAGAGTTGAGCGGACACTAATGTTAGCTCTCGTTGGAATGGAAAAGAACTGTACAAGAAAGATGGTTTGCATCTTTCTCTCAAGGGAACGAATTTCCTCAGTGAACAGTTCAAAGTATTTGCTATGGAGCATTTAAACTAGGAAAGGGGGGCAAAAGAATGATAATCCAGCAGTTCGACTGCCCTCGAAACAATGCCAGAAGATGCCAGTAGCACATAGGTTAAGAAATGATAAGTTCAGAGTCTTGTCTACAAAGGCTCACAGTTTAGGGAATAAGATCAATGAACTTGAGTCTATAATGGCATCTGAGAATGTAGATTTAGTAACTGTTACTGAGATATGGTTCAATGGGAGTAATGACTGGGATATAACAATACCAGGGTTCTCTCTATATAGGAAAGACAGAGAAGGCAAGAAAGGGGGAGGGGTGGCCCTGTATGTGAAAGATAGCATAAAATCTAATTTAATACAAGTTAGCGAGACCAATTTAGAGTCAGTTTGGGTTACCTTGCAGCTTGATAATCATAAGTTAACTCGTGCAGGTGTGATATATAGACCACCTAGCCAAGTCAAAGAATTAGATGATCTACTAGTTGAGAAAATAGCTAAAATGACATTGAAAGGGGAAGTTATCATTATGGGAGACTTTAATCTTCCTGATGTAAACTGGAAAACCAAAATAGCTAGTTCTGCCAGGAGTACAGATATTCTAAATTCCCTACTAGGATCATCTCTACAGCAAGTAGAGGAGGAGCCAATCCGGAAGGAGGCCTTTTTAGATTTAGTATTCACAAATGGAAATTTGGTATCTGATATTACTGTAGGGGAAAGCTTGGGATCTAGTGCTCACCAGTCAGTGTGGTTTACTATAAGTACAGTGACTGAGTCACACCACACAAAAACAAAAGTTTTAGATTTTAGAATAACTGAATTTCTAAAATTAGATTAGAGGTATTCGAGTCCCTACCAGATTGGAACAGTTTCAATGGAGTCCAGGAGAAATGGGACTACTTAAAAGTGGCACTATTGAAGGCAACAGATAATTGGATTAGGCTTGTCAGTAAAAGCAAAAAAAGGAAGAGACCACTGTGGTACTCAGCAGAAGTGTCCAAATTCATTAAAAACAAAAAGATAGCATTTAGTAATTATAAAAAAAAAAAAGAGCATGACAGACACATTTATGATTAGGCAGAGAGAGGCCAAGCAAGTTATAAGAGCTTCTAAAGCACAGGCAGAAGAGAAATTAGCTCAGTCAGTGAAAAAAGGCGATAAGCCATTCTTCAGAAACATAAATGAAAAAAGGAAACTAAAACAAGGAATTACCAAATTAAAAACAAAAGAAGGAAGGTATATGGAAGAAGATAAAGAACTAGCTGACTGCCTCAATGAATACTTCTGTTCAGTCTTTACAAAGGAAAATGAAGAAAAAGGCCCTCAGTTAGGAAAGAAGACTAATGAATCTTTTGATGCATGTGTCTTTACAGAGGAAGAGGTTCTAAGTCAGCTGTCTAAAATTAATACAAGTAAGTCACAGGGGCCTGATGGGATACACCCAAAGCTATTAAAAGATCTTAGCGGTGAACTAGCAAAACCATTAACAGATTTATTTAACCAATCACTGGTAACAGGAGTCGTCCTAGAAGATTGGAAATTAGCAAATGTTGTGCCCATTCACAAGAAAGGTAGTAGGGAGGAATCGGGCAACTATAGGCCAGTATGCCTGACATCAATAGTGAGGAAATTAATGGAAACCATACTTAAAGAGAGGATTGTGGAACATCTAAGATTTCATGGATTGAAAGATGAAAAACAGCATGGGTTTACTTCAGGGAGATCATGTCAAACTAATCTTATTGATTTTTTTTGATTGGGTGACTAAAATAATAGATGGCGGAGGTGCAGTAGACATCGCTTATCTAGACTTTAGTAAGGCTTTTGATACTGTCCCACATAGAAGGCTTATCAATAAAGTGCAGTCATTGGGCTTGGACTCCCATATTGTTGAATGGATTAGGCAGTGGCTGAGGGACAGACAACAGAGGGTCGTAGTCAATAGAGTATATTCAGACCATGGTCTTGTTACCAGTGGGGTACCTCAGGGATCTGTTCTGGGACCCATATTGTTTAATATCTTTATCAGCGAAATTGCAGAAGGCCTCGATGGTAAGGTGTGTCTTTTTGTTGATGACACAAAGATTTTTAACAGGATTGATGTTCCTGGAGGGATACACCAAATGGAAAAGGACTTAGGAAAACTAGAGGAATGGTCAAAAATCTGGCAACTAAAATTTAATGTTGATAAGTGCAAGATAATGCACCTGGGGCATAATAACCCAAGAGCAGAATATAAAATCAGTGATACAGTCCTAACCTCAGTATCTGAGGAAAGGGATTTAGGGGTAATTATTTCAGAAGACTTAAAGGTAGGCAGACAATGTCATAGAGCAGCAGGAAATGCCAGCAGAATGCTTAGGTGTATAGGGAGAGGCATTACCAGTAGAAAGAGGGAGGTGCTCATGCCGCTCTACAGAGCACTATTTAGACCTCATCTGGAGTATTGTGCTCAGTACTGGAGACCATATCTCCAGAAGGATATTAATACTTTGGATAGAGTTCAGAGAAGAGCTACTAAACTAGTACATGGATTGCAGGATAAAACTTACCAGGAAAGATTAAAGGACCTTAACATGTATAGCTTGGAAGAAAGACGAGACAGAGGGGATATGATAGAGACTTTAAAATATATAAAGGGAATCAACAAGGTAAAAGAGGAGAGAATATTTAAAAGAATAAAAACTGCTACAAGAGGACATAGTTTTAAATTAGAGGGGCAAAGGTTTAAAAGTAATATCTGGAAGTATTACTTTACTGAGAGAGTAGTGGATGCATGGAATAGCCTTCCTGCAGAAGTGGTAGCTGCAAATACAGTGAAGGAGTTTAAGCATGCATGGGATAGGCATAAGGCCATCCTTCATATAAGATAGGGCCAAGGGCTATTCATAGAACTCAGTATATTGGGCAGACTAGATGGGCCAAACGGTTCTTATCTGCCGACACATTGTATGTTTCTATGTTAGGGTTCGACGGGTTCGGCCAAACTTCACAAAAAAGTTAGAGTTCGGGACCCAAACTTGACCCGAACTAGACCCCGAACCCGAACCCCATTGAAGTCAATGGGGACCGAAACTTTTGAGCACTAAAATGGCTCTAAAAATGTCATAGAAAGGGCTAAAGGGCTGCAAATGCCAGCAAAATGTGGTTAAGAGCATGGCAAGTGCTCTGCAAACAAATGTGGACAGGAAAATGACTTAAAATAACATAAATTACATAAAAATAAAAATATATAATCTTGATCTAGGAGGACAAGGTCCATATGTAGTAGGAGGTTGAGGAGGCGGTGGATGTGGCAGTGTAGGTGGAAGCGGCAGTGGAGGAGGAGGAGGTAGCAACACTGTTTTTTGGTTTTAATTTTTTATCTAATTTTTTTGGGTTTAAATTAGGGTACACCCTAAAACAGCCGTGCTAAACAAATGTTCAGACAATACACTGGCTGCAGGGCAGGCCAGCACCTCCAAGGCGTAAAGGGCAAGCTCAGGCCATGTGCCTAATTTGGAGACCCAAAAGTTGAAGGGGGCAGAACCATCAGTCAACACGTGTAGGCGTGTGCACACATACTGCGCCACCATGTCGCACGTCCCCGTGATGTACATGATCCAATTGGATATCTGCTCCATCAACTTTCGATGTTCTTTTCTGCGCCTACCATGTTAATCACTGTTAGCGGTGAATCAGGGTTCCACGCCGGAGAGGGAGAGTGAGAATGGGAGACCACATGCAAGGGAGGTCAATGTATCAAATTCAATGTGATCGAGCAGAAATGTGGGACAAATTATTGAAGCCGAAGCTTCCAAGTAAAGGAGGGGGCGCGTAGCAATTACCCACTTCCGACACGGGGACGTAGTAACGATAAATAACAATACAGGACTCTTAAGATGCACTGTTATTGGAATGATTAATAAAAAATTATAGGGAATGTCACTGGGTTATTTTGGATTTGGAAACATTAGACAGGAGAAGCCCTGCTGCTGCTTTGTTGACTCTAGATAACTTCTGCCTGATCGCACGTCCCCATGACGTCCACGATCCTTTTAGATATCTTCTCTATCAACTTTCAATGTTCTTTTCTACCCCTACCATGTTGATCACGGTTAACGGCGAATCAGGGTTCCATGCCGGAGAGGGAGCGTGAGAAAGAGAGACCACATCCAAGGGAGGTCAATGGCTCCAATGTGATCGAGCAGAAGTGTGGAGCAAGTTGTTGAAGCATCGAATGAAAGGAGGTGGCGCACGTCAATTAAAGACAAATTTTTGAAATTTAATTCCCTGTCACCAATGCAGAGCAGGGGTTTTTCATCGCCAAAAATGGATTAATGTCACCCACCAAAGGAACAGACAATTTTTAAAAATTTCGGTCACTGTCACCTATGCAGAGCAGGGGTTTATTCACGGCAAAAATGGTAAAATGTCACCCAAGAATGTAACAGACGAATTAGTGAAATGTATTTCCTTGTCCACTAGGTAGGGCAGGGGTATATCACAGCCAAAAATTGGTGAATGTTACCCAACTATGTAACAGAAAAAATAGTGAAATGTATTAACCTGTCCACTAGGTAGAGCAGGGATATATCACAGCCAAAAATTGGTGAATGTCACCCAACAATGTAACAGAAAATAAATACAAAGATATGGTGGCTCACTCTGTCTATAGCTGTGGGTTGGGTGCTGCTAAGCCTAATGACTCACCCAGTCATGAGAAAAATTGAATACAAATAGCTAGAAAGGCTGAGCACTCACCACCTGGACTGCACAGAGAAACGTACAAATGTGGGCAGTGGTAACAATTGAATAATTTATTATTACACAAAATGCAGATATGACTACTTAAAATATATAATTATTAAAAAACGATAATAGTAAAATCTAACCAATATACACTCACCTAAAGAATTATTAGGAACACCTGTTCTATTTCTCATTAATGCAATTATCTAGTCAACCAATCACATGGCAGTTGCTTCAATGCATTTAGGAGCGTGGTCCTGGTCAAGACAATCTCCTGAACTTCAAACTGAATGTCAGAATGGGAAAGAAAGGTGATTTAAGCAATTTTGAGCGTGGCATGGTTGTTGGTGCCAGACGGGCCGGTCTGAGTATTTCACAATCTGCTCAGATACTGGGATTTTCACGCACAACCATTTCTAGGGTTTACAAAGAATGGTGTGAAAAGGGAAAAACATCCAGTATGCGGCAGTCCTGTGGGCAAAAATGCCTTGTGGATGCTAGAGGTCAGAGGAGAATGGGCCGACTGATTCAAGCTGATAGAAGAGCAACGTTGACTGAAATAACCACTCGTTACAACCGAGGTATGCAGCAAAGCATTTGTGAAGCCACAACACGCACAACCTTGAGGTGGATGGGCTACAATAACAGAAGACCCCACCGGGTACCACTCATCTCCACTACAAATAGGAAAAAGAGGCTACAATTTGCACGAGCTCACCAAAATTGGACTGTTGAAGACTGGAAAAATGTTGCCTGGTCTGATGAGTCTCGATTTCTGTTGAGACATTCAAATGGTAGAGTCTGAATTTGGCGTAAACAGAATGAGAACATGTATCCATCCTCTGATGGCTACTTCCAGCAGGATAATGCACCATGTCACAAAGCTCGAATCATTTCAAATTGGTTTCTTGAACATGACAATGAGTTCACTGTACTAAAATGGCCCCCACAGTCACCAGATCTCAACCCAATAGAGCATCTTTGGGATGTGGTGGAACGGGAGCTTCGTGCCCTGGATGTGCATCCCTCAAATCTCCATCAACTGCAAGATGCTATCCTATCAATATGGGCCAACATTTCTAAAGAATGCTATCAGCACCTTGTTGAATAAATGCCACGTAGAATTAAGGCAGTTCTGAAGGCAAAAGGGGGTCCAACACCATATTAGTATGGTGTTCCTAATAATTCTTTAGGTGAGTGTATATAATTAACTACAATACATTAAATCTAAAATAGTGGCTGATGTGATAAAATCATCATTCAAATATATATAACATAATGTAGCGTCAATATTGGATAGGAATGATGTTCTTATCTTCTGTGGCATGTAATATTACCCATTCGATTATATGGTATCGATAAATTAGTAATGAAAAGTTCGATAAACTTTCGCCGATTAAAGTGCCCAGTGAATATTCGGAATGACTATCTAAACAAAGTCATCTGTATAGGTCTCAGTTCGATATTCTAGAAAGTTCGGCATATATTCGCTGACTGAGATGCTGTGATTACACCTCCTAATATGGTATAGTTCAATTGCCGTACGACTTGCGCACACAATGGCGTCCCACGTGGCTGGCAACGTCGAATATGGCGGTACCTGGTTGCCAGCCATGTGGGATGCCACTGTGTGCACAAGTCGTAAGGCATGGGAGGCCAGGTGCCTTCTTATGGCGGTCTTCCCTAGGTGCGTGCTGGGCTTACCGCAACTTATGCGTTGGCAGCACAGGCTGCAGATGGCAACACTATTGTAAGCAGCAGACACGTTAAAAAAAGCCCACACTGAGGAGCCATGTGCCGGCGTCCTGGGAGTGCCAGATGTGACCGTGCATGGTGGATGGCTCGTTCCAGATACATTAGCAGTCTGCTTTTTGCCTCCTCTGCACTCTGATCTCCCCTGCTCTTCATCTCTTGTTGGCACCCACGTGAAGTCCATCGACAGGTTATCATCGTCATCTTCACCACCACTGACATTAGAGATCTCAGAGTAGGCAGCAACAGCCGGGATCACCCTCCTTGGGCTGATCTGGGTTCTGTCGTCAGACTGCTGGTTGGCGACTGTTGATACCTCCTCTTCCTGATCCGATGCCAATAATGGCTGCGCATCGGTAAGATCTTGTAATGGATGGGAAAATAATTCCTCTGACTCTAGTGCATGGGATATGGTGGTGGTGGTGCTGGTGTCTTTGGGGGTGCACACAGCAGAGAGTGAAGAGGGTGCAGATAGAGAGGCTAAGGAGGGTGCAGAAGCTGAAGGCTCAGTGAGCCACTCAACCAAGTCTGGTGCGTCCTTTTGCGTAATCGCACGCACCTTCTGCAACTTCCCACTTAGGCTCCGGCCTGGTGCACCTGCCCACACCCTACCACCCCTGCGGAATGGCCTGCCTCTTCATCTGCCTGTCATTTTCAAAATTACCCTGTGACAAAAGTCCCTATAGAAGAGCAGTATGTAAGATCCTCACCTGCTTTGCACTCCAGGGGAACCAAGAGGGGTCCTCGTGGAGTTGCGGGACAGGTTATGCGTGTCTCTGATGCACCAGCGCTGACCCCTTTGCGAACCAGTGCGGGGATGCGTTCGCGTGGACATCGGAGGGGAGGACCGTCGGAGTCCCGGGGACAGAGTGGCCAGGCGAGTGACAAGACGCCGCGGCCAGGGTTGTCTCCGGTGTCTCCTGCGACTTCCGTTTCCGCATCTGGGTCCACGCGCTTGCATACTCGCGCTGAGTCAATCATGCGTCCGTGCGTACGCACGAGGGCAGGTTCGCAAAGGGATACACGGTCGCGAGTACGCGCTTCTTATGCGCTTCGTCGACCAGTGGCGCATAATATACTGACTCACAAGAGCAAAGTGGATTAGGGAGCCAGCCATGGGTTAATCAACTTGTGATTGCCTTAGGCCATGTACTCAGGTGCAGGGCAATTTGTTCACCTATGGTAGTGGACACTTGGCACCCTGGGATTGGTCAGCAGGCATTTAAAAGGAGGTCTCTCAGGGTGATCAGTGCCCACTGTTATTTTCCCTCAACCAGGTATAGGTCACAACTGCTAGTGACTGAAGACTTCCAGGAACTTTGTCCTTTGCAGCGGACCCAAGATCTGGAGTGACTCGACTGCCAAGTGCACAGCGTCATTCAGCACTGGTTGGGACTATTCCTGGAATCTCCTTGCCTGGTTTTTGTTATTATTCCTTGTTACCAGCAAGTGTCCTGGACGTTTATGTTTCTGGTGAATAAACACCTTTTTGCTTTCATCACTGGTCTGTTTGTTGGTGCCTTGCATTACACAGTAATTGTGGAAGCAGGTATATCACACCCCTGCCTCAATCTTTTTTTGGGGGCGGCAACTGTTATATCACACCAGTAGAAATTATTTGTTCCAATAGCGTTTATCACTCTGAGTAGATGCAGTAACGCAGCAAAACCGCAAACAATTGCTGCTCTGCCTAAATGCACTATATAGAAAGGATATTATTGGTATATAACACCCCTACTACTCATTGTCACGGATGGTGTTGCAGAAAGCTGGAACTTATAAATAAACATCCGACTGGCTTGATCCCAAACTAAGGAGCATATGGGTGAGCCCTATAAAACCCCTAGAGCTCTCCCTGACTGCTATGCCCATGCAAAGATCTTTATGGTAGACGATTAGGGTTAGATTGCATGTCCTCGTACCTTATACTATGTGACACCTGAAAACCCTATAATAGTGAGGGGACACGACCACCGGCTCCCTGCACTTAATACAGACGGAGTCAGGGTCACCTACAATCAAGCCAGCAAGAAACACAAATAAAGGAAACAGACTTATCTGAGGAATCAGGAGAAGCAGCCTCCAGCAGTGAAGACAATCCAGGAAGAAGTATAAACCGCAAAGTGAGGCAGTATGGGAGGAAATATAAAGGGACACAATCAGTGCAAATAGGTGCAAATAGGTGACAGCTGGGAGAAGGAAAAGAGATAAGAAAGTGAAACCAAAACAAAGAACATCATACAACAGGTAGAGAAGAACGTCTGCCAGAACTTCTCACAGAGCTTGCGGTGACAGTACCCCTCCCTCTACGGGTGGACTCCGGACAATTTAACAATGTGATCAACAAACGCTTGCGCCAGCGTCTTAGCATTGGGTAACCCAGGAAAGGGAATGAAATGCGCCATTTTGCTAAAACGGTCCACTACTACCAGAATCACAGTCTTCCCCGAGGAACGAGGCAGGTCCATAATGAAGTCCATGGACAGATGCGTCCAAGGACGGGAAGGAATGGGTAACGGGAGGAGAGAACCCGATGGCCATGAATGAGAGACCTTGGCACGAGCACAGGTCTCGCAGGATGCCACAAAACCCTCCACCGTCTTACGAAGAGCCGGCCACCAGAATCTCCGAGAAATGAGATCCATTGTGGCTCTGCTCCCCGGGTGCCCAGCAAGGACAGTATCGTGGTGCTCCTTAACCCCTTAAGGACACAGCCCTATTTCACCTTAAGGACCAGGCCATTTTTTGCAAATCTGACCATTGTCACTTTAAGTGCTGATAACTTTAAAACGCTTTGACTTACCCAGGCCGTTCTGAGATAGTTTTTTCGTCACATATTGTACTTCATGACACTGCTAAAATTTGGTCAAAAAAGTGAATTTTTTTGCATAAAAAAATACCAAATTTAACAAAAATTTGGAAAAATTAGCAAATTTCAAAGTATCAGTTTCTCTACTTCTGTAATACATAGTAATACCCCCAAATATTGTGATGACTTTACATTCCCCATATGTCTACTTCATGTTTGTATAATTTTGGGAATGATATTTTATTTTTTGGGGATGTTACAAGGCTTAGAAGTTTAGAATCTAATTTTTAAATTTTTCAGAAATCTTCCAAATCCCACTTTTTATGGACCAGTTCAGGTTTGAAGTCACTTTGTGAGGCTTACATAATAGAAACCATCCAAAAATGACCCCATTCTAGAAACTACACCCCTCAACGTATTCAAAACTGTTTTTACAAACTTTGTTAACCCTTTAGGTCTTCCACAAGACTTCATGGCAAATGGACATAAAATTTTGATTTTTTGGAAAATTTTCCATTTTAATCCATTTTTTCCAGCAATAAGGTAAGGGTTAACAGCCAAACAAAACTCTAGGATAGTGTCTAGGAGACCTGACACATTGGGTAAAACACTCTCCCCCTCTATGTACATTTCTACACATTCTAAAAATCCACCTACGTGGTTAAAGTATACTGGCTTCTCAAAGTGTGGAAGTACAAGATGTAAAACATGTAAAGTCACCAAAAATACTAAAGAATTTTATAATTCAACGCATACTGAGATCTTCCCTATCAAGAGTTATATTAACTGCAACACAACGGGAGTTATATATATCATCACCTGTACCTCATGTGATTTGACATACGTAGGTTGCACTAGCAGGAAATTTAAAGATAGATTGCGTGAACATCTCAACTACATTTTGAATCCATTAACCACATGAATTTCCAATGCGGCACATCACTTCATAGATACCCATAATCGCAGTATAAATACATTCAGTACCTTTGCTTTTGAACATGTCACATTGTCTCAAAGAGGTGGTAATATCAAACAAAAAATTCTCCTTAGGGAAGCATTCTGGATTTGGAGATTAAACACAAGATTCCCACATGGCCTCAATCTCAAAAAAGAATTAATGTATCTATATTAATATCAACATGCACTGCAGCCATTTTTTGCTTTGTTTTTATACATACCCATATAGAGATTAATATATGTATGGTTATTTTTAATTCTCTGTAGTGTTTTTTCCTCCAAATCTATGATTGGATTGCCTTATGATATTTGTACAGGTATTATATATGTGTACTTGAAGGATCAATTTCTACAATATATACATATGACCTAGTCCAGGTATTAATATTGTGACAATACAGGTGTGCTGCTCCGCATCCCCAGGTGGTTTATGCGCTCCAGCACACATGTGATCCCCCGATGACACAGTAACCGGTGAATATGAGAATAGGCATGCATAGCATTGCTTTCTGTACATGATTTTCTGATGTCTACAGAAATTATGTCCAGACAGATACTAAGACCATAAAAATTATAGACTAGTAATACAAACAAAAAAACAAAAATAATAGAAAACAAATAATATAAAAAAATACACACAGAAGAGAATCAATGTGATTCTCAGTAAATAAGATTATAGGTGAAGGTGCAATACAACAATATAACCATATTAAGATAATTGTTATAGGTAATACTGACAGAATATATAATATCCATCTGTCTTTAAACTGTGTGTAAATATCCAACACCCGCAGACTCTGTCTCAGCCTACATTATATGATCTTTTTCTATATTATAACAAATTAGCATGCTGCTTTTCCAATGGATCGGCTTGTATTCCGGGACTTACAACACAGTTCACATGGAACGACTTCTCAAGAGACGGATGGGAATGGGAGTGGGGAGCTATTATATCCCAGGTGAAAAGGCAGCATGATTAGTGATCCCTGAACGTATTGCAGTCATCACAACCTCCCTGATTACTTTCTGTGTTGGAATTCTGGTTTCTGTCTACACCCTGCGTTAATTCGCCAATATGTTGTAGACAGAATAACCAGTCTATACCCTGCGTTAATCTACAAATACGATGCAGACAGAATAACCAGTCTATTTAGGACCCATATTTAAATGAAATCAAATATCCATTAGTCAATAATAATATAAATAAAAATGTATGAAATAAAAAACAAAAAATCTGAAAAATATGATGCAGTTAGGTATTACTGACATATAACTACAGAAAACTCAGTTCTGATTTATGTCATCTTTATTTCATTCTATCAATTTCCTCTTAATTTTTCCAGCAAAGTTTGTTCATTTGTTTGTTCATTTGCCAATTTTTAGTGGGCAATGTCAATGCATCCATATTATGTAGGGTTGTCATTTATTATATTTTATAAATTATATACTTTTTTGGAGGAGATTAACTACACAATTTTATATTCTATATTCTATATACTTTGTATTATATTTCGTAGCACTGTGAGGTATATGTTTTTATATGTCATGGGTGAATATGTTTGCACAGGTGTCTTGCATTGACCGGACTGATTTTCTGATCACCCTGCTCTCTGTGATCCCTCCTTGTGGGTGGATACATTGGGGGTGAGCCTTATTTCAGCCCGGTACATGCCAGACACCTCAGATCATGACTAAGAACAACATTGTTCGAAACGCGTAGATCTTGGGGATAAAGTGGGACCCAGTGTCACTGTTTGCTGTATGCACCTGTATCTTGGTGACGAATAGTGTTGAGCGCGAATATTCGAAATGCGAATTTTTTTCTCGAATATCGCAACTTCGAGATTTCGCGAATATTTAGAATATAGTGCTATATATTTGCGAAATCGAATAATAGTTTTTTTTTTTTTTTATTGTTATATTTTTTACTTTCCCACTTCCCTAAAGTAGTTCTTACCTGTCCTTTGGATTCCTGGCTTCCTGGCTGCTCCAGTCAGTGCCCGTTGCCGCTTCTGCCGACTTCCGTGCTCATGGAGCGTCCCCATCACCATGGGAACGTCTCCATATACTAGAATGTACTGTCGGATTTGAGAATTACGTTGAAATCGCAATTCGATTAATTCAAGTTATAATAATCGAATTGCGATTTCAACTTAACACTGCTATATTCCATATTCGTTAATTCTAGCCTAATATGTAATATAGCAGTGCTAAGTTGTAATCGCAATCCGATTATTTTAAGTTATAATAATTGAATTGCGATTTCAACTTTTTACATATATTCTTAATATTGCTCTAACTTCGTCTTTTAGAATATTCGTTATATTCTAAAAGACGAAGTTAGAGCAATATTACGAAATTTCGTAAAATACACATATAGACTCTATATATGTGTATTTTACAAAATATCGTTATATTGCTCTAACTTCGTCTTTTAGAATATTACGAATATTCTAAAAGACGAAGTTAGAGCAATATTAAGAATATATGTAAAAAGTTGAAATAGCAATTCGATTATTATAACTTGAAATAATCGGATTGCGATTACAACTTAGCACTGCTATATTACATATTAGGCTAAAATTAACGAATATGGAATATAGCAGTGTTAAGTTGAAATCGCAATTCGATTATTATAACTGGAATTAATCGAATTGCGATTTCAATTTAGCACTGCTATATTCCATAGGCTAGAATTAACGAATATGGAATATTTCAGTGTTAAGTTGAAATCGCAATTCGATTAATTCAAGTTATAATAATCGAATTGGGATTTCAACTTTTTACGTATATTCCTAATGCTCTAACTTCGTCTTTTAGAATATTCGCAATATTCTAAAAGACGAAGTTAGAGCAATATAACGAATATTCTAAAAGACGAAGTTAGAGCAATATTACGAATAGTCTAAAAGACGAAGTTAGAGCAATATTAAGAATATTCGTAAAATACACATATAGATTGTAATTTAGCTAATATACTGCTATAGTAATTTTTTTAATAGTGTACATATTTTAGAAAACTTAAGTTCAGAGGCAAAAAAAATTTGAGAAAAAAAAAAAAGGATTATAGCACTATATTAGCTAAATTACAATCTATATGTGTATTTTACGAAAATTCGTAATATTGCTCTAACTTCGTCTTTTAGAATATTACGAATATTCTAAAAGACGAAGTTAGAGCAATATTAAGAATATTCGTAAAATACACATATTAGCCTAGCCATAGTCAATTAGTCATAGGAACGTTACTATCGAAGGAATAATCGCAATTCGCGAATAATATTCGCAATTCGCGAATATTATCGCGAATATTATTTACGATAATTGGAATAATTACGAATATTCGATTTCGACGAATATAACACGAATATTCAATCGAATATTCGCGAAATATCGCGAAATCAAATATGGCACCTCCCGCTCATCACTAGTGACGAATAAAGACCGGGATTTTTTCACTACGTCCTTCTGGTGCTGGAGCCTTTTTCTATCTTGTCAATATGGGTTGCCCTGATTCTGAAGTTTGCAAAAACACCCCATATGTGGTCGTAAACTACTGTTTGGCCAAACAAAAGGACATAGAAAGAGGGGAACGCCATATGGGTTTTGGAAGGCAGATTTTGCAGGACTGGTTTTGTTTATACCATGTCTCATTTCAAGCCCCCCCCTTGCACCCCTAGAATAGAAATTCCAAAAAAGTGACTCCATCTAAGAAAGTACACCCCTCAAGGTATTCAAAACTGGGTTTACAAACTTTTTTTTAACCCTTTAGGTGTTCCACAAGAGTTAATGGCAGAGGGAGAACCAATTTAGAAATTTCTATTTTTTGGAAAATTTTCCATTTTAACCCATTTTGTCCAGCAATAAAGTAAGGGTTAACAGCCAAACAAAACTCAATATGGGTTGCCCTGATTCTTTAGTTTGCAAAAACACCCCATATGTGGTCGTAAACTACTGTTTGGCCAAACGGGAGGACATAAAATGAGGGGAACGCCATATGGGTTTTGGAAGGCAGATTTTGCAGGACTGTTTTTTTTTATACCATGTTCCATTTCAAGGCCCCCCTTGCACCCCTAGAATAGAAATACCAAAAAAGCAACTCCATCTAAGAAAGTACACCCCTCAAGGTATTCAAAACTGGATTTAAAAACTTTGTTAACCCTTTAGGTGTTCCACAAGAGTTAATGGCAGATGGAGAAACAATTTTGGAATTTCTATTTTTTGGAAAATTTTCCATTTTAACCCTTACTTTATTACTGGAAAAAATGGGTTAACAGCCAAACAAAACTTAATATTGGTTGCCCTGATTCTGTAGTTTGCAGAAACACTCCATATGTGGTTGTAAACTACTATTTGGCTAAACGGCAGGACATAGAAGAAGGGGAACGCCATATGGTTTTTGGAAGGCAGATTTTGCTGGACTGGTTTATTTACACCATGTACCCTTTCAAGCCCCCTGATGCACCCCTAGAGTAGAAACTCCATAAAAGTGACCCCATCTAGGAAACTACGGGATAAGGTGGTTGTTGTTTTGGGACTATTTTAGGGGTAAATATGATTTTTGGTTGCTCTATATTACACTTTTTTGAGGCAAGGTAACAAAAAATTTTAATTCTAAAATTGTTTCTACATTCGCTATTTAGTTTTGTGGAACACCGAAAGGGTTAACAAAGTTTGTAAAGTAACTTGAGGGGTGTCGTTTCTTAGATGGGGTCAATTTTTTGGAGTTTCTAGTCTAGGCTACATCAGGGGGGCTTCTAATGGGACATGGTGTAAAAAAAAAAAAGTCCATCAAAATCTGCCTTCCAGAAACCATATGGCGTTCCCTTCGTTCTATGCCCTGCCGTGTGGCTATATAGCCATTTATGACCACATATGGGGTGTTCCTGCAAACTAAAGAATCAGGGCTTTAAATATTTAGTTTTGTTTGGCTGTTAACCCTTGCTTTATTACCGGAAAAAAAGGATTCAAATGGAAATTTTGCCCAAAAATGGATGTTTTGGTACCGTTTTTATTTTATATTTTTAACTCTGTTCATCCGAGGGGTTTGGTCAAATGTTATTTTTATAGGGCAGATTCTTACGGACGCGGCGATGCCTAATATGTCTACATTTTTTAATTTATTTAGATTTTACACTATTATCATTTTAGGAACCAAAAAAAAATATTTTTGTATCTCCATAGCCTGGGAGCTAAATTTTTTTTTTTTAGTTGGACGACTATCTAATGTAGGGGCTCATTTTTTGCGGGATGAGATGGCGGTTTTATTGGCACTAATTGGGGGTGCATATGACATTTTGATCACTCGTTATTATACTTTTTGTGATGTTAGGTGTCAAAAAATGGCTTTTTTTTTACACGTTTTTTTTTTCAAACGCTGTTCATCCGGGGGGGTTGGGTTAAATGTTATTTTTATAGAGAAGATTTTTAAGGACGCGGCGATGCCCAATATGTATGGCTCTCAGACTTTGGAAACAATAAGCAGGCATCCTAAAACTGCGGCCCTCCAGATGCAATTCCCACCATGCCCTGTTGATGGCTGTAGGTTGTCTGGGCATGCTGGGAGTTAGTTTTACAACATCTGGAGGGCCGCAGTTTGAGGATGCCTGCACTAAAACTAATATTTTTTGGAAAAAAAAAATTGTTTCCGTGTCTCCAAAGTCTGAGAGCCATCGTTTTTTATGTTCTCTAGGGGACTGTTGGGGATTATAAAAATTTAGTACTCCATGGAAGTGTGAAACTCCCTGAAGCAATCGATAACGCAGAGGCCCGGATGATCGGGGCAAGTGTCACATTGAGTGGTGGAGTCTTTCCGTATCCCCCTCTTGTGACACACTCTGCATCTTTTTTGGGTTCGTCCCTTCTTTCCAGTATGGGGGACCACACCTGGAAAATGTTGGCCAGGGACGATCCGGGCGCCTCCAGTTCCCGAGGTGCTCTTTCCCAGTCCGAAAAGATCAGGTCCTTGAGGACTGCCTCATAGAATTGGAGGAATGTCCCTGTGCTGCCAGCGCTTCGGTATAGTACAAAAGAGTTGTACATGGCAACCTGTACCAAGTAGACCGCAACTTTTTTGTACCATGCCCGGGTTTTGCGCATGGCATTATATGGCTTGAGGACTTGATCAGAGAGATCAACTCCTCCCATATACCGATTGTAGTCGACGATACAATCGGGCTTGAGGACTGTTGCTGCGGTACCTCGCACAGGGGTGATGCCATTACTGTGGATTGTGGACACTACAAGGACATCCCTCTTGTCCTTATCTCTGACCAGCAACAGGTTTCCACTGGTAAGTGCATGGGTCTCACCCCGGGGATACGTACCTGGAGGGGGTGGGCAGGGAGGCCACGCTGATTTTTCCGCACTGTCCCACCAGCGAACCTGAATCTGGCGGCAAGGGACCTGAACAAGGGAATGCTAGCATAAAAGTTGTCCACGTACAAGTGGTAACCCTTATCTAGCAGTGGGTACATAAGGTCCCACACGAGTTTCCCGCTAACAACCAGAGTGGGGGGACATTTTGGGGGTTGAATACGGGAATCTTGCCTCTCGTACACATGAAATTTGTAAGTGTACCCTGAGGCATTCTCACAAATTTTGTATAGCTTCATGCCATACCTCGCCCGCTTAGTGGGAATGTATTGGCGGAAACTGAGTCTCCCCTTGAACGCAACGAGAGACTCATCAACCGCGACCTCCCTTCCAGGTACGTAGGCCTGCTCAAATTTGGCCCCAAAGTGATAGATGACCGGCCGTGTCTTATACTGACTGTCATAGGCAGGATCACCTCGGGGGGGGACATGCTGCATTATCTGAATAATGCAGACATTTCCGGATGGCCTCAAACTGGGAGCGTGTCATGGCCATACTGTAGAGTGGGGTCTGGTAGAGGATGTCCCCACTCCAGTATTGCCTGACACTGGGTTTTTGCACTAGACTAGAGTTGAGCGAACACCTGGATGTTCGGGTTCGAGAAGTTCGGCCGAACTTCCCGTAAATGTTCGGGTTCGGGATCCGAACCCGAACCGAACTTCGTCCCGAACCCGAACCCCATTGAAGTCAATGGGGACCCGAACTTTTGGGCACTAAAAAGGCTGTAAAACAGCCCAGGAAAGAGCTAGAGGGCTGCAAAAGGCAGCAACATGTAGGTAAATGCCCTGCAAACAAATGTGGATAGGGAAATGAATTAAAATTAAAAAAATAAAAATGAACCAATATCAATTGGACAGAGGTCCCATAGCAGAGAATCTGGCTTCACGTCAGCAGAGAATCAGTCTCTTCATGCCATAGCAAAGAATCTGGCTTCATGTCATAGCAGAGAATCAGGCTTCACGTCACCCACCACTGGAACAGGCCACTGTCACACATTTAGGCCCCGGCACCCAGAGGAGAGCGGTCCCGTAACAGAGAATCTGGCCTTATGTCAGCGCAGAATCTGTCTTCATGTCATAGCAGAGAATCAGGCTTCACGTCACCCACCACTGGAAAAGGCCACTGTCACACATTTAGGCCCAGGCACCCAGGCAGAGGAGAGAGGTCCCGTAACAGAGAATCTGGCCTTATGTCAGCGCAGAATCTGTCTTCATGTCATAGCAGAGAATCAGGCTTAACGTCACCCACCACTGGAACAGGCCACTGTCACACATTTAGGCCCCGGCACCCACACAGAGGAGAGCGGTCCCGTAACAGAGAATCTGGCCTTATGTCAGCGCAGAATCTGTCTTCATGTCATAGCAGAGAATCAGGCTTCACGTCACCCACCACTGGAACAGGCCACTGTCACACATTTAGGCCCAGGCACCCAGGCAGAGGAGAGAGGTCCCGTAACAGAGAATCTGGACTTATGTCAGAGCAGAATCTGTATTCATGTCATAGCAGAGAATCAGGCTTCACGTCACCCACCACTGGAACAGGCCACTGTCACACATTTAGGCCCAGGCACCCAGACAGAGGAGAGCGGTCCCGTAACAGAGAATCTGGCCTTATGTCAGCGCAGAATCTGTCTTCATGTCATAGCAGAGAATCAGGCTTCACGTCAGCCACCACTGGAACAGGCCACTGTCACACATTTAGGCCCAGGCACCCAGGCAGAGGAGAGAGGTCCTGTAACAGAGAATCTGGCCTTATGTCAGCGCAGAATCTGTATTCATGTCATAGCAGAGAATCAGAATTCACGTCACCCACCACTGGAACAGGCCACTGTCACACATTTAGGCCCCGGCACCCAGACAGAGGAGAGCGGTCCCGTAACAGAGAATCTGGCCTTATGTCAGCGCAGAATCTGTCTTCATGTCATAGCAGAGAATCAGGCTTCACGTCAGCCACCACTGGAACAGGCCACTGTCACACATTTAGGCCCAGGCACCCAGGCAGAGGAGAGAGGTCCCGTAACAGAGAATCTGGCCTTATGTCAGCGCAGAATCTGTATTCATGTCATAGCAGTGAATCAGGCTTCACGTCACCCACCACTGGAACAGGCCACTGTCACACATTTAGGCCCCGGCACCCAGACAGAGGAGAGAGGTCCCGTAACAGAGAATCTGGCCTTATGTCAGCGCAGAATCTGTCTTCATGTCATAGCAGAGAATCAGGCTTCACGTCACCCACCACTGGAACAGGCCACTGTCACACATTTAGGCCAAGGCACCCAGACAGAGGAGAGAGGTCCCGTAACAGAGAATCTGGCCTTATGTCAGCGCAGAATCTGTATTCATGTCATAGCAGAGAATCAGGCTTCACGTCACCCACCACTGGAACAGGCCACTGTCACACATTTAGGCCCCGGCACCCAGACAGAGGAGAGCGGTCCCGTAACAGAGAATCTGGCCTTATGTCAGCGCAGAATCTGTATTCATGTCATAGCAGAGAATCAGGCTTCACGTCACCCACCACTGGAACAGGCCACTGTCACACATTTAGGCCCAGGCACCCAGGCAGAGGAGAGAGGTCCCGTAACAGAGAATCTGGCCTTATGTCAGCGCAGAATCTGTATTCATGTCATAGCAGAGAATCAGGCTTCACGTCACCCACCACTGGAACAGGCCACTGTCACACATTTAGGCCCAGGCACCCAGGCAGAGGAGAGAGGTCCCGTAACAGAGAATCTGGACTTATGTCAGAGCAGAATCTGTATTCATGTCATAGCAGAGAATCAGGCTTCACGTCAGCCACCACTGGAACAGGCCACTGTCACACATTTAGGCCCAGGCACCCAGGCAGAGGAGAGAGGTCCCGTAACAGAGAATCTGGCCTTATGTCAGCGCAGAATCTGTATTCATGTCATAGCAGTGAATCAGGCTTCACGTCACCCACCACTGGAACAGGCCACTGTCACACATTTAGGCCCCGGCACCCAGACAGAGGAGAGCGGTCCCGTAACAGAGAATCTGGCCTTATGTCAGCGCAGAATCTGTCTTCATGTCATAGCAGAGAATCAGGCTTCACGTCAGCCACCACTGGAACAGGCCACTGTCACACATTTAGGCCCAGGCACCAAGGCAGAGGAGAGAGGTCCCGTAACAGAGAATCTGGCCTTATGTCAACGCAGAATCAGTCTTCATGTCATAGCAGAGAATCAGGCTTCACGTCACCCACCACTGGAACAGGCCACTGTCACACATTTAGGCCCAGGCACCCAGGCTGAGGAGAGAGGTCCCGTAACAGAGAATCTGGCCTTATGTCAGCGCAGAATCAGTCTTCATGTCATAGCAGAGAATCAGGCATCACGTCACCCACCACTGGAACAGGCCACTGTCACATATTTAGGCCCAGGCACCAAGTCAGTGGTGTAGTACAGTCGATATGAACCACATGAAGTTTCACCAAATATCCAGTCTGCAGGTTTGCAATAGGGTCATACCAATATACAGGAGCTGCAGCAATGATCACTTGTTAAATATAGTTCCATATAATCATAAGCTGTTAGCAGAGAGTCAGGACATGCTAAATAAACCTCTTCAAATGTGCTATTAGATAACTGAGGAAAGTTTTAACAGACAGAGTCTTTACAGTGGACTCTTCCAGAAAGCCCCCTGTGTATTCTGCTACTTGGTTTGGTCTCCTCAGTGCAGACATTTACTGTGAAGCAGGTAGGATCTCTGTCTAAGTTCTCTAAAGCTAAAGTTCATTTATCTATTGTAAAAAGTTATAATATATACCCATAATAGTTCTGTAGAATGTAAAGAGGTGACTGTATGTTTTTTAGCAGCCTTTAAACCCTGCAGCACATGCTAGGCTGAGTTGATGATGTACAGTTAAAGAGACATGTGTTCTTCCTAAAATGGCTGCAAGACATGCTGTATTCCAGGTCACCCTGCTGCAATATCTTTGTAAATGATTTTCTCTTGTTCATTTTTCTGTATGCTTTGTTATATCCTGTAACATGTATGTGGGAATGTAATATAATGACTGCCTGTTATGATATAGGTGGGCTGGTGACCTGGCTGTATACCACATAGAAACATAGAAACATAGAAACATAGAATGTGTCGGCAGATAAGAACCATTTGGCCCATCTAGTCTGCCCAATATACTGAATACTATGGAAAGCCCTCGGCCCTATCTTATATGAAGGATGGCCTTATGCCTATCCCATGCATGCTTAAACCCCTTCACTGTATTTGCAGCTACCACTTCTGCAGGAAGGCTATTCCATGCATCCACTACTCTCTCAGTAAAGTAATACTTCCTTATATTACTTTTAAACCTTTGCCCCTCTAATTTAAAACTGTGTCCTCTTGTGGTAGTTTTTCTTCTTTTAAATATGCTCTCTTCCTTTACCGAGTTGATTCCCTTTATGTATTTAAAAGTTTCTATCATATCCCCTCTGTCTCGTCTTTCTTCCAAGCTATACATATTAAGGTCCTTTAACCTTTCCTGGTAAGTTTTATCCTGCAATCCATGTAGTGGCAGTGTTTCCCTGTTGTATTACAGGCTCCAGCCAAGTGCACTACTCCTCAATAAAGCTTTAAACCACAGAAGACCTGATTGTCGTCCCTTAGAGTCCACTTAGAGTTTATGCCTGGAGGAGGTGGTGACCGAGTGAGTGTGAAAGCTGGAGGTGTTGCAGATGGTGCAAGGAAAAGAGGGTTACATTTGGTGCCGTGACTCGGATGTCATCATTCTGCTCAAAGTGACCAGTGAAGATACCTAAAGTCACCAGTGTGCGAGTTCTGAGGTGATTGTGCCACGGCGGAGCTGCTAGGCGGCAGATTGACCTTATTAGCGGTTTATATCCTCTCAGGAATAGAAGATGAGTGGACGAGCCAGAGCCCGCGGAAGAGCACGTGCCAGGGGGCAGCCCAGCCAAGGACAGCCTGGACAGGAGCAAGAGGCTCAAGAACCTAGACGCATTGAAAGACCCCAGCAGCCACCAGCCGAGCCTTTGCTTGTGGGAAGAGGGCGCCAGAGAGGCCCGCCAGTAGTGGAGAGACCTCCAACTGATGTTCTGCAGCTTTCAGCTGGATTTCAGGACATATCCCTCGGAGAACGGGGTGGCCGCAGGCGTGACTTCCATGACCTTGTAGTGAACACCCGGCAGACCATTGAATAGAAATGTGAGACCTGGTTTTTTTTTGCACTGTGTGACAGGTTAAGGTTTAATCACAGAATCAGACTTCTATCTGCACGGTAGCGTTTGTCTTAGGTTTTTCTGAATGACACTATCAGTACCTTCAATGTAAGATATCCTTTTTGGGATAGATTTCAAGTAGGCCTCAAATACCAGAAACTAGTTATTTTGAGAATGGCAAATTTGGGAATAGTTTTTCAACCCAGAAAAAAAATAGGGCTTTTACGGTTGCTACAAATAACTTGACCAGATTAAACAGTACAGATTTGCTTGAATAGAAATGTGAGACCTGTTTTTTTTTGCACTGTGTGACAGGTTAAGGTTTAATCTCAGAATCAGACTTCTATCTGCACGGTAGCGTTTGTCTTAGGTTTTTCTGAATGACACTATCAGTACCTTCAATGTAAGATATTCTTTTTGGGATAGATTTCAAGTAGGCCTCAAATAACAGAAACTAGTTATTTTGAGAATGGCAAATTTGGGAATGGTTTTTCAACCCAGAACAAAAAGTGTGCTTTTACGGTCACTACAAATAACTTGACCAGCTAAAACTGTGCAGATTTGGTTGAATAGAGATGTGAGACCTGTTTTTTTTTGCGCTGTGTGACAGGTATAGGTTTAATCACAGAATCAGACTTCTATCAGCACGCTAGCGTGTGTCTTAGGTTTTTCTGAATGACAGTATCAATACCTTCAATGTAAGATTTTCTTTTTGGGATAGATTTCAAGTAGGCCTCAAATACCACAAACTAGTTATTTTCAGAATGGCAAATTTGGGAATGCTTTTCAACCCAGAACAAAAAGTCTGCTTTTACGGTCACTACAAATAACTTGACCAGCTAAAACTATGCAGATTTGGTTGAATAGAAATGTCAGGTCTATTTTTTAGGCGCTGGGTGACAGGCTCAACTTGCCCCTGATGTAATATATGGCCAAAAAATAACCACACTGTTGATGGTTAAATGCACTTGGGTGACACAGGCTCAGCCTGCACCTGATGTAGTATACGGCCAAAAAATAACCAGACTGTTGATGGTTAAATGCACTTCTTTGACACAGGCTCAGCCTGCAGCTAATGTAGTATATGGCCAAAAAATAACCAGACTGTTGATGGTTAAATGCACTTCGGTGACACAGGCTCAGCCTGCAGCTGATGTAGGATATAGCACAAAATAACCACACTATCGATGGTTAAATACACTTGGTGATAGCTCGTGCTGGCGCACCACAAGTCACAAAATGGCCGCCGATCACCCCAGAAAAAAAGTGATCTAAAAACGATCTGGGCAGCCTCAAAAAAGTGAGCAAGTCAATAATAGCACTTCAATGATCCACAGCTGCAGATCAATCACAGAATGAAGTCTTTTGGAGGAGTTAATCTGCCTAATCTCGCCCTAACGTCGCAGCTGCAACCTCTCCCTATACTGATCATAGCAGAGTGACGTGCGGCGCTACATGACTCCAGCTTAAATAGAGGCTGGGTCACATGGTGCACTGGCCAATCACAGCCATGCCAATAGTAGGCATGGCTGTGATGGCCTCTTGGGCCAAGTAGTATGACGCTTGTTGATTGGCTGCTTTGCAGCCTTTCAAAAAGCGCCAAGAAAGCGCCGAACACCGAACCCGAACCCGAACCCGGACTTTTGCGAAAATGTTCGGGTTCTTGTCCGTGTCACGGACACCCCAAAATTCGGTACGAACCCGAACTATACAGTTCGGGTTCGCTCATCCCTACACTAGACCCATATGCAGCACGAGGCCCCAAAATGTCCTCATCTCGGCTGCACTGACTGGCGTCCAGCCACCGGGTCTAGCCAAAAATGAGCCCGGGCGCTGAGTAATGAACTGTTGGGCATACAGGTTCGTCTGCTCCACCATCAGATTCACAAATGGGCTACTGAAAAAAAACTAAAAAAGTCCATTTCAGTAAACCCCACTGTGGGAATCTGGATTCCTGGATTGCCAGCAAAATCCGGAATCTCGGGCTCAAAGTCCACTGGGGGACACCAGCTAAGTTCATCGGCAGGGGGCTTATTTGGTGGGCTGGGAAACCAGTACGAACCCCAGGGCGGCTCGTACTAGGGTGGGCCACAGGATCCCTAGCATATGGGGCCCCTGGCTCCACCTGGCGGCGTCTCCGCCGCCTTGGGGGCTCATCGTCATCAGATGATGATGAGGAGGATGCGGATGACAAGAGGAACATGGGGTCATCCTCATCCTCACTGGGGCTCTCGGAGTCAGAGGCAATTTAGGTGTATGCCTCCTCCACCGAGAACATCCGGCGGACCATGAGTATGTGTGTGCATGTGTATGTGCGTGTGTGTAAACCTTTATTGTATGTGCGTGTGTGTGGGGGCACGGGTGTTCGCGTACTAAAAAGTCCAAACAAAAAATGTTAGGAAAAAAAATAAAAAATTCAAACTTGCTGATCAGCGGTTTGATGCGCTAACAGTGGCCAGGCGCTAAGAGTGCTGGGGGGGTCTAGGGTCTGAAAGCTGAAACAAAAAAAAGTTTAGATAAAAGTGCTTTTTTTTTTTTTCCTAACTAACTTTTCCCTTCTATCCCTGCCTAACGGTGCCTCTCCCTCACTGACCCTAACCTACCTGGAGGGCGATGGGTGCAGGAGGGTGATGGATGACGATTAAGGGGGACTCAGGAGCTGGTGCTGCAGGGTGCTCGTGCAGAACAGGGAGAGGAGGGGAGAGAGGAGCGCAGGAAGTTTGAATCTCGCGCCTCTCTCCCCTGCACCAATCAGCACCATGGACAGCAGCATTCAGTACCACGGCCAGCACAGCCTCTCCAAATCGTCGTACTGCGATTGGTGGTGTGTAATCACGCCACCGATCGCAGTGTTTTTCCGGTTCATCGGGTCACCGGAGACCCGAATGGACCGGAAACGCAGCAAACCGCAGGTCTGAATTGACCTGCGGTTTTCTGCGATCGCTGATACGGGGGGGTCAAATGACCCCCCTTGGCGTTGTTACAGGATGCCTGCTGAAGGATTTCAGCGGTCATCCTGTTCCGATTAACCCCGCGGCGCCGCAATCGCGTTTTAAAGCCATGACATACCGGTACGTCATGTGTCCTAAAGGGGTTAAAAACCTTGTGTCGTAAAGCGAGAGGCACAAACATCCTCCCAGGGGGACAAAGATCAGGAGCCTCTGCCTGGGCTGCCTGAACCTCTGCCTCCAAATCAGGATAAAGAGCAGAGACGACCACCCCTTCAGCCAAAATGGGACCCGGGTCTTCAAAGTTCCCCCTTCCCGGAAAACAACGTGACAGGGCATCTGCCTTCACATTTTTAACCCCAGGCCTGAACGTAACAACAAAATTAAACCTAGAAAAGAACAAAGACCATCTGGCCTGTCTCGGGTTCAGACGCTTGGCTGATTCCAAGTAGGCCAGATTCTTATGGTCTGTAAGCAGGTAATAGGGTGTCTGGCTCCCTCTAACCAATGGCGCCATTCCTCAAAAGCTAATTTGATGGCCAACAACTCCCTATCTCCCACATCGTAATTTCTCTCTGCAGAGGAGAGTTTCCTTAAGAAAAAAGGCACACGGTCGCCATTTGGCAGGAGAGGGACCCTGAGATAAGTCCGCACCCACACCCACCTCAGAAGCGTCCACCTCAACAATAAAAGTTAGAGAGACAACAGGTTGTACCAAAATGGGAGCGGAAGCAAAACTCTCTTTGATACTAGAATAGGCTTTAAGCGCATCTACCGACCACGAATAAAAATCGACCCCCTTTTTAGTCATATCAGTGAGTGGCTTAACAACAGAGCAATAATTAAAAATGAACTTTCTGTAATAATTGGCAAAACCCCAAAACCGCATCAGCGCCTTCTGATTCTCAGGAAACTCCCAATCAAGCACAGCGCGGACCTTCTCAGGGTCCATGCGAAAACCAGAAGCGGAGAGAAGAATACCAAGAAATTGAATCTCCGGAGCCGCAAACACACATTTTTCCAGTTTAACGTACAATTTATTATCCCGCAGAATCAGCAAGACCTGACGTAGGTGGTCTCGATGAGTCTTGAAATCAGGAGAAAAAATCAAAATGTCATCCAGATACACCAGTACAAATTTCCCCATTAAATGATGAAAAATGCTGCCAAAGGGCATAACCAAATCCTCGAAATGACCCTCAGGGGTATTGAAGGCCGTCTTCCATTCGTCCCCTTCCCTGACCCTGACTAGGTTGTATGCCCCTCTTAAATCCAACTTAGACAAAACCTTAGCCCCAACAATCTGGTTAAACAGGTCCGGGAACAGAGGAAGCGGATATGGGTCACGAACCGTGATACGGTTCAGCTCCCTGAAATCCAGACAAGGTCTTAAAGAACCATCTTTTTTCTTAACAAAAAAAACCCAGCGGCAACAGGTGACTTCGAGGGTCGGATGTGTCCCTTTCTCAGTCTCTCAGAGATGTAAGTACGCATAGCGACTCTTTCAGGTTGGGAGAGATTGTATAAACGTGATTTTGGCAGTTTGGCACCTGGGATGAGATTAATAGGGCAGTCGTACTCCCGGTGTGGGGGCAACTCCTGGACACCACTCTCGGAAAACACATCCGAAAATTCAGAGAGAAAAGATGGCACAGTCTTGGTAGAAATCTCTGAAAGAGACGCCGTGAGGCAATTCTCTCTGCAAAACTCCCTCCAACGATTTATTTGCCTTGCTTGCCAATCAATGGTGGGATTATGTTTAGTCAGCCAGGGTAGCCCCAACACTAGAGGAGTAGGTAATCCGCCTGAGACGAAACATGACATATCCTCAACATGAGCGTCACCCACAGTCAAACGGATATTGTGAACTATGCCCTTTAACGATCTTTGAGAAAGTGGAGCAGAATCAATAGCAAAAACAGGTATATCCTTTTCCAAAGTGCATACCTGGAAACCATGCGTTATTACAAATTGATTATCAATGAGATTGACAGCTGCTCCACTATCTAAAAAAATCTCACAAACAATGTTCTTGCTGTCTAGCGCCACCCTGGCAGGTAAGAGAAAACGGGAACTACAAGTAAATGGCAAATCTTCAATTTCCGCATCAACCTTGCCAATAGTAGCAAATGGAAAGTTTTTAGAGGGTTTTTTTCTTTTTGTTTTTCTTTTATTACCCTCAGAAAACTCCATGAATCTCCTAGAGGGGCAAACATTAGCCAAATGATTTATACCCCCACAACAGAAACAAACCCTCCTCTGAGAGCTGAATCCTCTACTATCAGAGGCAAGCAAACCCAGCTGTATGGCTTCCTCCTCAGAGGGGATTGAGAGAGACTGAGACACCCCCACTGTCCTTGGACTGAATATGACAGGAAGGAGTAGTCTCCTCTCTCTCTCTAAGACACCTGTCAATGCGAACAGCTAGAGACATGGCTGAATCTAACGATGCTGGTCTCTCATGAAAAGCAAATGCATCTTTCAATCTTTCTGAAAGACCATGGCAAAATTGACTTCGGAGTGCAGCATCATTCCAACCAGTATCAGCTGCCCATCTCCGAAATTCTGAACAATATATCTCTGCGGACTGTTTACCCTGGCATAAAAGATGCAGTTTAGATTCAGCCAGAACAATACGATCCGGCTCATCATATCTGTCCCAGGGCTACAAAAAATTCATCCACCGATCGGAGGGGCCGTGCCCCGACTAGCAGCAAAAAGGCCCAAGACTGAGCGTTATCCCTGAGCAGCAAGATGATGATCCCCACCCTCTGCTCCTCATCACCAGAGGAATGGGGAAGTAGGCGAAAATGGAGTTTGCAAGCCTCTCTAAAGCAAACAAAATTCTCACTTCCCCCGGAGAACGTATCCGGAAGCGAGATCTTAGGCTCGGAACAAACTCCATGAACGCAAGCAGAACTGGTCATCTGAAACTGAGACACAGTTTTACGGAGATCTGCTACCTCCAGTGAAAGACCTTGCATGCGGTCAATCAAGGCTGAAACCGGATCCATGCTTAAGACGGTTATGGCGGTTTATAATGTCACGGATGGTGTTGCAGAAAGCTGGAACTTATAAATAAACATCCGATGGCTTGATCCCAAACTAAGTAGCATATGGGTGAGCCCTATAAAACCCCTAGATCTCTCCCTGACTGCTATGCCCATGCAAAGATCTTTATGGTAGACGATTGCATGTACTCGTACCTTATACTATGTGACACCTGAAAACCCTATAATAGTGAGGGGACACGACCACCGGCTCCCTGCACTTAATACAGTCGGAGTCAGGGTCACCTACAATCAAGCCAGCAAGAAACACAAATAAAGGAAACAGACTTATCTGAGGAATCAGGAGAAGCAGCCTCCAGCAGTGAAGACAATCCAGGAAGAAGTATAAACCGCAAAGTGAGGCAGTATGGGAGGAAATATA
This sequence comes from Bufo bufo, assembly GCF_905171765.1. NCBI lineage: Eukaryota > Metazoa > Chordata > Amphibia > Anura > Bufonidae > Bufo > Bufo bufo. Next base: position 831,496,484 of record NC_053390.1, read on the forward strand.
AAGGGAGACAATTAGTGCAAATAGGTGACAGCTGGGAGAAAGTAAAACCAAAACAAAGAACATCATACAACAGGTAGAGAAGAACGTCTGCCAGATCTTCTCACAGAGCTGGCGGTGACACTCATCTCCTATATTGATGAACTATTGGTTTGTTTTTTGGCGTCAATTTTTTTGCAACATTTTTCCATGTGACTATCTTTTTGGTAGATTTCTTGATATCACTGTCTATGTGATCAATCTGATATATATCTGGACCACATCAGGAAGTGAATGCAGATACAGCAGGAAATGAATGCAGATACAGCAGGAAGTGAATACAGATACAGCAGGAAATGAATACAGATGCTATACTTGAACCACAATAGGAAGTAAATATATGCATCATTTTATTGTACTTTTGTACTTTTATACTTTGAGTGTTTTCATTGGTTTTTATCAGGTTTATGTGGTAATAAATGTGAATCTTTTTGACCTGTTGTCCCCGGGTGGTTGTAGATAATGAGTGCCTGCCGCTATTAATTTAATTTACATTTATTACATTTATTGATTGGGTGAATCAATTAGGTCAAGTGCACCGTATCCATATTAACAGACGGGTGAGCCTCTATATCATTATTTATTTATTTTGCTAAGTGTTGAGTATATGCATGTGTATATGCCTATGGATTCGCTTATGCTTTTTTTATGTGTTGCTATTTTTAGTGTCTATGCCATACGATAAATAAATAAATAAAAAATGTTGCGCGACACATGTTGTCATGTAGCCCTAGTAATAAAAGGGCAGGGTGCTGTGGAGGTCACTGTTAAGGAGGCAGGGACCAATATTAAAGGGGCAGCTGCTGTGAAGTTCACTGTTAAGGGGGCAGGGGCCACTATTGAAAGGGGCAGCTGCTGTGGAGGTCACTGTTAAAGGGGCGGGCATAGTGGAGGTCACTATTAAGTGGGCAGGGGCCACTATTAAAGGGGCAGCTGCTGTGGAGGTCACTTTTAAGTCATCAGGGTACTATAAGGTCACTGTTAAGTGAATGAAGAACTGTGGAGGTCACTGTTAAGGAAATGGGGTACTGTGGCAGTCAATGTTAAAGGTAAGGGTGCTGTGGAGGTCTCTGTTAAGGTGGCAGGGAACAGTGGAGGTCACAGATAAGGGGACGATCCCCTGTGGAGGTCAGAGTTAAGGGGCAAGGTGCTGTTAAGGTCCCTGTTAAGGGGCGGGACCCTGAGGAGGTCAATGTCAAGGGGGTTGGGTGCTGTGAAACTCACTGTTAAAGAGGCGGGCTGCTGTGAAAGTCAAAGTTAAGGGGATGGGCTGCTGTGGAGGTTCCATTTTAAGGAGGTTGGGCACTGTGGGGGGGTCAGTGTTAAGGGATAAGGGGCTGTGGCATTCACTGTTAAGGGGGCAGGGTGCTGTAGAGGTCACTGTTATGGGGGATACTGTCGATATCTTTTAACAACACACAGAAACATTAACTGAAATAGATGAAATATACCCACGAGAAGCCGGGACCTTCTGCTAGTCTCTTATATATATAAAAATGAGTTTCTGTCTGTCTGTTCTTTATGCGCGACAAAACGACAGGCCCAATCTTCACCAAATTTGGCACACAGGCATATCAGGTGTCCGGGAAGGTTTTAACCCTGTCTCTAGGACATACCATTCCTAAGATATTCCCAAAAATGCAAATATGGCACCATCACATAACCAATAGAAGCCTGCAGGTCATTCACTCATATCCCAACTCTCATACACATAGTCACATGTCCCTTATCAGCCAATAGAGGCTTGCAGGTCGTTAAGTTTTGACATGCACACATTGTTAAGGGTGCAGAGTGCTGTGGAGGTCACAGTAAAGGGGACGGTCTTCTATTGAGGTCAGTGTTAAGGGGGCAGGTTATTGTGGAAACTACTGTTAAGGAGATGGGGTACTGGGGAGGTCACTAATAAAGGAGCGGCCGCTGTGGAGGTCATTCTTAAAGGGGCGGGCACTGTGGAGGTTACTGTTAAGGGGGCAGGGGACTGTGGAGGTCACTATTAAATGGGCAGCCGCTGTGGGGGTCACGTTTATGGCAGCGGGGTACTGTGGCAGTCTTATGTGGAAATCACTGTTAAGGAGAGGGGTACTGTGGAGGTCACTAATAAAATGACGGCCGCTTTCAAGGTCACTGTTAAAGGGGCGTCTGCTGTGGAGGTCACTGTTAAAGGGGCAGGTGCTGTAGATGTTACTGTTAAGGAGGAAGGCCACTGTGAAGGTCACTGTTAAAGGGACGGGCACTGTGGAGAAGGACCTCCACTAGAAAGGATGACTAATATAAATCATTTGATGCATGTATCTTTACAGAGGAAGATGTTCTAAGTTTGCTGTCTAAGGTGAAGACAAATAAGTCACAGGGGCCTGATGAGATACACCCAAAATTATTAAAAGAGCTTAGTGGTGAGCTGGCAAAACCGCTAACAGATTTATTTAACCAATCATTAGTAACAGGAGTCGTCCCGGAAGATTGGAAATTGGCAAATGTCGTGCCCATTCACAAGAAAGGTAGTAGGGAGGAATCGAGCAACTATAGACCAGTGAGTCTGACATCAATAGTAGGAAAATTAATGGAAACCCTATTAAAGGATAGGATTGTGGAACATCTAAAATCCCATGGATTGCAAGATGAAAAACAACATGGGTTTACTTCAGGGAGATCATGTCAAACAAATCTTATAGATTTTTTTGACTGGGTGACTAAAATAATAGACGGTGGAGGTGCAGTAGACATCGCATATCTAGATTTTAGTAAGGCTTTTGACACTGTCCCACATAGAAGACTTATCAATAAACTGCAGTCATTGAGCATGGACTCCCATATTGTTGAGTGGATTAGGCAGTGGCTGAGTGACAGACAACAGAGGGTGGTAGTCAATGGAGAACATTCAAAACAAGGTCATGTTACCAGTGGGGTTCCACAGGGATCTGTACTGGGACCAATTTTGTTTAATATCTTCATAAGTGATATTGCAAAAGTCCTCGATGGTAAGGTTTGTCTTTTTGATTATGACACAAAGATATGTAACAGGGTTGATGTTCCTGGAGGGAAACGCCAAATGGAAAAGGATTTAGGAAAACTAGAAGAATGGTCAGAACTCTGGAAACTGAAATTTAATGTGGATAAGTGCAAGATAATGCACCTGGGGCGTAAAAACCCAAGGGCAGAATATAGAATATTTGACACAGTCCTGACCTCAGTATCTGAGGAAAGGGATTTAGGAGTAATTATTTCAGAAGACTTAAAGGTGGGAAGACAATGTAATAGAGCAGCACGAAATGCCAGCAGAATGCTTGGATGTATAGGGAGAGGTATAAGCAGTAGAAAGAGTGAAGTGCTTATGCCGCTGTACAGAACACTGGTGAGACCTCACTTGGAGTATTGTGCGCAGTACTGGAGGCCATATCTCCAGAAGGATATAGATACTCTAGAGAGAGTTCAGAGAAGAGCTACTAAACTAGTACATGGATTGCAGGATAAAACTTACCAGGAAAGGTTAAAGGACCTTAACATGTATAGCTTGGAAGAAAGACGAGACAGAGGGGATATGATAGAAACTTTTAAATACATAAAGGGAATCAACTCGGTAAAGGAGGAGAGCATATTTAAAATAAGAAAAACTACCACAAGAGGACACAGTTTTAAATTAGAGGGGCAAAGGTTTAAAAGTAATATAAGGAAGTATTACTTTACTGAGAGAGTAGTGGATGCATGGAATAGCCTTCCTGCAGAAGTGGTAGCTGCAAATACAGTGAAGGGGTTTAAGCATGCATGGGATAGGCATAAGGCCATCCTTCATATAAGATAGGGCCAGGGACTATTCATAGGATTCAGATATATTGGGCAGACTAGATGGGCCAAATGGTTCTTATCTGCCGACACATTCTATGTTTCTATGTTTCTATGTCACTGGTAAGGAGGCAGGGGACTGTGGAAGTCACTATTAAAGAAGCAGCTGTGGAGGTGGTCACTTTTAAGGCAGTGGGGTACTGTGGAGGTCACTGTTAAATGGGCTTCTGCTGTGGAGGTCATTGATAAATGAGCAGGTGCTGTAGATGTAACTGTTAAGGAGGAAGGCCAATGTGAAGGTCACTGTTAAAGGGGCAAGCAGTGTGGAGGTCGCTGTTAAGGGACAGTCGCTGTTGGGGTCACTGATAAGGGAGCAAAGTACTGTGACAGTCACTGTTAAAGGGGCGGGTGCTGTGGAGGTTTCTATTAAGGAGGCAATTGCTGTGGAAGTCACTGTTAAGGCAGCGGGGTACTGTGAGGTCATTGTTAAGAGAGCAGGGCACAGTGGAGGTCACTGTTAAAGGGGCAGGTACTGTAGAGGTCAATAACGACACACAGAAACATCAAATGAAATATATGAAATATACCCGTGCGAAGCCGGGTCCTTCTGCTAGTCTCTTATATACAGTATATAAAAATAAGTTTCTTTCTGTCTGTCTGTTCTTTATGTGCGACCAAACAACTGGACCGATCTGCACCAAATTTGGCACACAGGTACATCAGGTGTCCTGGAAGGTTTTAGACCAACTCTCTAAGATGTACATCTTTAAAATTTTTCGTTGGTATATTACACATTGCTCTGCAAGGCATATTAGTGAACAATATGATTAGTCATAGAAGGGGCTTTATCTCAGGGATCTAGGTTCCACAAGGTCAGGAACAGGAGGAATGACACTCTTTTGATATCAGAAGGACAGTCTTAACATTGAAAGGTCAGAAGATGCCTTCAAAAAATTCTCATGTTCTGTTTCCTCAGAATCAAGGGCCCAAAAGGGGCGGAGAGCAAGTGATGCCACTATTGTGGAGGAACAGAGAATCTATTGAGAAGTTCTAACAGTTTCATTAGTCAGCCTAACTGCTCAACTGCTATCTCATGGACTAAACTTGGGCAGGTACCACTGGAAACAAATTTGCAACTCTGCCGCAGGGTCAATGTTTTCACCCATGATGAATAATTATAAACTCGACATTTTCACTGCATTTACCTCTATTTACCCAAAAATATTTGGATGTAGTCTTTTGTTCCACACACTTGGACACTGCTTTGTAGGTCCCATTCATGCTTGTGCTGCCCAAGACGTCCAGGAAAATAAAAATGTATTTACCTGAAATGTTATTTTCCTGTAGGTCGTGGCAGCACAAATTTCCCTCCCTTTACTAAATTCAATATTGTTTTATAAAATAACATATACACTGGCACCTTCCTCCTGCTCAGTTTTATTGGGTCCAGGGTGGTTGTTTGATTGATTGATTCATTTATCATAACTGCTTATTAATCTGTCTCTGTCTGGTTGTATCTAACGGGCTTTAACCTCATTCATGATCTGCTGCCTATGGACTTCAGAAAATGAACATTTCCAGTAAATGCATTTTCATTTTATACACACATTTTTTTGTGGCAGTCCGAAACTGTTCAATCAGTGATTTTTCATCTATTGCTGTGCTTGTGTCTCCACATAATTTTTTATTTTTTTCAAAGAGGCATGAAAGCTATTCTCCTGTTCAAAAATTTGCTGTGGGGCTCAGCAGTCAGTTCTAGTTATGCCACAGGGCATCTCCCTACCTATGCCCCCTGATTGGCTGATGAGGTTGTCTTTCAGCCTCTGAACCAATCAGGGCAAACCCTCCCCCCACTTACTCCCAGTGTCATGTAATCTTCTTACTCTCTTGTGGTTTTCCCTGCCAATATTAACAGTAAAATGCTGCTGGGTGTCCGAAGCAAATGACAAATGACAAAAGCTTCAGATTTGTTTGGTGGAAAAATTATTGTGGAGTTTGTAACAGGGACACTACCACTCCGACATTCCTGTTGCTAGCCTGTTTGCTGCCATTGTATTGGTTTGCACCACCAACTGTACCATCAGCAGCAAAATCTGGTATGTTCATGTACTGTGCCTGGCTCACCAGCAGGTGGCAGTGTATCTGGCAGAGAGTATCTTTAGATAGAATGGAACTGCCCATTACATTCTCCCCCTTTTTGGGCAGAAGTGGGCTAGTCCTGCTTCCTACCAATGGAAGGGTTCCAGGAAGATATAGTTAGTTGTGAGTTGGAAAGGGACCAGAGCTTGGGCATTGAGGGGAGTGTTCCCACCTCCTGCAGCAGGGTTCTTCCAGGGAAAGCAGCTTGTAAAGCACCACGACCCCTTGCAGTTGATAGACAGAGTATTACTAGGGGGTGAACAGCCAAAGGCACCCCACTCAACGGTACCAGAACTTCTAGAAAGTCCAGTAACCAGACTGAAGCCAGAGATTAGCACAGAAGCAGAGAGAGAAAGCAAAGTAATCATATCTACCTGCCAGTTTACCCTTAGACTGCTGGAGCCAAGAGAAGGATTAAGTATTGTTTGAATGACGCAAGTTTATTGCAAGTTTATTCAAGTAAAACTATTGAACTTTACTAAGTCTGGACTCTTACTCCACCAACTACAACTCCTTTGTTGCTATGGAGCCTATCCCCAGGGAGCGACAGTATCCAGGTAGGAGCACAGTGACACAAACTATTAGGGCCACAACATACCACTCGGCCTTCGTGAACACTGGGACCCGATCGGCCCCGGGGGGGGGGGGGGGCACGCTGCAAATGCTGCACCCACTATTCTGCTACCCATACAATGATGAGGGTGGACAGTCCATAATCACATACATAATATAACACTTCTTACCTCCTTTGTCTGTTTCCATGTTATTGACTGGGTGTTTATGTGAAGCTGTTCTCCACTGACGGCCCATGGTGTAAAATTTCCTATTTCCACCTTACGGACATCCCTATGTGTGGTCTTATTTATAATTATCCAGTTTATTATCTCATATGGATGTACAGCTTCCCCCTCTTCATTAAAGTAATATGAAGGTTTCATTGGATCCAGTGGATTCTTCATCCATTGTAGGTAGCACTGTAACCTCCGTGTGTAATGTCTGACTCTGGTTATTGAGTTTTCTCCATATTGGTCTCTTATAAATGAGAACATTTCATGTAGAGCTTTTGCCAGAACTTCTACTGCATAATACAGTCGTGGAGAGACCCCTGACGAGAGGTAATTCCTCATACTTGGCATAGTTTCTGTATGAGTCTCATTATACTCTATATCAGTATAATTAAATGTAATGAAGGAATCTTTATCTCCAGTTCCTGCTATTATATCTAATAATGTCCACATAAGCTCGTGATGGTATATATTGGGGAGTTCCCTGTAATTTCTCACCAATTCTTCCTCTCCTGGAAAAGTTTCTGATGAAAATTCAACTGCTAGACTTCCATTCAGTTCTGGGTACTGATATTCTAGAATGAAGTTACTGGAAGCCCAGGATGGTGGAAGGATAAAGATTGTGTCTATAAATACAGATGAGTGGTTTTCTAGTAATCGAACTCCATTGAGAGATAAGCTCCCACACATTATAATGATATTGATTTGTGGATTCTTCAAAACTTGTAACATCCGCTCATTGTTATTGACATTCTGTTCTGTAAGTTTTATGGTGAAGGCGGCACAGATCCCGTGCTCTCTCATGTACTTTGTCAGTATTTGCAGTTCATTCTCTCCAGTATCATCATCCGACACTAAAATCCCAACCCAGGTCCAGCCAAAGTGCTCCAACAGTTTGGTGACGACCATATTGTGGATGTGGTGATTCTGGACAGTTCTGAAGACATGTGGATAGAGGAATCTATCGGATAATGAGTGTTCGGTGGCTCCATAGCTGATCTGCAGGACACAGGAGAAAAGAATTTCATGTAGAGCATTTTATATTCAATTATTTAGTAGGAAAGTCAAGAGAAAACTCCCAATAAGACCTGGACTGAACGACTACATGAATGTGAGGTACAGAAAAATTCTCTTTGAGATTCAGAAATGATTTTCTCATAGTGTCACGTGGTGTGCCCTAATGTCAGGCATGACGTTCTGAGCCCCAAGAGTCCACTGGTTATATGATGTAATAAATACAAGAATACAAGATTTCATATAACAATATACACTTCTCAAAATAGATGGCCTTGCGGTTCGCCCGGCGAACATTTCGCGGCGAACTTTGCTCGTTCGCGATTCGCCGAATGGGCGAACAAATGGCGATGTCCGCCGGCGAAATATTCTTTTACATTGTGAAGAACTTTGACCCGTGACACGCACATCAGGTGGTACAGGACAGCCAATTGAGACGTTTCAGCACATGGACATACCCCCTACCTTATAAATAAACCTGATCTGGCCGCCATTTTACATTCAGTCTTTTGCCAGTGTACGGAGAGGTTGCTGTGTGGAGCAGGGACAGGCTGTTAGGGACACCAAACGCTGGCTAATATGGCCACAAAAATCCTTTTAAGGACTGGTATAGGTGTGCTATCAATAGGTGTGATATACTGAGGAGTGTAATACACTTATAATATACTTTCTAACATAGAAAGTATATTATAGTGCATTTGTATTTTGCAGCAGTTGGGTGCGGTTCTGCTGCGATACTGCAGGTATATAGAGGGACAAACGCTATTAGAACAAATAATTTCTACTGGTGTGATTAACCAGTTGCCCCCCCAAAAAACTGATTGAAGCAGGGGTGTTATATACCAATAATATACTTTCTATATAGTGCATTTGGGTAGTGCAGCATTGGTTTGCCATTGGAACAACGCACTCCCGTGGCCTAAAATTTTCTTTTTCTAGACTCCAACAAGACACATTTCAGAGAATTTCCCTTTAAGACGCATAAAAATGTCCCCTGATTAAGATACATATTTTTTGTTGGAATTTTTGTCATTGATCCCCCTCTGGTATGTCACTGTCCATGTTGTGGGACTATTTGTGCACTTCTACTAAGTATTTGGTGGCTGCAAATATGAGCTGAAGGTTTTTCAGGTTCGCCTGCCATTAAAGTGAATGGGGCCCGCCGCGAACTTGCGGTTCGCGAACATTTGATCGTGTTCGCTAACCATACCGGCCGATGTTCATCCATCACTACTCCTCAACATGGAAATTGCAACACCAAAAAGGATAAGCAATAGTCTGAGATGTCAGCTTGGCTGAGATGTCAGAAGTAATCAGCTTTGTGTGTCCCGATAGCTTGGATGAACTGGAATGATGGCAAGAGGTCAGAATTTAATTAGAAAGATGGCACATAATGATCCATTCTTTAATGCAAGTGAAATTGGACATCACACCCCAAGCCTAGGGCGGCAAACAGTGTCTACACAAACCAATAGAAGGACAGGGCTATCAGCCAGACATCCAGCTTCAGGTGTTACACTGACTTCACAACTCACCCCCTGGAATCATCAGAAAACCAGGGGATCACAAGTACTGCATTCTTGCTTGACCAAGTGGATAAAGAAACCCCAAACCATAGAACATATAGAGTACAACTTCTCTGCATCTCCATGAGGTAGTAGGCTTTAGGCCCAGAAGGGTTAAAACACAAACTGGTGTATACCCAACCACCTAGAAGAAACAACAACATAAATATCCAAATACTACCAAGTAAGGTCAAGCATATCACTCAAATAGGATGTTCTGAAGACATCTTTTTAGACTTGGCACTGGCGGCTTTCTTCCAGGACTCCATGTGCGGCAAAGATGGCAAAGTCTCTTGATCTCGCAACGGCAGCCATGAAGGGAGTGGGACCTCCAGTGGTTCCATATCCAATTGACTCCAGGTGGCTTTATCAAGGTCTACAGGTGTATGGTAGATTTGACACGGTGGGTAATGTGTCTACTGCCCTGAATTCTGGTAGGCATTTGATTAAAATATTCTTCCTCCTGCTACTGTTCTTCTGGTGTTCTATAACAGCTAGTGCCCTACTAATATTATTAGCTTGATAGGCCACCTGTGAGGCCAAGACCCCTGAGAAAAAGGTCACTCCAGCTTGCAAGGTCTCCAAATTCTACACCCGCTGAACAATCTGTTGTACCTCTGTCTCAATGTCAGCTAGCTCAGACAACACAGGTTTCATTGCCTGTAACAATGTCTTTTTCAGATATGCCATTGAGATAGGCACCAGCGCGTTGCCATCTTCTCCTCCTTTGTCTGCCCCTGGAGCCATCTTGGAAGACTTATTCATTGAGCAAGCACATTTTTGTCTCCAGTATTTCTGCAATTCCATCTGGACTTTATGGGCTTTAGGTGTTTCGGGTATATCACCTCTCTTTTCTCTCCCAGTTTTGACCATTATAAGTAGAGTTGAGCGAACACCTGGATGTTCGGGTTCGACGAGTTCGGCCGAACTTTCGAAAAATGTTCGGGTTCGGGATCCGAACTCGACCCGAACTTCATCCCGAACCCGAACCCCATAGAAGTCAATGGGGACCCAAACTTTTGGGCACTAAAAAGGCTGTAAAACACACCCGGAAAGGGCTAGAGGGCTGCAAAAGGCAGCAAAATGTAGTTAAATCCCCTGCAAACAAATGTAGATAGGGAAATGATGAGTTAACATAAAATAAATAAAAATTAAACAATATTAATTGGAGTGAGGTCCCATAGCACAGAATCAGGCTTCAAGTCACCCACCAATGGAGAAGGTCACTTACTATTATTTTGACCACAGCACCCAGACAAAGGAGAGAGGTCCCACAGCAGAGAACCAGGCATCATATCACCCACCACAGGAGTAGGCCACCATTTAGTTACTTTGACCCCTACACCCAGACGGAGGAGAGAGGTTACACAGCAGAGAATCAGGCATTTAGATCACCCACCACAGGAGTAGGCCACCATTGAATCAGACCCCGGCAACCATGTCAGATGGCACAAGCATAAGCTTTATATCAATCAGCACAGGAGAAGGCGACTTTGACAGACTTTGACCCCTACACCCGGACGGAGGAGAGAGGTTTCAAAGCAGAGAATCAGGCATTTAGATCACCCACCACAGGAGTAGGCCCCAATTTAATGGGACCCCGGCAACCATGTCAGATGGCACAACCATCAGCTTCATATCAATCAGCACAGGAGAAGGCGACTTTGAAAGACTTTGACCCCTACACCCAGACGGAGGAGAGAGGTTTCACAGCAGAGAATCAGGCATTTAGATCACCCACCACAGGAGTAGGCCCCCATTGAATCAGACCCTGGCAACCATGTCAGATGGCACAACCATCAGCTTTATATCAATCAGCACAGGAGAAGGCGACTTTGAAAGACTTTGACCCCTACACCCAGATGGAGGAGAGAGGTTTCACAGCAGAGAATCAGGCATCATATCAACCACCACAGGAGAAGCCACCATTTAGTTACTTTGACCCCTGCACCCAGGAAGAGGAGAGAGGCACCACAGCACATATTCTGGCATCATATCAGCCACCACAGGAGAAGCCACCATTGAGTTACTTTGACCCCCGCACCCAGGAAGAGGAGAGAGGCACCACAGCACATATTCTGGCATCATATCAGCCACCACAGGAGAAGCCACCATTGAGTTACTTTGACCCCCGCACCCAGGAAGAGGAGAGAGGCACCACAGCACATATTCTGGCATCATATCAGCCACCACAGGAGAAGCCACCATTTAGTTACTTTGACCCCTTCACCCAAACAGAGGAGAGAGGTTCCACATCAGAGAATCAGGCATCATATCAACCACCACAGGAGTAGGCCACAATTTAGTTTATTTGACCCCTGCACCCAGGAAGAGGAGAGAGGCCCCACAGCACATATTCTGGCATCATATCACACACCACAGGAGAAGGCCTCTTTCAGTGATTTAGGCCTTTGGACCCAGACAGAGGAGAGAGGTCAGAGATTAGCTTCATATCCCCCAGCACAGCAGAAGACCGCTTTATTTGACTTAGGCCTCAGCACCCAGACAGAAGACAGAGGTAGCATGGCAGAGGTTATGGCTTCATGTCACCCGTTAGTTTAACCGGCCACTTTCATCTGGTTAGGCCCCGGCGCCCAGACAGAGAAGAGTTTCATTCAACTGTGGGTTTCATAAAATTTGCATCAAATAAAGAAGTGGCCCGTAGCACAACAAGACATGTTTTAGGCAGTTAATAAGGACTACTCTGCACAAGGGAGGGACAGGTCCTGTGGGATCCATGCCTGGTTCATCTTTATGAAGGTCAGCTTGTCCACGTTGGCTGTGGACAGGCGGCTGCGCTTGTCAGTAATGACGCCCCCTGCCGTGCTGAATACGCGTTCAGATAAAACGCTGGCCGCCGGGCAGGAAAGCACCTCCAAGGCATAACATGCTAACTCTGGCCACGTGGACAATTTCGAAACCCAGTAGTTGAATGGGGCCGAACCATCCGTCAGGATGTGGAGGGGTGTGCAGACATACTGTTCAACCATGTTAGTGAAATGCTGCCTCCTGCTAACACGTTCCGTATCAGGTGTCGGTGCAGATAGCTGTGGCGTGGAGACAAAACTTTTCCACATTTCTGCCATGCTAACCCTGCCCTCAGATGAGCTGGCCGTGACACAGCTGCGTTGGCGACCTCTTGCCACTCCTCTGCCTTCACCTTCCACCTGTTCCCCTGTGACATGTGGGAATGCTCTCAAGAGCGCCTCTATCAGCGTGCGCTTGTACTCGCGCATCTTACGGTCGCGCTCCAGTTCAGGAATTAAAGTGGGCACATTGTCTTTAAACCGGGGATCCAGCAGGGTGGCCACCCAGTAGTCTGCACACGTTAAAACGTGGGCAACTCTGCTGTCGTTGCGCAGGCATTGGAGCATATATTCGCTCATGTGGGCCAGGCTACCCATGGGTAAGGACAAGCTGTCCTCTGTGGGAGGCGTATCGTCATCGTCCACCGTATCCCCCCAGCCACGCACCAGTGATGGGCCTGGGCTGCCACCCCGCTGTGAACTTGCGTCATCCTCGTCCCCCTCCACCTCATCCTCCTCGTCCTCCAGTACAGTGCCTTGGCTGGCGACTTGTGAACCTGTCCTCTGCTGCTTAAACAAACCTCCCTCTGAGCCACTTCGAACAGACTGGCCCGAAAGTGTTAGAAACGAGCCCTCATCCTCCTCCTCCTCCTCCACCTGGGCCACCTCCTCTAACATCATTGCCCTAAGTGTTTTCTCAAGGAGACATAGAAGTGGTATTGTAACGCTGATAACAGTGTCATCGCCACTGGCCATGTTGGTGGAGTACTCGAAACAGCGCAGCAGGGCACACAGGTCTCGCATGGAGGCCCAATCATTGGTGGTGAAGTGGTGCTGTTCGGCAGTACGACTGACGCGAGCGTGCTGCAGCTGAAACTCCACTATGGCCTGCTGCTGCTCGCACAGTCTCTCCAGCATGTGCAAGGTGGAGTTCCACCGGGTGGGCACGTCGCATATGAGGCGGTGAGCGGGAAGGCCGAAGTTCCGCTGTAGCGCAGACAGGCGAGCAGCGGCAGGATGTGAACGGCGGAAGCGCGCACAGACGGCCCGCACTTTATGCGGCAGCTCTGACATGTTGGGGTAGTGGTGAATGAACCTCTGCACCACCAAGTTCAGCACATGCGCCAGGCAAGGGATGTGCGTCAAACCGGCTAGTCCCAGAGCTGCCACGAGATTTCGCCCATTATCGCATACCACCAGGCCTGGCTTGAGGCCCACCGGCAGAAACCACTCGTCGGTCTGTTGTTCAATACCCCGCCACAACTCCTTTGCGCTGTGGGGCCTGTCCCCCAAACATATGAGTTTCAGAATGGCCTGCTGACGTTTACCCCGGGCTGTGCTGAAGTTGGTGGTGAAGGTGTGTGGCTGACCGGATGAGCTGGTGGAAGCAGTGGAGGAGGAAGCCGAGTAGGAGGAGGAGGCTACAGGAGGCAGAGAATGATGCCCTGCGATCCTAGGGGGCGGAAGGACGTGCGCCAAGGAACTGTCCGCCGGGGGCCCAGCCGCCACTACATTCATCCAGTGTGCAGTTAGTGAGATATAGCGTCCCTGGCCGTGCTTACTGGTCCACGTATCTGTGGTTAGGTGGACCTTGCCACAAATGGCGTTGCGCAGTGCACACTTGATTTTATCGGACACTTGCATGTGCAGGGAAGGCACAGCTGTCTTGGAGAAGTAGTGGCGGCTGGGAACCACATACTGCGGGACAGCCATGGCCATCAGCTGTTTGAAGCTGTCTGTGTCCACCAGCCGGAATGACAGCATTTCAAAAGCCAGCAGTTTAGAAATGCTGGCGTTCAGGCCAAGGGCTCGAGGGTGACTCGGGGGGAATTTGCGCTTCCTCTCTAAGGTTTGAGATATTGAGAGCTGAACGCTGCTGTGTGATATAGTGGAGACGCTAGTTGACGGTGGCGGTGGTGGTGGTGTCGGTGGCACATCCTCTGTTTGCTGCTCGGCAGGTGGCAACATTCCTCTCGAGGCGGAAGCCGAGGCAGCAGCGGTAGAGGGAGCAGGGGGAGCCTCAGCGAGTGCCTGGTTTTTAAGGTGTGTACCCCACTGCAGTTCATGCTTTGCATGTAGATGCCTGGTCATGCAGGTTGTGCTGAGGTTCAGAACGTTAATGCCTCGCCTCAGGCTCTGATGGCAGAGCGTGCAAGTCACTCGGGTCTTGTCGGTAGGACATTGTTTAAAGAAGTGCCATGCCAGGGAACTCTTTGAAGCTGCCTTTGTGGGGCTGGGTCCCTGTTGGCGATGTCCAGTAGCAGGCGAACTCTGGGGGCGGCGGCTCGTCTGCTTTGGCCCCCAGCTCCCTCTTTGGCTTCGCTGTTGTCTCGGTCTCACCACTACCTCTTCCTCTGAACTGTGAAAGTCATCGCCACGACCTTCAGTCCATGTGGGGTCTAAGACCTCATCGTCCTCTGCATCGTCTTCCACCCAGTCTCCCTCCCTGACCTCCTCCTGTTCAGTCTGCACACTGCAAAAAGACGCGGCAGTGGGCACCTGTGTTTCGTCATCATCAGAGAGTCGGTGACTCTGCTGTGGTGGTATTCCCATGTCCTCTTCATCTGGAGACATAAGTGGTTGTGCGTCAGTGCATGGTATGTCTTCCTCCACTGGGGAAGGGCTAGGTGGACGCCCCTGGGAAACCCTGGAAGCAGAGTCTTCAAACAGAAGAAGAGACTGCTGCATAACTTGTGGCTCAGACCGTTTCCCTGATATGCTTGGGGGTGATGTGACAGACTGATGGGCTTGGTTTTCAGGTGCCACCTGTGCGCTTTCCGCAGAAGACTGGGTGGAAGACCATGTGGTGAACGTGCTGGAAGCACTGTCGGCCACCCAATCGATTAATGCCTGTACCTGCTCAGGCCTTACCATCCTAAGAGCGGCATTGGGCCCCACGAGATATTGCGGTACATTCTGCCGGCTAGTTGAGGGAGTTCGTTCCCTACTGTGTGCGCCTGGGGCCGAACGGCCACGTCCTCTACCAGCAACAGAGGCTCCACGGACACCACCACGACCGCGTCCTCGTCCCTTAATAGTATTTTTCTTCATTGTTGCGATTCAACTCGCACCACAATGAAATATATTATTTTTTATAAGCAAAATCCCCTCACTGGAATACTTTCAGTCTTTTGACTGTATGGATTACAGATGGAATGACTGTTATATGTGAGTACCGCTTTCTTTGACAGATTCTAGTATGGGTACATATATGTTTTCCCAACCCCAGCACATTAGTTTGCTAATTCCAGATGTATGAAACGCAGGCCTAACTGTATCTAGTATATTGAACGCCAGATAAACTAACTTGGCCTTTTTTAAATAAAAAAAAAATTCCCTCACTGGAATACTTTATGGCTTTTCACTGTATGGATTACAGGTGGACTGGTATTAGTAGGGGTGACACAAGCACACCCAAGTCCCTGATGTAGGATTTCTATGGCACAGACCACTATTACAAGTGATTAATGGATGTTGGGAGAGATTGTGCTGCAGCACTAGTCCCAAGATGGCCGCCGCCTATCAGCCCAGTAACATGTGCCACAAAATGGTCTGCACAACCTTTAAAAAAAATAGCCTTGGACTGTGCTGCTAAATCGCTATTGGTCTGAATCCCAGGTGTAGATGTCTGACTTGTTTGGAGCTTTGGAATGCACACTGTGGCAGCTTCTGCTGCAGCACTACAAGTCGCAAAATGGCGGCCGGCGGTCAGCCCGGGTACATGTGGATGGAAAAATCACTCTGGCCACTCTAAAAATAGCCAATCCCTATCAAAAAAGCAGCTCAGCTGCAGTTGTTCAGATGAATCACAGGTGGAGGAGAGAAATTTGCTTCCAGTTATTCAATTATCCCTGCCTATTCTCGCCCTAGCATCAGCTGCGTCTATCCCTGTTCTATTCACATCGGGAGTGAGCACGTCCCGACGTGCGCACAAGCTTATAAGAGGCTGAGTCACATGCTGCACTTGGCCAATCACAGCCTTGCCAATAGTAGGCATGGCTGCGATGGCATCTTAGGGCAAGTAGTATGATGCATGTTGATTGGCTGCTTTGCAGCCTTTCAAAATGCGCCAAAATACATGCCGAACGACGAACCCGAACCCGAACTTTTACGAAAAAGTTCGGGTTCGGGTCCGTGTCACGAACACCCCAAAATTCGGTACGGACCCGAACTATGCTCGAACTGTTCGCTCAACACTAATTATAAGCAAGTACTGCTCTCTGTGTGGCTGTATTCCAGTGTTTAGTGTGATGGAGCTGTAGGCTCAAACATCCATCACAGACAGCAGTCAGGTCCCCCCCCCCAATTTTTTTTTTTTAATTATATGTTTTTAACCATGTGAATGTTTAAAAAAGAAAAAAAGCTAGCTGTAGCTGTGACTTAGCTGTTCCCCTAGTTATGCTAAATGTCTGTTTAAATGGCAGAGCAATGACCGGATGGCTATGCTGCTTTTTAATCCTTTTGGGTTGAAAGTTGAACTGCACGTTTTTCACATGCAGATCTCTTTCTTGATTTATTCAAAACAAATTGCAAAACAAGCCAGATGAATTCCAAATTTAATTTGCTCATATCTAATATATAGGTTTATAGTGATGGACGAACATCGGCCGGGATGATTCGCGAACGCGGCGGGCCCCATTCACTTTAATGGCAGGCGAACCTGAAAAACCTTCAGGTCATATTTTCAGCCACCAAATACTTACTAGAAGTGCACAAATAGTCCCACAACGTGGACAGTAACATACCAGAGGGGGATCAAAGGCAAACATTCCCACAAAAATATGTATTTTAATCAAGGGCCATTTTTATGCGTCTTAACCACCTCCCGACCGCCTAACGCACGGATGCGTCCGGAAGGTGGTTGATTCATTCCTCCTGGACGCATCCGTGCGTCATCTCGCGAGACGCGAGATTTCGGGCATTGCCGGCCCGCGCATGCGCATCGCGGGCCGGCAAAATTCAAAGAAGAAGTTCGTCACCAGCCTGCCAGCAACGATCATTGGCTGGCAGGCTGGCGATTTTCAAAAAATCCAATCACAAGCCATATAACAGATCATATTAGTAAATATGATCTGTTATATGGCTTCTCTGCTCCTCTGCTGGTCCTTTTCGTCGGTTGGATCCAGCACAGGAGCAGACTGAACTGTGAGTACACCAAACACTACACCTTAGCCCCAGATCACCCCCCTGCACCCCAATTAACCCTTTGATCACCCCTTTGATCGCCCCTGTCAATCACTAGTGAAAGGAAAAAAAGTGATCAGTGTAAACTGTCACTTTTTTTTTTTCACTGGTATTGGCTGTTAGGTTTTAGGGATAGTTTAGGCCCCTTGGTTAGGTAGTTAGCGTCAGTTAGCGCCCACCCCACTGCACCGCAGTCACTTTTATTCGCTGAATAGCGTATCGCTAATCAGCATTTGTACTTTTATAGTATCTGTAAGTGATCAAAACTGATCACGGTCAGATCTATAATAGTATTAGTGTCACTTTAGTTCGCCCTCCACCCAAAACGCAGTGTTTGCCCGATCAGGCCTGATCGGTCGCCCACACGTGCGTTCACCCACGCCCGCCCCACCGCAGTGACAAAAAATATATATTTTTTGATCACTGCACTTTCATTTTACACGCACTGCGGCGATAAAAAAATCAGTTTTGATATTTTTTATCAACCGCAGCGGCCTCCGGTACTTCGCTAGCCTCCCCTTTGTAAGACAGGCTTGCTTTTTTTCTTGGGTAGTCTCAGGGAATACCCCTAAATTTAGTAGTCCAAAATGTCAAACAGGGGGTATTCTTCTGAAGAGGCCTACAGGATTCTGACCCAGTCGGATGAGGAGTGGGAACCCTCATCTGACGAATCTAGCGGGTCAGAATATGAACCTGTAGAAAGCAGTGGCTCTCTGACCCAAAGTTCGGACGAGGAGGCTGAGGTCCCTGATAGCACCAGGCGTACCCGGCCCCGTGTCGCTAGACCACAGGTTACGCAGGATCCGCTTCAAGAGCAGCAGAGTGGGGCTGTCGCTGCCGGATCACGTGGTGAGGCATACACCAGCAGCGCAGCCCTTCCTGGACCTAGTACCAGCACTGCCGTACAACATGGTGAAGTAGCGAGCACCAGAAGGGCAGTTGAAGCTGGTACGGTGGCACGTATAGTAGTTACCCCGTCGCAGCCACCGCACAGACAGGCCCGTAGAGCCCCTAGAGTCCCTGAGGTGCTGGCAAACCCTGATTGGCAGTCACCAACTTCAGCCGCACCTGTAGTTCCCCCTTTCACCGCCCAGTCTGGAGTTCGGGTTGAGACGGCTCAAATCGGTTCGGCCCTGGGATTTTTTGAGCTGTTCTTGACTGCGGAGCTCTTGGACTTAGTCGTGGCAGAGACAAACCGGTATGCCACACAATTTATAACCGCAAACCCGGGAAGCTTTTATGCCCAGCCTTTCCGGTGGAAACCAGTCCAAGTTTCCGAAATTAAAATTTTTCTGGGCCTTCTCCTCAACATGGGTCTAACTAAAAAGCATGAATTGCGGTCATATTGGTCCACGAACCCAATTCATCACATGCCCATGTTCTCTGCTGCTATGTCCAGGACACGATTTGAGACCATCCTCCGTTTTCTGCATTTTAGCGACAACACCACCTCCCGTCCCAGAGGCCACCCAGCTTTTGACCGGCTCCACAAAATTCGGCCCCTCATAGACCATTTCAACCAGAAATTTGCAGATTTGTATACCCCCGAGCAAAACATCTGCATAGACGAATCCCTAATACATTTTACCGGGCGCCTTGGCTTCAAACAATACATCCCAAGCAAGCGTGCCCGGTATGGGGTCAAATTGTATAAGCTCTGTGAAAGGGCCACAGGCTATACCCACAAATTTCGTGTCTATGAGGGAAAAGATCAGACCCTGGAGCCGGTCGGTTGCCCTGACTACCTGGGGAGAAGTGGGAAGACAGTCTGGGACTTGGTGTCACCCTTATTCGGCAAGGGGTACCATCTTTATGTGGACAATTTCTACACAAGTGTGGCCCTCTTTAGGCATTTGTTTCTAGAACGGATTTGCGCCTGTGGCACCGTGCGACCTAGTCGCCGGGGCTTCCCCCAACGGCTCGTTACCACCCGTCTTGCAAGGGGGGAGAGGGCTGCCTTGTGTAATGAAGAACTGCTCGCGGTGAAATGGAGAGACAAGCGTGACGTTTACATGCTCTCCCCCTTATTCACGCAGACACGACAATCCAAATTGAGCGAGCAACCCGTGTCATTGAAAAGCCCCTCTCAGTCCACGACTATAATTTGCTCATGGGAGGGGTGGACTTCAATGACCAGATGTTGTCTCCGTATTTAGTTTCTCGCAGAACCAGACGCTGGTATAAGAAGGTGTCTGTATATTTGATTCAATTGGCGCTGTATAATAGTTTTGTTCTCTACAGTAAGGCTGGGAGAACACGATCCTTCCTCAAATTCCAGGAAGAGATCATCGAGAACCTCCTGTATCCAGAAGGTTCCGTGGCCCCATCCACCAGTGTAGTTAGCCGTCTACACGAGCGACATTTCCCCAATGTCGTTGCTGGTACCTCAATCCAACCGTCACCCCGAAAAAGATGTCGTGTCTGTAGCAGGAGTGGAATAAGGCGTGACACCCGCTATTTCTGTCCTGACTGTCCTGACCACCCTGCCCTATGCTTAGGAGAGTGTTTCCGGAAGTACCACACACAGGTACACCTAGCATAGGGATCACATCTCACCAGGACAGGCACACAGGGCTATTAGGGCCCATTCACTCACAGCTGCTGCAAACGTCTCCTTTCACATGGGACAAAGTGCATAACGTACTTCGCCACATCTTTGGGCGATTTGCGCTTTGCACATTGACCCATGGGGAAGGAGAGGTTTGTTCTATAAAAGAAAAAAAAAAAAAAAAAAAAAAAAAAAAAGTAAGCAAAAAGGTTAATGTTCAGTTCAAAAAGTTAAAGTTTCTATGTTCTCTTCCAAAGTTAATAAAATTATTGTGTTGCGGCCTGGTTTTTTCTCTTTTTTTTTTTTTTTTTTTACCTTCCAGGTGGACCAACCGATCGACTAGCTGCAGCACTGATGTGCATTCGGACAGAAGCATTGCGCTGCTGTCAGATTACACGCAAGTCGGTGTATGCGGCGCTGCAAGACGAGATTTCTCCTCTGCAGTAAAAGATACGTTTGCCGAGGCATATGAGCTGAGGAGGTGGCGGTGTTCATATACTTTGGCAAACACTTTGTATATATAAAAAAAATAATCCCGGCAATGATTTATTCATCCACATCGATTGATGTGAATGGAGAAATCTGGTTTGCCAGGGCATACGAGCTAAGTGGGCATGGATGTTGGGCGGAGCTCCTATGTCCTGGCAGACGCCTTTCCCCTCCTTTTTCTTTTTTTGGCAGAGATTTTTTCATCCACATTGATCGATGCGAATGAAGAAATCTGTGCCGTTCATTTTTTTCTTTCAGCCCAGAGGCTGAACGGAAAAAAAAAATCTCATTACCTGTATGCTCAATATAAGGAGAATAGCAGAAACTCCTAATGCTGGGCATACATGTAATGATTGCGGAGACCCTCAAATGCCAGGGCAGTACAAACACCCCACAAATAACACCATTTTGGAAAGAAGACACCCCAAGGTATTCGCTGAGGGGCATATTGAGTCCATGAAAGATTGAAATTTTTGTCCCAAGTTAGCGGAAAGGGAGACTTTGTGAGAAAAAAAATTAAAAAAATCAATTTCCGCTAACTTGTGCCAAAATTTTTTTTTTTCTATGAACTCGCCATGCCCCTCATTGAATACCTTGGGGTGTCTTCTTTCCAAAATGGGGTCACATGTGGGGTATTTATACTGCCCTGGCATTTTAGGGGCCCCAAAGCGTCAGAAGAAGTCTGGTATCCAAATGTCTAAAAATGACCTCCTAAAAGGAATTTGGGCCCCTTTGCCCACCTAGGCTGCAAAAAAGTGTCACACATGTGGTATCTCCGTATTCAGGAGAAGTTGGGGAATGTGTTTTGGGGTGTCATTTTACATATACCCATGCTGGGTGAGATAAATATCTTGGTCAAATGCCAACTTTGTATAAAAGAATGGGAAAAGTTGTCTTTTGCCAAGATATTTCTCTCACCCAGCATGGGTATATGTAAAATGACACCACAAAACACATTCCCCAACTTCTCCCGAGTACGGCGATACCAGATGTGTGACACTTTTTTGCAGCCTAGGTGGGCAAAGGGGCCCACATTCCAAAGAGCACCTTTCGGATTTCACAGGTCATTTACCTACTTACCACACATTAGGGCCCCTGGAAAATGCCAGGGCAGTATAACTACCCCACAAGTGACCCTATTTTGGAAAGAAGAC
The DNA here is from genome assembly GCF_905171765.1 of Bufo bufo. Lineage (NCBI taxonomy): Eukaryota > Metazoa > Chordata > Amphibia > Anura > Bufonidae > Bufo > Bufo bufo. Next base: position 831,518,204 of record NC_053390.1, read on the forward strand.
ACCCCAAGGTATTCCGTGAGGGGCATGGCGAGTTCCTAGAATTTTTTATTTTTTGTCACAAGTTAGTGGAAAATGATGATTTTTTTTTTTTTTTTTTTTTACATACAAAGTATCATATTCCACTAACTTGTGACAAAAAATAAAAACTTCCATGAACTCACTATGCCCATCAGCGAATACCTTGGGGTCTCTTCTTTCCAAAATGGGGTCACTTGTGGGGTAGTTATACTGCCCTGGCATTCTAGGGGCCCAAATGTGTGGTAAGGAGTTTGAAATCAAATTCTGTAAAAAATGACGAGTGAAATCCGAAAGGTGCTCTTTGGAATATGGGCCCCTTTGCCCACCTAGGCTGCAAAAAAGTGTCACACATCTGGTATCTCCGTATTCAGTAGAAGTTGGTGAATGTGTTTTGGGGTGTCATTTTACATATACCCATGCTGGGTGAGATAAATATCTTGGTCAAATGCCAACTTTGTATAAAAAAATGGGAAAAGTTGTCTTTTGCCAAGATATTTCTCTCACCCAGCATGGGTATATGTAAAATGACACCCCAAAACACATTCCCCAACTTCTACTGAATACGGAGATACCACATGTGTGACACTTTTTTGCAGCCTAGGTGGGCAAAGGGGCCCACATTCCAAAGAGCACCTTTCGGATTTCACTCGTCATTTTTTACAGAATTTGATTTCAAACTCCTTACCACACATTGGGGCCCCTAGAATGCCAGGGCAGTATAACTACCCCACAAGTGACCCCATTTTGGAAAGAAGACACCCCAAGGTATTCCGTGAGGGGCATGGCGAGTTCCTAGAATTTTTTATTTTTTGTCACAAGTTAGTGGAAAATGATGATTTTTTTTTTTTTTTTTTTTTCATACAAAGTCTCATATTCCACTAACTTGTGACAAAAACTAAAAACTTCCATGAACTCGCCATGCCCATCAGCGAATACCTTGGGGTCTCTTCTTTCCAAAATGGGGTCACTTGTGGGGTAGTTATACTGCCCTGGCATTCTAGGGGCCCAAATGTGTGGTAAGGAGTTTGAAATCAAATTCTGTAAAAAATGACGAGTGAAATCCGAAAGGTGCTCTTTGGAATATGGGCCCCTTTGCCCACCTAGGCTGCAAAAAAGTGTCACACATCTGGTATCTCCGTATTCAGTAGAAGTTGGGGAATGTGTTTTGGGGTGTCATTTTACATATACCCATGCTGGGTGAGAGAAATATCTTGGCAAAAGACAACTTTTCCCATTTTTTTATACAAAGTTGGCATTTGACCAAGATATTTATCTCACCCAGCATGGGTATATGTAAAAAGACACCCCAAAACACATTCCTCAACTTCTACTGAATACAGAGATACCAGATGTGTGACACTTTTTTGCAGCCTAGGTGGGCAAAGGGGCCCATATTCCAAAGAGCACCTTTCGGATTTCACTCGTCATTTTTTACAGAATTTGATTTCAAACTCCTTACCACACATTGGGGCCCCTAGAATGCCAGGGCAGTATAACTACCCCACAAGTGACCTCATTTTGGAAAGAAGAGACCCCAAGGTATTTCGTGATGGGCATAGTGAGTTCATAGAAGTTTTTATTTTTTGTCACAAGTTAGTGGAATATGAGACTTTGTAAGAAAAAAAAAAAAAAAAAAATCATCATTTTCCGCTAACTTGTGACAAAAAATAAAAAGTTCTATGAACTCACTATGCCCATCAGCGAATACCTTAGGGTGTGTACTTTCCGAAATGGGGTCATTTGTGGGGTGTTTGTACTGTCTGGGCATTGTAGAACCTCAGGAAACATGACAGGTGCTCAGAAAGTCAGAGCTGCTTCAAAAAGCGGAAATTCACATTTTTGTACCATAGTTTGTAAACGCTATAACTTTTACCCAAACCATTTTTTTTTTACCCAAACATTTTTTTTTTATCAAAGACATGTAGAACTATAAATTTAGAGCAAAATTTCTATATGGATCTCGTTTTTTTTGCAAAATTTTACAACTGAAAGTGAAAAATGTCATTTTTTTGCAAAAAAATCGTTAAATTTCGATTAATAACAAAAAAAGTAAAAATGTCAGCAGCAATGAAATACCACCAAATGAAAGCTCTATTAGTGAGAAGAAAAGGAGGTAAAATTCATTTGGGTGGTAAGTTGCATGACCGAGCAATAAACGGTGAAAGTAGTGTAGGTCAGAAGTGTAAAAAGTGGCCTGGTCTTTCAGGGTGTTTAAGCACTGGGGGCTGAGGTGGTTAAAGGGAAACTCAAAAATGTGCCCTGCTTGAGCCTAGACAAATTTTATTTTAGGCCACGGGAGTACAGGCCACAAACATTAGGCATTCACCTGACATAAAACATCAAGTGATTATGTGACTGGAGGTATATTAGACGGTCATTGGATATCAATTTTACTGCAGGTCAGTGGAGTATAGGCCCCAAAAATTATTAATTCACTGTACATAAAGGAACTAGCTATTATGTTACGGGAGGTATATTAAAAGGTCAATGGATAACAATTTTACTGCAGGCCAGTGGAGTACAGGCCCCAAACATTAGGAATTCACCAAACAGAAAGGAACAGACAATTATGTGGCTGGAGGTATATTAGACGGTCATTGGATAACAATTTTACTGCAGGCCAGTGGAATACAGACCCTAAAAATGTTTCATTCATCGTACAGAAAACATCAAGTTATTATGTGGCTGGAGTTATATTAGACTGTCAATGGATATCAATTTTACTGCAGGCCAGTACTAATACATGTCAAATACATATGTTTAAAAGAACTAGAAATATAAAATTGGATTAAAAACATGGCCAACGAAATCTCCCCTGTTGAAAAATGATAATAGTTGAAATTCGATAACACATGGTCGTCACAGGTGTTAATTTCCTCCGAGGCCTCAAACATTAGGCATTCACCAGACAGAAAACATCAAGTGATTATGTGGCTAAAGGTATATTAGACTGTCAATGGATATCAATTTTACTGCAGGCCAGTGGACTACAGGCCCCAAAAATTATTCATTCACCGTACAGAAAAGAAGTGATAATGTGGCTGGAGGTACATTAGGCGGTCACCGTATAACAATTTTACTGTTGGCCAGTTAAATTACAGGCCTCAAAAATTATGCTTTCACCGTACCTAAAAGATCAAGTGATTATGTGGCCGGAGGTATATCAATTTTTCTGCAAGCCAGTGGACTACAGTCCCCAAAATGTATTCATTAACCATACTGTAACGGTCGCGTACACACACACACACACACACGGGGGAGGGAAGTGACCACTGCGCTCTACCCTCACCCTTGGCCCTGAGAACTTGCCTCGCAATTCCTAATGACAGGGGACAACTGGACGGCAGTCCCTAACTTGCAATAAGTCCAGGGAGGACAAACCAGACATACAACATTATGTGAACGGACCGAGTCAAATACCAGGAGAGCAACGAAGTACAAATGGAGCAAGCATAGAATAGTCAGTAGAAGCCGGGGTCAGAAATACCAAGAGAGTCGCGAAGTACCAAAGGAGTCAGCAGAAGATCGTCAGGAGGAAGCCGGGGTCAGAATACCAGGAGAGCAGCAAAAGTACACAAGGAGCAGGCAGAGGATCGTCGGATATTATCAGGAGGTAAGTACGCCAGGTCAGACACAATTGAAGGTGGAACCTAAATAGCAGGCAACCTGTGGCCAGCAGGCAGCCTGTTAAATACTGACTAGCAGGGGTCATGTGACGTGGCGAGTGTCACATGACTCACCATGCTGCATACAGTTGAGCACCGAGTGCCCAGCTCGGTGCTCAGACTTACTCTTGTTGCTGGGGAAACCAAGGACGCCGGCCGCGCTGAGGAGACATGCGCGGCCGGGTCCGTCCCGCCCCCTATCACCTATGAGACGAGGACGATGCATGAGTCCTTGCTCTTGCACAGAGGTGGGGCGTCGTTGGCGCTGTGAAGAGTAAACGCATCGTTGGCGCCCCGTGACACACACAGAAAAGAACAATTGATAATTAGAGATGTCGCGAACATAAAATTTTCTGTTTGCGAACGGAGAACGCGAATTTTCGCAAATGTTCGCGAACGGGCGAACCGCCATAGACTTCAATAGGCAGGCGAATTTCAAAGTGACCGCCCCTTTAACAGTGACTTTGACAGGGGCCGCCCATTTAACAGTGACTTTGACAACGGCCTTGACTTTGTTATCTTTGTTTTGAGGAATATGATGAATACATTCATCATATTCGCTAATTCTACCAAGCGAACCATAGTAAACCAGGTCCAAGTTGAAATAGCAATTCGATTAATTCAAGTTATAATAATCGAATTGCGATTTCAACTTAGCACTGCTATATTCCATATTCGTTAATTCTAGCCTAATTCAGATGTCCGCTGAACTCTAATCAATAATCAATCTTCTGAAGGTAGAATTTTTGGGTAGAATTGCTGGATGCTTCACTCTGCTAGGTAACGATGCATTTTCCAGTCTCCCTCCCACCTTCAGTATACAATCCTGCAGAACACGATTAAGCTTGTACAATGGGTGGTTGTTTGGAAGCCTTTTAGGTTCTTGACCAAGTCTCTTCAACTCTTCACTGTAGAATCTCTTTTGAATGAGTCTTATGACTGTTTCTTTAGCTTTCATCCTTTCTTCTACATTCAACAATTCCTTCTTTCTGATTCCCTTTGCCAAACATTGAATTTGAGATACTACGTTTATGACTGTATTCCATTTTGAACATCTGGGTAGTCTTTCAAGTATGTCATCTTGACACTTGGCAGCAGTGCTCAATATTTGTACCACTTTTACTTCTGGATCACCCATAGGCAATTCTGTGTAACCTTTACTGGGCGTGATTTCCTTTTCCCAATTAGAATTTTTCAATTCTGTTACATTCAGGCCTCTTGAAGCATCATCTGCTGGGTTATGCTTTGTGTCAATGTGATACCAATGTTCTGGATTTGCTATTTCCCAAATTTTCTGAACTCTGTTGCGACAAAGACATTAAATCTTCGGGCTTCATTGTTTATGTATCCTAGGACAACTTGTGAGTCTGTCCAAAAATATTCTTAATCTATTTTCAATTCCAATTCTCTCAGAAACTTGCTTACTGATGCTGAAACAACAGCTGCTGTCAGTTCAAGTCTTGGTATTGTCTGAATACTGGTAGGTGCAACTCTGGCCTTTTCCATAACCAGGGAACAGTGTATTTTTTCTTCTCCTATCACTCTGATGTAGGAGCACTGACTATAACCTTAACTACTTGCATCTGAAAAGTGATGAAGTTTTATTTTCTTGTACTTTCCGAAATCATGAGGTACAAAACATCTGGGTATCCAAACTTCTCTCAAGTTTTGCAAGTCTCTTATCCAACTCTCCCACCTTGGCCTCAAATTTTCAGGTATGGGCCTGTCTCATCCCAACTTCTGTCTGCATAATTCTTGTAGTATTTCTTTTGCTTTGAGGAATACTGGGGCCAAGAATCCCAATGGATCATATATAGAACCCACTGTGGAAAGAATGGTGCGTCTAGTTGCAACTTTCTTCTCAATAGATAATTCAAAGAAGAACTTGTCATTCTCTACATTCCATCTGAATCCAAGTACGTTCTGGACTGGAAGATGATCATAATTGAGATCTACAGTACATTCTTCATTGTTGCTGCACGTTCAGAGTCACTGATGGATTCCAGTACCTCTCTGTTGTTTGAGATAAATTTGTGAAGGCACAGGTTTCCTCTTGCGCATAACTCTTGGCTTTCTTTGACTAGTTTGATTGCAGATTCTGTGAACTCTAGGCTTATAAGCCCATCATCTACATAAAAGTTTTTCTTCAGAAAATTTGCTGCTTATGGGCAATCCTTTTCATTCTCATTGGCCAAATACTTCATACCATAATTGGCGCAACCTGGAGATGATGCAGCTCCAAACAAGTATACTTTCATTCTGTATTCCGCTGGCTCTGTATCTGTATCTCTGCCCTCCAACCATAGGAACCTCAGGAATAGAGTTGAGTGAACACCTGGATGTTCGGGTTCGAGAAGTTCGGCCGAACTTCCCGGAAATGTTCGGGTTCGGGATCCGAACCCGATCCGAACTTCGTCCCGAACCCCATTGAAGTCAATGGGGACCCGAACTTTTGGGCACTAAAAAGGCTGTAAAACAGCCCAGGAAAGAGCTAGAGGGCTGCAAAAGGCAGCAACATGTAGGTAAATCCCCTGCAAACAAATGTGGATAGGGAAATGAATTAAAATTAAAATTAAAAAAATAAAAATGAACCAATATCAATTGGACAGAGGTCCCATAGCAGAGAATCTGGCTTCACGTCAGCAGAGAATCAGTCTCTTCATGCCATAGCAAAGAATCTGGCTTCATGTCAGCAGAGAATCAGTCTCTTCATGCCATAGCAGAGAATCTGGCTTCATGTCAGCGCAGAATCAGTCTTCATGTCATAGCAGAGAATCAGGCTTCACGTCACCCACCACTGGAACAGGCCACTGTCACACATTTAGGCCCTGGCACCCAGGCAGAGGAGAGAGGTCCCGTAACAGAGAATCTGGCCTTATGTCAGCGCAGAATCTGTATTCATGTCATAGCAGAGAATCAGGCTTCACGTCACCCACCACTGGAACAGGCCACTGTCACACATTTAGGCCCAGGCACCCAGGCAGAGGAGAGAGGTCCCGTAACAGAGAATCTGGCCTTATGTCAGCGCACAATCTGTCTTCATGTCATAGCAGAGAATCAGGCTTCACGTCACCCACCACTGGAACAGGCCACTGTCACACATTTAGGCCCAGGCACCCAGGCAGAGGAGAGAGGTCCCGTAACAGAGAATCTGGCCTTATGTCAGCACAGAATCTGTATTCATGTCATAGCAGAGAATCAGGCTTCACGTCACCCACCACTGGAACAGGCCACTGTCACACATTTAGGCCCCGGCACCCAGACAGAGGAGAGAGGTCCCGTAACAGAGAATCTGGCCTTATGTCAGCGCAGAATCTGTCTTCATGTCATAGCAGAGAATCAGGCTTCACGTCACCCACCACTGGAACAGGCCACTGTCACACATTTAGGCCCAAGCACCCAGGCAGAGGAGAAAGGTCCTGTAACAGAGAATCTGGCCTTATGTCAGCGCAGAATCTGTATTCATGTCATAGCAGAGAATCAGGCTTCACGTCACCCACCACTGGAACAGGCCACTGTCACACATTTAGGCCCAGGCACCCAGGCAGAGGAGAGAGGTCCCGTAACAGAGAATCTGGCCTTATGTCAGCGCAGAATCTGTATTCATGTCATAGCAGAGAATCAGGCTTCACGTCACCCACCACTGGAACAGGCCACTGTCACACATTTAGGCCCAGGCACCCAGGCAGAGGAGAGAGGTCCCGTAACAGAGAATCTGGCCTTATGTCAGCGCAGAATCTGTATTCATGTCATAGCAGAGAATCAGGCTTCACGTCACCCACCACTGGAACAGGCCACTGTCACACATTTAGGCCCAGGCACCCAGGCAGAGGAGAGAGGTCCCGTAACAGAGAATCTGGCCTTATGTCAGCGCAGAATCTGTCTTCATGTCATAGCAGAGAATCAGGCTTCACGTCACCCACCACTGGAACAGGCCACTGTCACACATTTAGGCTCAGGCACCCAGGCAGAGGAGAGAGGTCCCGTAACAGAGAATCTGACCTTATGTCAGCACAGAATCTGTATTCATGTCATAGCAGAGAATCAGGCTTCACGTCACCCACCACTGGAACAGGCCACTGTCACACATTTAGGCCCAGGCACCCAGGCAGAGGAGAGAGGTCCCGTAACAGAGAATCTGGCCTTATGTCAGCACAGAATCAGTCTTCATGTCATAGCAGAGAATCAGGCTTCACGTCACCCACCACTGGAACAGGCCACTGTCACACATTTAGGCCCCGGCACCCAGACAGAGGAGAGGTTCATTCAACTTTGGGTTGCCCCGCAATATAATGGTAAAATGAAATTAAAAATAGTATTGAATGAGGAAGTGCCCTGGAGTTGAATAATATATTGTTAAGGGGAGGTAGTTAATATCTAATCTGCACAAGGGATGGACAGGTCCTGTGGGATCCATGCCTGGTTCATTTTTATGAACGTCAGCTTGTCCACATTGGCTGTAGACAGGCGGCTGCGTTTGTCTGTAATGACGCTCCCTGCCGTGCTGAATACACGTTCAGACAAAACGCTGGCCGCCGGGCAGGCCAGCACCTCCAAGGCATAAAAGGCTAGCTCTGGCCACGTGGACAATTTGGAGACCCAGAAGTTGAATGGGGCCGAACCATCAGTCAGTACGTGGAGGGGTGTGCACAGGTACTGTTCCACCATGTTAGTGAAATGTTGCCTCCTGCTAACACGTTCCGTATCAGGTGGTGGTGCAGTTAGCTGTGGCGTGGTGACAAAACTTTTCCACATCTCTGCCATGCTAACCCTGCCCTCAGAGGAGCTGGCCGTGACACAGCTGCGTTGGCGACCTCTTGCTCCTCCTCTGCTTTCGCCTTGGGCTTCCACTGGTTCCCCTGTGACATTTGGGAATGCTCTCAGTAGCGCGTCTACCAACGTGAGCTTGTACTCGCGCATCTTCCTATCACGCTCCAGTGTAGGAAGTAAGGTGGGCACATTGTCTTTGTACCGGGGATCCAGCAGGGTGGCAACCCAGTAGTCCGCACACGTTAAAATGTGGGCAACTCTGCTGTCGTTGCGCAGGCACTGCAGCATGTAGTCGCTCATGTGTGCTAGGCTACCCAGAGGTAAGGACAAGCTGTCCTCTGTGGGAGGCGTATCGTCATCGTCCTGTGTTTCCCCCCAGCCACGCACCAGTGATGGGCCCGAGCTGCTTTGGGTGCCACCCCGCTGTGAACATGCTTCATCCTCATCCTCCTCCACCTCCTCATCCTCGTCCTCCTCGTCCTCCAGTAGTGGGCCCTGTCTGGCCACATTTGTACCTGGCCTCTGCTGTTGCAAAAAACCTCCCTCTGAGTCACTTCTAAAAGACTGGCCTGAAAGTGCTAAAAATGACCCCTCTTCCTCCTCTTCCTCCTGGGCCACCTCCTCTTCCATCATCGCCCTAAGTGTTTTCTCAAGGAGACATAGAAGTGGTATTGTAACGCTGATAACGGCGTCATCGCCACTGGCCATGTTGGTGGAGTACTCGAAACAGCGCAACAGGGCACACAGGTCTCGCATGGAGGCCCAGTCATTGGTGGTGAAGTGTGTCTGATCCGCAGTGCGACTGACCCGTGCGTGCTGCAGCTGAAACTCCACTATGGCCTGCTGCTGCTCGCACAGTCTGTCCAGCATATGCAAGGTGGAGTTCCACCTGGTGGGCACGTCGCATATGAGGCGGTGAGCGGGAAGGCCGAAGTTACGCTGTAGCGCAGACAGGCGAGCAGCGGCAGGGTGTGAACGCCGGAAGCGCGAACAGATGGCCCGCACTTTATGCAGCAGCTCTGACATGTCGGGGTAGTTGCGAATGAACTTCTGCACCACCAAATTCAGCACATGCGCCAGGCAAGGGATGTGCGTCAAACCGGCTAGTCCCAGAGCTGCAACGAGATTTCGCCCATTATCGCACACCACCAGGCCGGGCTTGAGGCTCACCGGCAGCAACCACTCGTCGGTCTGTTGTTCTATACCCCGCCACAACTCCTGTGCGGTGTGGGGCCTGTCCCCCAAACATATGAGTTTCAGAATGGCCTGCTGACGTTTACCCCGTGCTGTGCTGAAGTTGGTGGTGAAGGTGTGTGGCTGACTGGATGAGCAGGTGGAAGAAGAGGAGGAGGAAGCTGAGTAGGAGGAGGAGGAGACAGGAGGCAAAGAATGTTGCCCTGCGATCCTTGGCGGCGGAAGGACGTGCGCCAAACAGCTCTCCGCCTGGGGCCCAGCAGCCACTTCATTTACCCAGTGTGCAGTTAGGGAAATATAGCGTCCCTGGCCGTGCTTACTGGTCCACGTATCTGTGGTTAGGTGGACCTTGCCACAGATGGCGTTGCGCAGTGCACACTTGATTTTATCGGACACTTGTTTGTGCAGGGAAGGCACGGCTCTCTTGGAGAAGTAGTGGCGGCTGGGAACAACATACTGTGGGACAGCAAGTGACATGAGCTGTTTGAAGCTGTGTGTGTCCACCAGCCTAATTGACAGCATTTCATAGGCCAGTAGTTTAGAAATGCTGGCATTCAGGGCCAGGGATCGAGGGTGGCTAGGTGGGAATTTACGCTTTCTCTCAAATGTTTGTGAGATGGAGAGCTGAACGCTGCCGTGTGACATGGTTGAGATGCTTGGTGACGCAGGTGGTGGTGTTGGTGGTACATCCCATGTTTGCTGGGCGGCAGGTGCCAACGTTCCTCCAGAGGCGGAGGAAGAGGCCGAGGCTGCAGCAGCAGCAGAAGAGGCCGAGGTGGCAGCAGCAGAAGAGGTAGCAGGGGGAGCCTGAGTGACTTCCTTGTTTTTAAGGTGTTTACTCCACTGCAGTTCATGCTTTGCATGCAGGTGCCTGGTCATGCAGGTTGTGCTAAGATTCAGAACGTTAATGCCTCGCTTCAGGCTCTGATGGCACAGCGTGCAAACCACTCGGGTCTTGTCGTCAGCACATTGTTTGAAGAAGTGCCATGCCAGGGAACTCCTTGAAGCTGCCTTTGGGGTGCTCGGTCCCAGATGGCGGCGGTCAGTAGCAGGCGGAGTCTCTTGGCGGCGGGTGTTCTGATTTTGCCCACTGCTCCCTCTTTTGCTACGCTGTTGGCTCGGTCTCACCACTGCCTCTTCCTCCGAACTGTGAAAGTCAGTGGCACGACCTTCATTCCATGTGGGGTCTAGGACCTCATCGTCCACTGCATCGTCTTCCACCCAGTCTTGATCCCTGACCTCCTGTTCAGTCTGCACACTGCAGAAAGACGCAGCAGTTGGCACCTGTGTTTCGTCATCATCAGAGATGTGCTGAGGTGGTATTCCCATGTCCTCATCATCAGGAAAAATAAGTGGTTGTGCGTTAGTGCATTCTATCTCTTCCACCCCTGGGGAAGGGCTAGGTGGATGCCCTTGGGAAACCCTGCCAGCAGAGTCTTCAAACAGCATAAGAGACTGCTGCATAACTTGAGGCTCAGACAGTTTCCCTGATATGCATGGGGGTGATGTGACAGACTGATGGGCTTGGTTTGCATGCGCCATCTGTGCGCTTTCTGCAGAAGACTGGGTGGGAGATAATGTGAACGTGCTGGATCCACTGTCGGCCACCCAATTGACTAATGCCTGTACCTGCTCAGGCCTTACCATCCTTAGAACGGCATTGGGCCCCACCAAATATCGCTGTAAATTCTGCTGGCTACTGGGACCTGAGGTAGTTGGTTCACTAGGACGTGTGGCTGTGGCAGAACGGCCCCGTCCTCTCCCAGCACCAGAGGGTCCACTAACACCACCACGACCATGTCCACGTCCGCGTCCGCGTCCCTTATTAGATGTTTTCCTCATTGTTCCCGTTCACCACAATTTTGAGAATGGCAAATTTGGGAATGCTTTTTCAACCCAGAACAAAAAGTCTGCTTTGACGGTCACTACAAATAACTTGACCAGCTAAAACTGTGCAGATTTGGTTGAATAGAGATGTGAGACCTGTTTTTTTTTGCGCTGTGTGACAGTTATAGGTTTAATCACAGAATGACACTTCTATCAGCACGCTAGCGTGTGTCTTAGGTTTTTCTGAATGACACTATCAATAACTTCAATGTAAGATTTTCTTTTTGGGATAGATTTCAAGTAGGCCTGAAATACCACAAACTAGTTATTTTCAGAATGGCAAATTTGGGAATGCTTTTTCAACCCAGAACAAAAAGTCTGCTTTGACGGTCACTACAAATAACTTGACCAGCTAAAACTGTGCAGATTTGGTTGAATAGAGATGTGAGACCTGTTTTTTTTTGCGCTGTGTGACAGTTATAGGTTTAATCACAGAATGACACTTCTATCAGCACGCTAGCGACTGTTGATGGTTAAATGCACTTCGGTGACACAGGCTCAGCCTGCAGCTGATGTAGGATATAGCACAAAATAACCACACTATCGATGGTTAAATACACTTGGTGATAGCTCGTGCTGGCGCACCACAAGTCACAAAATGGCCGCCGATCACCCCAGAAAAAAAGTGATCTAAAAACGCTCTGGGCAGCCTCAAAAAAGTGAGCAAGTCAATAATAGCACTTCAATGATCCACAGCTGCAGATCGATCACAGAATGAAGTCTTTTGGAGGAGTTAATCTGCCTAATCTCGCCCTAACGTCGCAGCTGCAACCTCTCCCTATGCTTGAATCAGCAGAGTGACGTGCAGCGCTACGTGACCCAAGCTTATATAGAGGCTGGGTCACATGCTGCACTGGCCAATCACAGCCATGCCAATAGTAGGCAAGGCTGTGATGGCCTCTTGGGGCAAGTAGTATGACGCTTGTTGATTGGCTGCTTTGCAGCCTTTCAAAAAGCGCCAAGAAAGCGCCGAACACCGAACCCGAACCCGGACTTTTACGAAAATGTTCGGGTCCGTGTCACGGACACCCCAAAATTCGGTACGAACCCGAACTATACAGTTCGGGTTCGCTCATCCCTACTCAGGAAGTCTCTATCTTCATTCTTCACATGAAACTGGTGGAACATCTTTTCAATGTCACATATGACTTCTATGGGATACTTTCTGAATCTACAGAGTACTCCAGGCAGAGTGTTTGTTAGATTTGGTCCTTTTAATAGATGATCGTTTAATGCAACACCATCATACTTTGCTGAGCAATCAAACACCACTCTAATCTTATCTGGTTTCTTTGAGTGGTAGACACCTTGATGTTAGATGCACCACACTAATTATTTAGGCTGATTATTAACTTTCTCTGCATGTCCTTCTTTGAGTATGCCTTCCACAAATTTCAAATAATCATTCTTGAGTTTGGGATCTCTTCCCATCCTTTTCTTCAAACATTTCAATCTTGCCAGGGCAAGATTTCTATTATTTGGCAGACGAGGTCGTTCTCTAAAATGTAAAGGCATTTCAAGATGACCTTGTTTATCCTGCTGAATACTTTCTTCTAGAGTGTGTACGAACTTTATGTCTTCTTGGGATACACTCTTTTCCTTAGAACTTATCTCTGCAAAGTCGGATTCAAGGATCTTGATTACTTTTGCTGGACTTACAGTTGGTAACTCTTGGACAGATATTTGATGACACAATCCTGTCACCTGTCTTGAGTTTGCGATCTGCTGTTTTCCTCCAACAACACCCCATGCTAGATCAGTTTGAACAGCGTAGGGTTCACCCTTTCCTCCTGTGATTACCTTTCGTGGTACCAAGGCTTCGAGACAATTGTAGCCTATCAACACTCCAACACCAAACTCCTTCAGCGGGGACATTTCATGAGATATGACAGATAGGTCCTCCCATTCAATGGCTGTTTCACAGGTAGGTATGTGATCTCGATCTAGAGGTATATTGTCTTTTGTATAAGCTGGAGGTAGATCTAATGTGCACTTTGAATGAAGTCCTCTAACTCTCAGTCCTTCGACCATTTGACTGTTCACTAATTTGTCTCTCCCCATCATTGTGGTGAGTTTGAGCTTCACTGGTTCTGTAGCCATTTGCAATTTCTTGCAGATTTCTTGATCAATGAAGGTGACGTCACTCTGGGCATCCAGGAGCATAATCACCAAAAAAATGAATGAAAATAACTTACATATGTATGAAGATCCAAACAACTTTATTGTAGGTATATATAAACATATAAACAATACATACATATATGATAAAACAGGCAGCACAAGGCGGGACACACAGATGAGTAGCAGGACCCAAGGAGAGGCCGGGAGATCGGTGCACGAAATAACAGGGAAAAAGAATGCTAGCTAAAAGAGCATACCTCAAAACCTCATAGCAGCAACGCCCCAAACAAAGTGCAAAGGAGGCAATTGTGGAGATTGAGGTTGAAATAAAAAGGACAAAGTATAAACATACCCTGGATGGTGCAAAGATCTCTCGGCCGACTCCTGACCCAACGCCGTTTCGCCAGCAGATCTGGCTTCTTCCGGTATCCCCCGATCTCCCAGCCTCTCCTTGGGTCCTGCTACTCATCTGTGTGTCCCGCCTTGTGCTGCCTGTTTTATCATATATGTATGTTTTGATTTTATGTTTATATATACCTACAATAAAGTTGTTTGGATCATCATACATATGTAAGTTATTTTCATTCATTTTTTTGGTGATTATTATGACTCCTTGGGGGTCCGATGTTTTTGATATTAATCTGTCCGGTTAATATTGGTTGACCAGTAGCATGTAGGTGTATACCTTCTTGTTCCTCCTTATAGGATTTGAAATGCAAACTGGTACAACCATTGATATGCCGTTGTTTTCTCCTTCCCTCACTCTGCAAGAGAATACAGATACTTTCTTTCCTTCCTCAGTATCTTTAGGTATTGAGGATTTATCCTTCTTTGGACGTTCTTCAGGTAGTGGTGTAGGATGGCATCCTTTGCAAATGCTGCATGTAGCCTTTTATTTACACTCCTTAGTAACATGGCCTTTTCTTAGACATCCGAAACACAGTTGGTTATGCAGTACAAACCTTTTCTTTTCATCTGGGGACTTCTCCTTTAACTGTTGGCACTTGTGTATGAAGTGGTTCTCTTCACAGAACATATATTTGAAGATAGTCTGAAGATTTGTTGGTTCTGTCTCTTTACTGATCCTAACATAGTAACATAGTAACATAGTACATAAGGCCGAAAAAAGACATTTGTCCATCCAGTTCGGCCTGTTATCCTGCAAGTTGATCCAGAGGAAGGCAAAAAAAAAACTGTGAGGTAGAAGCCAATTTTTCCCCACTTTAGTGGAATAAAAAATTCCTTCCCGACTCCAATTAGGCAATCAGAATAACTCCCTGGATCAACGACCCCTCTCTAGTAGCTATAGCCTGTAATATTATTACGCTCCAGAAATACATCCAGGCCCCTCTTGAATTCCTTTATTGTACTCACCATCACCACCTCCTCAGGCAGAGAGTTCCATAGTCTCACTGCTCTTACCGTAAAGAATCCTCTTCTATGTTTGTGTACAAACCTTCTTTCCTCCAGACGCAGAGGATGTCCCATTGTCACAGTCACAGTCCTGGGATAAATAGATGATGGGAGAGATCTCTGTACTGACCCCTGATATATTTATACAGTCGTCTTTTTTTCTAAAGTGAATAACCCTAATTTTGATAATCTTTCAGGGTACTGTAGTTGCCCCATTCCAGTTATTACTTTAGTTGCCCTCCTCTGGACCCTCTCCAGCTCTGCTATGTCTGCCTTGTTCACAGGAGCCCAGAACTGTACACAGTCCTCCATGTGTGGTCTGACTAGCGATTTGTAAAGTGGTAGGACTATGTTCTTATCACGGGCATCTATGCCCCTTCTGATGCAACCCATTATCTTATTGGCCTTGGCAGCAGCTGCCTGACACTGGTTTTTGCAGCTTAGTTTGCTGTTTATTTAAATTCCTAGATCCTTTTCCATGTCAGTGTTACCGAGTGTTTTACCATTTAGCATGTACGGGTGATTTGCATTATTCCTTCCCATGTGCATAACTTTACATTTGTCAGAGTTAAACCTCATCTGCCACTTACAGTAGGTGTTTGTGAGATTGTGCTTTCAGCACGACAGCGTCGCGCTGATACTCGGCGACGTGGTGCCGAGATCTCGCACTCACTGGGATAGCGACAGCACATCCCAGCAAGCGCGTCATAGAAGAGGCGGGAGATCCGACTTGGATTCCCGCCAATTCTACACGTGTGCGGCGTTTGTTATGAATCCTGAGGGGGAAGTCCCCGCCGGATTTTAAATAAAAATCCGGCCTGGGTCCCGCCCTCAGGAGCATACCGGGCCCTTAGGTCTGTTATGGGTTGTAAGGAGAGCCCCCCCTACGCCGAAAAAAACGGCGTAGGGGGTCCCCCTACAATCCATACCAGACCCGTATCCAAAGCACGCTACCCGGCCAGCCAGGAAGGGAGTGGGGACGAGCGAGCGAGCGCCCCCCCCCCCCCCTCCTGAGCCGTACCAGGCTGCATGCCCTCAACATGGGGGGTTGGGTGCTCTGGGGCAGGGGGCGCACTGCGGCCCCCCCACCTCAGAGCACCCTGTCCCCATGTTGATGAGGACAGGGCCCCTTCCCGACAACCCTGGCCGTTGGTTGTCGGGGTATGCGGGCGGGAGGCTTAACGGAATCTGGGAGCCCCCTTTAATAAGGGGGGCCCCCAGATACCGGCCCCCCACCCTAAGTGAATGAGTATGGGGTACATCGTACCCCTACCCATTCACCTGCAAGAAAAGTGGTAAAAACACAAATAAACCACACAGTGTATTAAAATATTTTATTTTTCTGCTCCGGAGGCCGCCCCCTGTCTTCTTTATTAGCTCTTTTACCAGGGGGGGCTCTTCTTCTTCCGATATCCCGACGGGTCTTCTCCGCTATCCGGGGGGGTCTTCTCAACTCTCCGGGGTTCTCCTTCTGTCTTCTCCTTCTGTCTTGTTGTCTCCTTCTGTCTTCTGTCTCCGGGGGGGGCTCTTCTTCTTCCGATATCCCGACGGGTCTTCTCCGCTATCCGGGGGGGTCTTCTCAACTCTTCGGGGTTCTCCTTCTGTCTTCTCCTTCTGTTCTTCTTCTGTCTTCTCCTTCCTTCTTGTTGTCTCGGCGCACCCCGGTTCTTCGTCTCGCGAGACTCGGCGCACCCCGATTCTTCTCTCTGTTGTTGACTCGGCGCACCCCGGTTCTTCGTCTCGCGAGACTCGGCGCACCCCGATTCTTCTCTTCTCGCGAGATGAAGAACCGGGGTGCGCCGAGTCAACAACAGAGAGAAGAATCGGGGTGCGCCGAGACAACAAGAAGGAAGGAGAAGACAGAAGAAGAACAGAAGGAGAAGACAGAAGGAGAACCCCGAAGAGTTGAGAAGACCCCCCCGGATAGCGGAGAAGACCCGTCGGGATATCGGAAGAAGAAGAGCCCCCCCCGGAGACAGAAGACAGAAGGAGACAACAAGACAGAAGGAGAAGACAGAAGGAGAACCCCGGAGAGTTGAGAAGACCCCCCCGGATAGCGGAGAAGACCCGTCGGGATATCGGAAGAAGAAGAGCCCCCCCTGGTAAAAGAGCTAATAAAGAAGACAGGGGGCGGCCTCCGGAGCAGAAAAATAAAATATTTTAATACACTGTGTGGTTTATTTGTGTTTTTACCACTTTTCTTGCAGGTGAATGGGTAGGGGTACGATGTACCCCATACTCATTCACTTAGGGTGGGGGGCCGGTATCTGGGGGCCCCCCTTATTAAAGGGGGCTCCCAGATTCCGTTAAGCCTCCCGCCCGCATACCCCGACAACCAACGGCCAGGGTTGTCGGGAAGGGGCCCTGTCCTCATCAACATGGGGACAGGGTGCTCTGAGGTGGGGGGGCCGCAGTGCGCCCCCTGCCCCAGAGCACCCAACCCCCCATGTTGAGGGCATGCAGCCTGGTACGGCTCAGGAGGGGGGGGGGGGCGCTCGCTCGCTCGTCCCCACTCCCTTCCTGGCTGGCCGGGTAGCGTGCTTTGGATACGGGTCTGGTATGGATTGTAGGGGGACCCCCTACGCCGTTTTTTTCGGCGTAGGGGGGGCTCTCCTTACAACCCATAACAGACCTAAGGGCCCGGTATGCTCCTGAGGGCGGGACCCAGGCCGGATTTTTATTTAAAATCCGGCGGGGACTTCCCCCTCAGGATTCATAACAAACGCCGCACACGTGTAGAATTGGCGGGAATCCAAGTCGGATCTCCCGCCTCTTCTATGACGCGCTTGCTCTCCATCGCGGCAAGCCAGCTCGGCGCTGGCTCCCGCGATGGGGCTCGTATGTGCTCAATCTCGCCGAGAAATACGGCGAGATTGACACAAAATCGGGTTCACCTACTGTATCTGCCCAAGCCTCCAATCTATCCAGATCCCTCTGTAGTAGTATACTGTCCTCTGTAGTATATATACAGTATACTGTCCTCTGTAGTATATATACAGTATACTGTCCTCTATAGTATATATATACAGTATGCTGTCCTCTGTAGTATATATATAGTATACTGTCCTCTGTAGTATATATGCAGTATACTGTCCTCTGTAGTATATATACAGTATACTGTCCTCTGTAGTATATATACAGTATACTGTCCTCTGTAGTATATATACAGTATACTGTCCTCTGTAGTATATATACAGTATACTGTCCTCTGTAGTGTATATATACTGTATACTGTCCTCTGTAGTATATATACAGTATACTGTCCTCTGTAGTGTATATACAGTATACTGTCCTCTGTAGTGTATATATACAGTATACTGTCCTCTGTAGTATATATATATACACAGTATACTGTCCTCCAGTGTAAATTACTTTACACAGTTTAGTGTCATCTGTGAAAATTTATACTTTACTATGCAAGCCTTCTACAAGATCATTAATAAATATATTGAAGAGAATAGGGCCAAATACTGACCCCTGAGGTACTCCACTAGTGACAGTGACCCAATCTGAGTGTGTACCGTTAATAACCACCCTCTGTTTTCTGTCATTGAGCCAGTTACTTACCCACATACAGACGTTTTCTCCCAGTCCGAGCATTCTCATTTTATATACTAACCTTTTATGTGGTACAGTGTCAAATGCTTTGGAGAAGTCCACATATACGACATCCATTGATTCGCCGTTGTCAAGTCTAGAACTTACTGACTTTGGACTTTCTCTCGTAGGTATCTGGACTTTTAGCTGCTGTGTTGGTTATATGTCTTATATGTCTTACAAGCCTTTCTTCGAAGGATTTTAAGACGCAAGATGCTGTTACTGGATTAAATGATATCTGTGCTTCCTTATTGATGAACTCAGAGAACTTTTTAAAACCTGGGAAGCCCTTACCTAGATCTATCTCTTCAGTCACATAGCATCCTGTGGTTTTCTAGATAATCATTCAGTACTTCTAGTCCTCGTACATGTGGGATGGCTTTCCTGCATGCTTGCAGGAAGTCACCCTACTTTTGGAGTTTAAAGTGCTCTTTAGAACCTATTTTAGGCCAGCTATTCAGTTTCTTTCTAAAGGCTCTCTGTACTAGGAAAGGATGACCATATCTTGCATTCAATTTTTGCCAAGCTTGCTTGTAGGCTTCTTCGTCTTTTCTATATAGCTACCTTCAAGAACTTCCTTGGCTTCTCCACCAACATATCTCTGAAGGTAGAATAACTTGTCAACTGGACTGAAGCAATGATGCTCAATGATCATCTCAAAACTTGCCTTCCACTCTATGAACTTCAGTACGTCTGCCGAAAATATAGTAGGTTCCGGAACGGGAAGTCTAGCTAGGACTGTTCTCTGTGGTCTTGCTGGGAGAATGGTTGTAACATTCTCCTGAGCATTGACGTGACATCTAGGAATAGAATCATCCGGTTCTATTTTCTCACTTAGTTCTGAATTAGGTGAGTCCCTTTCTTCATCTTTTCCGGTAGAGATAGAGGGTACATTCACACACCTTTTCCCTGACACTGGACTAGCCCTCTCTTTGTTTTTCTGAGCAGGGATTGAAGGATAATTACTTATTTCCTCACTACAAGCTGGAGATTTCCTTCCATTCTCATGGGCGTATGAAGGAAAGTAGTAGTCTGTTTCTTCACTTAGTACCTATGACTACTCTGACTTATATCCTCCTCATGTACTCCGAGTCTGGCTTCTATGATCTTAACTTCTTTCTGCCTTTCCAGACTCTTCATCTGTTGGCGCTGAGCTTCCATTTCAGCTTCCATCTGATGGAGTTGTCCATCCATTTCAGCTTCCTTTTCAGCCATCAGTTGGTGCTGTGCCTCGATGGCAGCTTCCATTTAAATTTATGCTCTCTTGACAGCAAGTTGTTCAGCTAATTCCTTTCTTTTGGCTGAATAATTTGATGACTATGATATGTAGGTGGCACTTCTTTTTTTTTTTTTTAATTGACAATTTTTATTGTTTTCTCTTTTTCATAGCAAAGTACAATGTCAAAGAAATATTGTAATAACATTTCATGTGACATAACAAGAAGCAACTATCTAGTAAATATAGAAGTTACTTGTACATATAACTTACGGGCGGAAGGGCCCAAAAGTGGTATCAAATAGAACTAAACACAGGTACATTCTTAGGTAAACAGAATGGCAAGGGTACTGAACTACAATTCTTGTGTTGTGAAGAAGGGGATTGTTAGAGCAGAGGAATCTCAATAGCAGGATGCAGGTAAGTGGACAATAGAAGATAGACGTTAACAAAACTTTCTATATAAATTTTCTATAGGACCTCCAAGGTGACCATATTTGTATGAAAGATTATCTGGAATGTGACTCCCAGTGAGAGATTTCTTGTAGCCTATATATTTGGTCCACTTTGTTAATCCAATAGTCAATACTGGGGATCTCGGGGGATAGCTAATGGGTTGGTAGGAGCAGTCTGGCAGCCGCCATTAAGAGGGCGAAGAGAGACGTTTTATGGGGACCTATACCTCCCATTCCCAAAGATAACAGAGCTAGTTCAGGATTGCAGGGGAGGAAGGTTTGGCAAATCTGATTGCTCAGCTGAGTTATATTACGCCACCAAGGTTTAATTAAGTCACACATCCAGCAGATATGCATAAAAGAACCCTTAGATTTGTGACATCTCCAGCAGACATCAGAGGCCGTTGAGCTATATCTACATGTCTTGTCTGGAGTCTTGTACCAGCGCATAAGAATTTTGTAGCTATTTTCTTGGATACGTATACATCTGGAGATCCTATGAGGAGAGATTAGTATTTTAGCTATTTCAGGGGGTGTCAGAGTCCGCTGTAAGTCTTTTTCCCATATACCCACTATTGCAGGCTTAGGGAGGGAGGGAGGTGATTTCAGTTGTCTATAAATTGTGGAAATGGATTTAGGAGGATATCTCTTGTTGCTTAACATTTCCTCAAACCAGTTAGATTCCTTTGAAAAGGGAATTCTCTTAGCAAAAAGAAGTGATTCTCTTCTGAGGAAGTGCAATAGAATAGGGTTGTGGATCTGTGTGTCAAGTAGTTTGCAGATTTCAAAATCTGGGAGTACGCAGCCATCTTGGTCTAGAATTTGAGAGATGGCAACTTCCGAGGACCTTAGGTTAATCGGACAACTCTCTCTCAGTTCTTTAGGTGCCAAGGCAATAACATCTTTTATAAGCAGGAGAGGAGAGGGGAGTGCTAAGGCCCCAGAGCTGGACGAGAACCACCTCCAGACCTTTAGGGTGTTGCGTATGAGGGGGTTAGGTATTGAGCCAGGCGCTGGTGGTGGTCTGTCGGCCAGCAGAAGGGCCCGAGTGGGGGAGGGGAGTAAAGCATTTTCCAATGTGAGCCAGGATTTATGAGTATGGCCCCTGATCCAGTCTATAGCTCTTGAGAGCTGGATAGCTTTCATGTACATCTCAGGATCAGGAAGGCCATTTCCTCCTTTAGCTCTAGGTTTGGTTAAAGTATCAAAGGAGATATGTGAGCTTTTACCTTGCCAAATAAACCTACGTATATGTTTATTTAGGGAGGCAAAATAGGATTTAGGTATCTCAATAGGGAGTACTTGCATCAGGTAAGTGAGTCTCGGCATAACCAGAGAAATAAAAATGTACTTCCTCCCAAACCAGGAGAGGTATGGAGAATCCAAAGAGTCCAGCTGGGTCTGCATAGAAGATAGGAGGGGTTTATAGTTCAGTTGAAATAAATCAGGCAAATGGGGGGAGATTTTTACTCCCAGATATGTTAATTGTTGGGTTTGCCAATTAAATGGAGAATTTGTTTGGAGAGATGAGAGACTGGTGGGCGAGAGGCCAATATGTAGAATTCGGGATTTGGAGGGGTTAACCTTAAAGTTGGACAGGGAACCAAAAAAGCTAAGTATTGATAGAATTCTGGGCATGGATTCATGCGGGTTTGTGGTAAGGATCAGTAAGTCATCTGCAAAGGCCGCCAATCCAAACTCCAGGTCCCCAACTTTCAGTCCCTTAATTTCTCTGTCTTGTCTAAGAGCTTGCAAGAGGGATTCCATCACCAGGACAAATAGAAGAGGTGAGAGTGGGCATCCCTGCCTCGTTCTGTTTCTGATGGGGAAATGGGAAGATAGGAGCCCATTGACTGACACAGATGCCGAAGAGCAAGAGTACATGGCGAACACAGCATTAATATACTGTTCTGATATTGGAAATTTAGATAGGGTCAACTTAATGTATGTCCAATCTACCCTATCAAATGCTTTTTCTGCATCTGTGCCAATCAGTACTAGGGGGGTGGATTTATAGGAGGCATAATACAAGGCATCTAATATTTTGGTGGTGTTATCTTTCCCCTCTCGTCCTTTAACAAAACCCACTTGATCTGAATGGATCAGTTTGGGTAGAAAGTTCTGTAATCTTGTGGCTAACATTTTGGCTAAAAGTTTAAGGTCTACGTTAAGTAGGGAGATAGGACGGTAATTGGAGCAGGCTGTGGGGTCTTTGCCCTCTTTGGGGATAATTGGGATGATGGCCTTAGTCATATCAGAGGAGAGTGGGAGGTTGGCCATTGCGAGATTGCAGATAGGAAGCATAAAAGGTAGTAAGATATTTCTGAAGGCCGAAAAGTAAGAGATGGGGAGACCATCTGGGCCAGGGCACTTGCCTTTAGTGGTTGACTTAATGTCTGCCGTTAATTCTGAGATAGTAAATGGTTTAGTTAAGGATTTCTGCTGTGATGGAGTTAAGGCTGGGAGGTTGAGAGTATCTAGGAAGGAGTTAATATTGGCCTCTCTACCCAAGGAAGGATTTGGGAGATCAGGGACTGGGAGATTGTAAAGAGACTCATAAAATAGTCTAAATTGCTCAGCAATCTCTTCTGCTTTGAATAGCCGAATGCCTTGGGGAGATTTAATGCTCTGAACATAACGGGAATTTCTTCTCTGCTTAATTCTATGCATCACGTATTTGGAGGCTTTATTGCCTAGAGCGAAGATTTTTTGCTGAACAGACGAGAAAAACTTGGCTGAGCGCTCATTCAGGAGGTTTTTTAACTGAGCCCTGAGAGAAGAAAGTTCCGTCAGTTGCTGAGCCAGTAGAGATTGCTTATGGGCTTTTTCAACTATGTGAATTTTTGATAATAATATAGTGAGTTTTTTCTCAGATTCTTTCTTAAGGAAGGAACAGAGACTGATCAATCTGCCCCTAATATAAGCTTTGTGCGCGTCCCAAAAGGACCTGGGGGGATACCTCTGGAGTATTGTTGGTTAGGAAATATGAGCAGTGTGTTTGGCATTGCCCAGCAGAGACTCATTGAACCTCCAAGTTGGTTGTCTATCAGACTTTAGGTCAGGACGTATATCACAGTAAACAGGGGAGTGATGGGACAGAGTAATATCTCCTATCTTAGGGAGTGAACAGAATTGCAATTTATCTTTAGGAACTAAGATATAATCAATTCTGCTATAGGAGTTATTTGCCGGGGAGTAAAAGGAGTAATCTATTGTTTCAGGATTATGGCAACGCCATACATCTATAATACCCAGGTTATACAGTTTTGAATGTAGCAGTCTAAGTGCTTTCGCTGAAACAGGAGATTTTTTGGAGGAGGTGTCAATAAGCGGGTTAAAGGCTAAATTAAAATCGCCGGCCATGATCAGAAATCCTTCCCTATGCTTTTCAATTAGTGAAAAAATAGGGATGAGCCAACTGATTTGGTCTGTGTTAGGGGCGTAGATGTTTACAAAAGTGAACATGGATTGTCCCACCTGGCCTTTGAGGATAAGGTATCTGCCATCTGGGTCCTGGATATGAGATTTGTACTGGAAGGGAAGGCCTCTATGGAAGCCTATACTGACTCCCCTCGAGGCGGCACCCCCAGCCCCACAATGGTACCAGCAGGGAAATTTAGAGTGAGAAAGGTTGGGGTAACTATCATGTTTGAAATGTGTCTCCTGTAGGAAGACTATTGAACATTTCTCTTTGTGTAGAAGGGAGAAGATCTGACATTGTATGATGCTAGCCTGAGGTCTGCCATATTTGAATAAAAAGGTGGAAAAATGGAGGGGCTATGAGTAATGTAGCAGAGGGATAATGACCAACCAGAGTTAGGGGAGTAGAGAGAGTGCCATCTCGAGGGGGATCCGGTAACAGCCACCCTCCCAGACGGTCCCAGTCCTGCGTTTTCTTTCTCTGCGCAACCCTCAGCCCCCACACTAGAGAGATTAGCGAAGCATTTCTTGAGTACCTGTCAAAACAACAAAAATATAGAACACAAAGTATTACAGAAAATAAGAACAAAAGATGGTTGGTTATTCGCCAATCAAGAGAGGTCTTAACAATTGCGCCTCCCTGATTAGGCAACATGAGGGGGAGAAAGGTAAAATACCTAGGCGCATTTCCCTCTTAGAGGACAATGATACTGGGTATTAATAATGTTGACAATAATATTAGAAGGACCTGGGAGATAGCATTGTGCTGGGGGACACCCTTGGTGATATTATCAATAAAGAATGGGTAAGGGGTGGGGGAAAGATCATATCTGATCTAACTGGTGGAAAAAGTGGTGTAGGCTATTTAAGGAGATAGAGGTATAGGAAGGGGATCCCCTCTCTTGATATCTTGGAGAAGGAATGACATTGTAGCACGCGTGATATCATATACGTTACATAAATCAATGTTTGGAATTGCGGCTAACTTAACCCTAATACAGATGGGAAAACTAAAAATGAAATCCCTACTGTCTCGACGTCTAATACTGAGTGGAGACAAGGCATAGCTGGATAGATTGAAAGCATGGGTATCATGGTCACCACTCAGTATATAAAGTGGAGCCACGTGATAAGCATTCTAACAATAACTTGATGGTAAAAAGTCCCGTACAATGGTTCCTATAGCCTCCTAATCATAGAAAAGAGGATCTAGAGCAGGTTACTTATCCACCATAGTTAGACGTTTAGGGGTGGAAGAAAAATTTCCTCGTCTGTGCCTTTGGAGCTTTGCGGTGCGTAGAGGCTCCCAGGGTGTCACTGTAGGAAGGTCAGGTAGGGAGGTCAAGTTCTGGACCATGTCCCAGTTTTCAATGGGCAGTGGGGAAAGCTGATGGAGATCATATGTTTTGTCCAGATCACTGAAGGAAGAAATGTGGATGCGACGACCATCATGGATGAAAGATAGACCGAATGGGAATGTCCATCTGTAGATGATTCTAGCCAGTCAGTGAGAGGTTTCATGGCTTTACGTTTTCTGAGTGTTGATTGGGCTAAATCTTGGAAGATGGTGATGGTATTTTCTTCCCATTCCACAGAGTTGGAGTTTCTGGCGCTTGTAAGTATAGCTTCTTTAACTGGGAAGTGCAAAAACTTGCAAATAACATCTCTGGGGGGTTCATTAGCTTGAGGTTTAGGGCGGAAAGCTCTGTGAGCCCTCTCAAGCAGGACCTCATGTGCAGAGTCAGGACCCAGAATTTTAAGGCATATCTGGATCACTGTTTCCGGAATGTCCATAGCTGAGATTGTTTCAGGAATACCTCTAAAGCGCAAATTATTATGCCTACTCCTGTTTTCTTGGTCTTCCATAGCTGTATATAGGGAGTTGATGTGGCTTTGGGCTGGCGCTAAGCTAGAGGACACCTCGCTCTGGTGGTGCAGGATTGCGGCCTGGGTTTCCTCTAAGACTCTTTTATTGAGGAGATGTCCAGGCTAAGGGGCCCCAGGGAGTCTGCAAAAGCCTCCTTAAGGTAAGCTCTAGATGTGGGCAGACAGTCTGTATCATTGGGGTTGTCCCCTACCTTGTCGCCGCCTGCGGCTGTTGATAGCTTGGAGTTTGAGCGCGGTGTGCCGGGCGCCATCTTTGATTCTCTACTCACTGCTGCAGCAGCTGCTTTTTTAATAAACTTCTCCATTTCTCCTGACTGGCTCTGGGAGCGACTGTGTCCCGACTGGTCAGCGGGTTTCTGGTTTCCAGTAAGCCTATGATAAAGTGCTGTGAGGGATATGCTGGCAGGAGAGCTGCACTTCACACGACCATCCGGCTCAAGTGCAGGCTCTGCCTCCCTGTAGGTGGCACTTCTGCTAGCGAAGAAAGTCACACTTGAGATTGTGGTACCACCTAAGGACCCAGCATAGTTTCTCATAAAAAGCTCATTTATTCTACTTCTTGCTTTAACTTCATCATAGTTTTTTGCAGATGATAGTTCTCTCATGAGCTTTACCAAATCTTTAGTGACCGCAGTACATGTGTCCATGTTCCTTACAATATCCTGGGAAGGTGTCGTAAACGACAGCAGGTTGACATATGCTGCCATAAGCTCTGATTCAGATTCTTCTCCCGTCTCTACCATATCACTCAAGTTCCTTTTTATACTTTTTTGCTTTAGCTTTCTACGAATGTCTTTAATGTATGATTTCCACCTATCATACATCCGGGTGAACTTTTACTCTTTTAATGCTGCTTCTTGCTCCAAATTTTCCAGCATCTTTGAGGTCGGTTTTCTGGCACGTGATGAACGTCTTAGTTCATCTGTTTGGGCTATATTTGTTTGAGGCAAGACTAATGCTGCATCAGACTCTTCTACCTCAGACCGGTTCCCTTGCTCTTCCCCCTCTACTCTATCTATCTTTGTATCCTCTTACAGTGGCATGGTAATACTAGGCTCAGACATTATACTTTAAATGCTATAACAATCAATAATAATAAAATGCCTTTCACTTTAAATGCAATATTGACAAATGCAGAAATAAATTACTTTCACTTTAAATGTAACAGCGATAAATGAAGGCAATAAATGACTTTCACTTTAAATACTTTAGAGTCCGTCTACTACAAACTGTCCTTTGTTTTACTTTAGAGTCTTTTATTCCTGAACTCGAAAATGTCTCTGTGATGACTTGCGATGCTCTGTGCAGACTTGCGATGCTCTGGGATGACATGTGATGTGCTGGCTTGGATACGCTGCTTGCAGGCTTTGGGCCTAGTGGCAGGAAACTAGATGGCTGCAGTACATGGCATCTTCGTGGATAGCGATGCAGGCAATCTAGCACTGGACTTTGGTCTCCCACCATGCGTCTCTTTCTCTCTCTAGGGATCGCAGGAGGCTTGGCGCCGTTCTGCCACTTTAAGAGTCGGCTGCAGTTTGACTAATGCACACGTTCTATGGCCTCGATGGTAGCTCCGCTGAGGTGTCTTTGCTTGCTCACTCAGGGAACAGTTGATCTGCGGCAGTATATGCTGGAGCAGTGCTGCTCCAATGCTCTCTTTACTTTGCAAGTTAAGGAGTGGTATTGCTTATGCAGGCATATTCAACCTTATTCTGCATTATTCCTGTACCTCTCATCTAGGAGGTAGCCCATGGAGGATCCGACTATCTTGGCATACCTCAATATCAGCTGACTTACCATGTCATTCTGGGTCTGTGAGAACGATCATTTATCTAGGGATTGATCCACTATACTTTTTTCATCTCCCCTGATGAACTGCTCCATGTCCTGGCAGTGAAACATGCGTGTAGGGATTTATTTCATGCATTTCTAGGGACATATAGAACTTCAGACTGAGGGACAGGTTCCGGACGGGGTCGTCCTTATAAGGACGAGTGCCCTATGGTCAGGCTGCTACCATATCTTTAGTATCAGGGCTATAGGGACCGTATAGGGACCCTGCACACGTGTATTATTGCCAGCCTTTTTCCTGATGTTCATCCGGATATCCATACAGGATGAGCAACTATCAACACAGCGTGTGGTGTAGCATCTGGTGACCGTCCCTGGGTACCGGTAGGACCTGCTGGTTACCAAGTGCCGCCGTGCACTTTAAATTTTTTTTTTTTGTATTTTGTTTCATTTGGGATAATCATTGGCATTATTGAAAAGTGGTTAGTTACCCTTTATCCCAATGTTCGTCTTTTGCACACTGTATTTAGGATTTAACTACTTTTATCTGCATTTCTAATTAAACGTTATGTTTTAGGATTATCCTTTCTGATTTATGAGTGGTATCGCTTCGCCCACTGTGGCAGGCGCTCTATGAAGTGCCTTTTGCGCTGTGGCATTAGAAGAGTTTTGATATCTCTATCTTTTTAGTCTTACCAGACTGTCTGTTACTCTATAATTCTAGTGCCGTTCTATGGAAACAGTAGGTTTAAAGAGCACACCAAATGCTTGAAATAACTTCTTTATTAACTTCAACTTTTCTATATACACTGCTCAAAAAAATAAAGGGAACACTTAAACAACACAATGTAACTCCAAGTCAATCGCACTTATGTGAAATCAAACTGTCCACTTAGGAAGCAACACTGAGTGACAATCAATTCCACATGCTGTTGTGCAAATGGGATAGACAACAGGTGGAAATTATAGGCAATTAGCAAGACACCCCCAATAAAGGAGTGGTTCTGCAGGTGGTAACCACAGACCACTTCTCAGTTCCTATGCTTCCTGGCTGATGTTTTGGTCACTTTTGAATGCTGGCGGTGCTTTCACTCTAGTGGTAGCATGAGACGCAGTCTACAACCCACACAAGTGGCTCAGGTAGTGCAGCTTATCCAGGATGGCACATCAATGCGAGCTGTGGCAAGAAGGTTTGCTGTGTCTGTCAGCGTAGTGTCCAGAGCATGGAGGCGCTACCAGGAGACAGGCCAGTACATCAGGAGACGTGGAGGAGGCCGTAGGAGGGCAACAACACAGCAGCAGGACCGCTACCTCTGCCTTTGTGCAAGGAGGAACAGGAGGAGCACTGCCAGAGCCCTGCAAAATGACCTCCAGCAGGCCACAAATGTGCATGTGTCTGCTCAAACGGCCAGAAACAGACTCTATGAGGGTGATATGAGGGCCCAACGTCCACAGGTGGGGGATGTGCTTACAGCCCAACACCGTGCAGGACGTTTGGCATTTGCCAGAGAACACCAAGATTGGCAAATTCGCCACTGGCGCCCTGTGCTCTTCACAGATTAAAGCAGGTTCACACTGAGCACATGTGACAGACGTGACAGAGTCTGGAGATGCCGTGGAGAACGTTCTGCTGCCTGCAACATCCTCCAGCATGACCGGTTTGGCATTGGGTCAGTAATGGTGTGGGGTGGCATTTCTTTGGAGGGCCGCACAGCCCTCCATGTGCTCGCCAGAGGTAGCCTGACTGCCATTAGGTACCGAGATGAGATCCTCAGACCCCTTGTGAGACCATATGCTGGTGCGGTTGGCCCTGGGTTCCTCCTAATGCAAGACAATGCTAGACCTCATGTGGCTGAAGTGTGTCAGCAGTTCCTGCAAGACGAAGGCATTGATGCTATGGACTGGCCCGCCTGTTCCCCAGACCTGAATCCAATTGAGCACATCTGGGATATCATGTCTCGCTCTATCCACCAACGTCACGTTGCACCACAGACAACCAGGAGTTGGCAGATGCTTTAGTCCAGGTCTGGGAGGATATCCCTCAGGAGACCGTCCGCCACCTCATCAGGAGCATGCACAGGCGTTGTAGGGAGGTCATACAGGCATGTGGAGGCCACACACACTACTGAGCCTCATTTTGACTTGTTTTAAGGACATTACATCAAAGTTGGATCAGCCTGTAGTTTGTTTTTCCACTTTAATTTTGAGTGTGACTCCAAATCCAGACCTCCATGGGTTGAAAAATTTGATTTCCATTTTTTTATTTTTGTGTGATTTTGTTGTCAGCACATTCAACTATGTAAAGAACAAAGTATTTCAGAAGAATATTTAATTAATTCAGATCTAGGATGTGTTATTTTTGTGTTCCCTTTATTTTTTTGAGCAGTGTATATAACACTGCCGCCTCCGCAGCAGATAGTCCATGTACAAAACACGTGTTAAATAAAGTATCACAAAATGGCAGTTCAACTGTTCAATCTTGTCATTCAACATAAAATGGTGGATATATCACTTTCTTCAATATCTGTACTCTCACTTTAAGTTATTTAAGCACTTTATGATCTCTCTGAGAGGTATATCTGAGGTCTAACTAATAGTTCAACTCACTCAACTTGGTTTGCAGTTTGCAGTATGCAGTTAGCAGTAACTATCTGTAGATTGATTGAGTATGATCTGGAATGGTTGTATGTAATTTGGATTGCAATATGGAATTTGAATTTGTATGCAATTTGGATTGCAATATGAAATTTGAATTTGTATGGTGGAACTGTAAACAAACATATAACTGGTTCAGTATACAGTTCTAATCACAATACTAACAATAGGAACATTTTAGAACTGTTCTAAATACCTATTTTGGCCTCTCTGCTTCCATAAAACTCAGCTCTTAGTGAAGTGAATGTCTGTTCAGCTCCTCTCCTCTGGTGTAATGAATCCAGCCAGGGGAGTTCCCACACAGGCTCAGTGTGAGGCTGGCTGTGATTGGTGAAGACTCCTGCTCAGTGTGAGGCTGGCTGTGATTGGTTAGGACTCCTGGGCAGTAACAACAGTTTAACTGTATGCTTTGTGTTGTTTCCACTGTGTCATTGAGCTTACCTTACATAATGAATCTTAACCCCTCTTATGTTAGGGTCAGAACCGACCCGTTTTCAGGTTTTGAATGTCTATAAGTATCACATAAATTTGTTTATTGCATCAAGATTTTTTTACTTTGTCAGGAACCTCTATTTAAACAATGTAATAGAAAAAGAATCCTTTTCACAAAATTATAAAATTCTGTGGTGAAAAGTAAGACGTTTATGGTGTTAGGGTCAATTCTGACCCAGTTATAATATAGGATTATAGGACACTAATAAGTGCCAAAACTGAAATCATAAACACTCTCTCTGCTTAGTAACACTGACAGCCAATCACCTCTCAACCCTGTGAGCTGTAGTTAGGGAGGTGCCGATCTCTTCGCCTGCTTGTCTGTTTCTCTAAGTAAAGTAAATATTCTATTGAGGTTTATTTTACCATTTTTTTTATTTGAAAATGAGAGGTATGCTATCAAAAGAAAGGTCTAAGGGGTCACACCAAAAATATTAAAACCAATCTTTTCAAGGATAAAGAAGCCTAACAAGGTAACCAAGAGGTAAGAAACAAATTGGATGATAAATAATTGTTCAGAGGGTATTTTATGGCTGATTTAAGACACGGGTCAAAACCGACCCGTTAACATCATGGATAGTAACAGAAAGCTAACATAAGAGGCATACTATCTTTTCTGCTTCTGTGAACACAATATATAACAGTTATATGACATCCAAACATGAAGTCACTGTAAATAACTCTGCTTTTGTCTTTAACACACAAACATAGGAACTGTATTAAGGTTATTGGCAGGTCCAGCTGTATACACATATAAGTTATATTAGCAACCTAGGACAGGCCTTAGCTTGCCAGCTACAGCAACTTTATTCGGTTCAGGAAGTCGTGCAAACTATATTTTAGACTACGTCCTAACTCCTCTGGGAATGAGAGTCAAAGAGTGGGGATTATTATTTTGTTACTTAAAAGTGATGCTCAGTCTTGTGCTTTTTCACTGCCGACCAGATCACAATACCTCCGGTCAGTAGATTAATTTTCAGATCTCTGGGGCTTATCTACGATGCCCCAGATCAGGTCTCCCTGGCCGAGACTAAGTTGCATGGCATACAGCAGAGAGAGTGTTCTGCGGAGCCCTAGTGCTCTGAATTTAGGAGATGGGCAACTGATATTGAGTGGAATGACCCAGCCCTTCGTAGTTAATTCTGTCAAGGGTTATATGAGAACCTGGACGCGTTGGAATTTCACGAATATCCTGAGTCATTGGAGGTGGCCATGTCTCTTGATGTACGTATTGATAGACGCTTGAGGAAAAAATCTTAGGTTCCTCTCGCTCGGGAAGGACTATCATATGGGGAAGCAGCCTCTTCTGACACTTTGGGTAGAGAGGTCCTTTAGCTCATGTCTGGTGATGAACCAATGCAGTTAGGGGAAGTCACCCCTGTATCTGGTGATAAAGACTTTAGGGTTAAGAAAAGACTCTTCTTTTTCTGTGGTAAAGGGGGACATTTTGTTAACGTATGTCCTTATGTTAAACGTCAAGGTGAAAAAAAAAAAGAAGACAAATGTGTTTAGTTCTCCTCTCACTCTTGGTGGTGTGGGTGGGGAGTCTGACAATTTACTTTTGTCATTTGCCGATAGTACCCGATTTCTCCTGCTTGCCGAGATAGCGCTAGACTCCTAAACTGTGGGAATTAAAGTATTTATTAGCAGTGGGGGAGGAGTTAACCTAGTTGATGGCCAGTTCGTTCGTATGCATGGACTGACAACAAGTGCATTAGACAAAAAATTTTTGGTGTTTGCCATTGATTCCGGCCCACTGTTACAGAAGTGTTTGTCACAAATGGTGCAGGACATTCGCCTAAAGGTGGGCGATTAGCATCAAGAATTAATTTTGTGTTTTGTGCTGGAGGGTCTGCCTGCTCCTCTGGTGTTATGTTTACAATGCTTAACCAAACATAACCCTACCATCGATAGGCAAGCAAGACAGATTCTTGATTGGAATGATTTTTGCATAGACAACTGTCTTAGCACTTTGCTTTCTGTTGTATCCACTAAAATGGAACCTTTGTTAATTTCGGTCTTTGCTGATGTATTCTCTGAAAGCGGAGACCAGGCGTTACCTCCACATCGGGAGTATGATTGCCCCATCAACCTTATTCCCGGAGCTAGGTGTCACGGATGATGTTGCAGATAGCTGGAAGTTATGGATAAACATCCGACTGGCTTGATCCCAAACTAAGGAGCATAAAGGTGACCCCTAAAACCCTAAGAGCTCACCCTGACTGCTAAGCACATACAATGGTCTCAGAGGTAGACGATTGCATGCCCTTGTACCTAGACCGTGTGACACCTGAAAACCCTATAATAGTGAGGGGACATGACCACCGGATCCCTGCACTTAATACGGAGGGAGTCAGGGTAACCTAGAATCAAGCCAGCAAGGGAACACAATACATGAAAGGACTTATTTGAACAAGCAGCAACAGAAGTCTCCGGCAGTGAGCACTTCAATCCAGGAAGTAGTATAAACCGCAAAGTGAGGCAGTATGGGAGGGAATATAAAGGAAAGAGGATTAGTCTAAATAGGTGACACCTGGGAGAAGGAAATAAGATGACAAAGTGAAACCAAAACAAAGAACATCATGCAAGAGGTAGAAAAGGACGTCTGTCAGACCTTCTCACAGAAGTGGCAGTGACAGTACCCCTCACTCTACGGGTGGACTCCGGACACTCAGAACCAACCTTCTCAGGATGAGACCTATGGAAAGCCTTGATGAGACGAGTGGCCTTAACCGCCTCCGGACCGCCTAACGCAGGATCGCGTTCCGGAGGCGGCAGCGCTGCGCAGAGTCACGCATATACGCGTCATCTCGCGAGACGCGAGATTTCGCTCAAAGCCGGCCCGCGCATGCGCATCGTGGGCCGGCAAAAGTTAAAGAACAATTTCGGCACCAGCCTGCCAGCAACGATCATTGGCTGGCAGGCTGGCGATTTTCAAAAAAACGAATCACAAGCCATATAACAGATCATATTAGTAAATATGATCTGTTATATGGCTTGTCTGCTCCTCTGCTGGTCCTTTTCGTCGGTTGGATCCAGCAGAGGAGCAGACTTCACAGTGAGTAGCACCAACACTACACCTTAGCCCCAGATCACCCCCCTGCACCCCAATTAACCCTTTGATCACCCCTTTGATCGCCCCTGTCAATCACTAGTGAAAGACAAAAAGTGATCAGTGTAAACTGTCACTTTTTTTTTCACTAGTATTGGCTGTTAGGTTTTAGGATTAGTTTAGGCCCCTTGGTTAGGTAGTTTAGCGTCAGTTAGCGCCCACCCCACCGCACCGCAGTCACTTATTCGCTGATTAGCATATCGCTAATCAGCATTTGTACTTTTATAGTATCTGTAAGTGATCAAAACTGATCACGGTCAGATCTATAATAGTATTAGTGTCACTTTAGTTCGCCCTCCACCCAAAACGCAGTGTTTGCCCGATCAGGCCTGATCGGTCGCCCACACGTGCGTTCACCCATGCCCGCCCCACCGCAGTGACAAAAAATATATTTTTTTGATCACTGCACATTCACTTTCCAAGCACTGCGGCGATAAAAAAATCAGTTTTGATATTTTTTATCAACCGCAGCGGCCTCTGGTACTTCGCTAGCCTCTCCTTTGTAAGACAGGTTTGCTTTTTTTCTTGGGTAGTCTCAGGGAATACCCCTAAATTTAGTAGTCCAAAATGTCAAACAGGGGGTATTCTTCTGAAGAGGCCTACAGGATTCTGACCCAGTCGGATGAGGAATGGGAACCCTCATCTGACGAATCTAGCGGGTCAGAATATGAACCTGTAGAAAGCAGTGGCTCTCTGACCCAAAGTTCGGACGAGGAGGTGGAGGTCCCTGATAGAACCAGGCGTACCCGGCCCCGTGTCGCTAGACCACAGGTTATGCAGGATCCGCTTCAAGAGCAGCAGAGTGGGGCTGTTGCTGCCGGATCACGTGGTGAGGCATACACCAGCAGCGCAGCCCTCCCTGGACCTAGTACCAGCACTGCCGTACAACAAGGTGACGTGGCGAGCACCAGAAGGGCAGTTGAAGCTGGTACGGTGGCACGTGCAATAGTTACCCCGTCGCAGCCACCGCACAGACAGGCCCGTAGAGCCCCTAGAATCCCTGAGGTGCTGGCAAACCCTGATTGGCAGTCACCAACTTCAGCCATACCTGTAGATTCCCCTTTCACCGCCCAGTCTGGAGTTCGGGTTGAGACGGCTCATATCGGTTCGGCCCTGGGATTTTTTGAGCTGTTCTTGACTGCGGAGCTCTTGGACTTAGTCGTGGCAGAGACAAACCGGTATGCCACACAATTTATATCCGCCAACCCGGGAAGCTATTATGCCCAGCCTTTCCGGTGGAAACCAGTCCAAGTTTCCGAAATTAAAATTTTTCTGGGCCTTCTCCTCAACATGGGTCTAACTAAAAAGCATGAATTGCGGTCATATCGGTCCACGCACCCGATTCATCACATGCCCATGTTCTCTGCTGCTATGTCCAGGGCACGATTTGAGGCCATCCTCCGTTTCCTGCATTTTAGCGACAACACCACCTCCCGTCCCAGAGGCCACCCTGCTTTTGACCGGCTCCACAAAATTCGGCCCCTCATAGACCACTTCAACCAGAAATTTGTATACCCCCGAGCAAAACATCTGCGTAGACGAGTCCCTAATACATTTTACCGGGCGCCTTGGCTTCAAACAATACATCCCAAGCAAGCGTGCCCGGTATGGGGTCAAATTGTATAAGCTCTGTGAAAGGGCCACAGGCTATACCCACAAATTTCGGATCTATGAGGGAAAAGATCAGACCCTGGAGCCGGTCGGTTGCCCTGACTACCTGGGGAGCAGTGGGAAGACAGTCTGGGACTTGGTGTCACCCTTATTTGGCAAGGGGTACCATCTTTATGTGGACAATTTCTACACAAGTGTGGCCCTCTTTAGGCATTTGTTTCTAGAACGGATTTGCGCCTGTGGCACCGCGCGAACTAGTCGCGTGGGCTTCCCCCAACGGCTCGTTACCACCCATCTTGCAAGGGGGGAGAGGGCTGCCTTGTGTAACGAAGAACTGCTCGCGGTGAAATGGAGAGACAAGCGTGACATTTACATGCTCTCCTCCATTCACGCAGACACGACAATACAAATTGAGCGAGCAACCCGTGTCATTGAAAAGCCCCTCTCAGTCCACGACTATAATTTGCTCATGGGAGGGGTGGACTTCAATGACCAGATGTTGTCTCCGTATTTAGTTTCCCGACGCACCAGACGCTGGTATAAGAATGTGTCTGTATATTTGATTCAATTGGCTCTGTACAATAGTTTTGTTCTCTACAGTAAGGCTGTGAGAACAGGATCCTTCCTCAAATTCCAGGAAGAGATCATCGAGAACCTCCTGTATCCAGAAGGTTTCGTGGCCCCATCCACCAGTGTAGTTAGCCGTCTACACGAGCGACATTTCGCCAGTGTCGTTCCTGGTACCTCAACCCAACCGTCACCCCGAAAAAGATGTTGTCTGTAGCAGGAGTGGAATAAGGCGTGACACCCGCTATTTCTGTCCTGACTGCCCTGACCACCCTGCCCTATGCTTTGGTGAGTGTTTCCGGAAGTACCACACACAGGTACACCTAGCATAGGGATCACATCTCACAGGACAGGCACACAGGGCTATTAGGGCCCTTTTACTCACAGCTGCTGCAAACCTCTCCTTTCACCTGGGATAAAGTGCATAACGTACTTCGCCACATCTTTGGGCGATTTGCGTTATGCACATTGTCCCATGGGGAAGGAGAGGTTTGTTCTATAAAAGGTAAAAAAAACGAAACAAAAAAAAAAATACCGGTAAGTAAAAAAGTTAACTTTCAGTTAAAAAAGTAAAAAAAAAGTTTATATGTTTGGTTCAAAAGTTAATAAATTTATTGCGTTGCGGCCTGGTTTTTTCTTTTGTTTTTTTTACCTTCCAGGTGGACCAACCGATCGACTAGCTGCAGCACTGATGTGCATTCTGACAGAAGCATTGTGCTGCTGTCAGATTACACGCAAGTCGGTGTATGCGGCGCTGCAAGACGAGATTTCTCCTCTGCAGTAAAAGATACGTTTGCCGAGGCATATGAGCTGAGGAGGTGGCGGTGTTCATATACTTTGGCAAACACTTTGTATATATATATAAAAAAAAAAATCCCGGCAAGGATTTATTCATCCACATCGATTGATGTGAATGGAGAAATCTGGTTTGCCAGGGCATACGAGCTAAGTGGGTATGGATGTTGGGCGGAGCTCCTATGTACTGGCAGACGCCTTTCCCTTCCTTTTTCTTTTTTTGGCAGAGATTTTTTCATCCACATTGATCGATGCGAATGAAGAAATCTGTGCCGTTCATTTTTTTCTTTCAGCCCAGAGGCTGAACGGAAAAAAAAAATCTCATTACCCGTATGCTCAATATAAGGAGAATAGCTGAAACTCCTAATGCTGGCCATACATGTAATGATTGCGGAGACCCTCAAATACCAGGGCAGTACAAACACCCCACAAATGACCCCAATTTGGAAAGAAGACACCCCAAGGTATTTGCTGAGGGGCTTATTGAGTCCATGAAAGATTGAAATTTTTGTCCCAAGTTAGCGGAAAGGGAGACTTTGTGAGAAAAAAATCAAACAAAATCAATTTCCGCTAACTTGTGCCAAAATTATTTTTTTTCTATGAACTCGCCATGCCCCTCATTGAATACCTTGGGGTGTCTTCTTTCCAAAATGGGGTCACATGTGGGGTATTTATACTGCCCTGGCATTTTAGGGGCCCCAAAGCGTGAGTAGAAGTCTGGTATCCAAATGTCTAAAAATGCCCTCCTAAAAGGAATTTGGGCCCCTTTGCCCACCTAGGCTGCAAAAAAGTGTCACACATGTGGTATCTCCGTATTCAGGAGAAGTTGGGGAATGTGTTTTGGGGTG
Organism: Bufo bufo; assembly: GCF_905171765.1. Taxonomy (NCBI): domain Eukaryota; kingdom Metazoa; phylum Chordata; class Amphibia; order Anura; family Bufonidae; genus Bufo; species Bufo bufo. The sequence continues at coordinate 831,555,718 of NC_053390.1, forward strand.
TCATTTTACATATACCCATGCTGGGTGAGATAAATATCTTGGTCAAATGCCAACTTTGTATAAAAAAATGGGAAAAGTTGTCTTTTGCCAAGATATTTCTCTCACCCAGCATGGGTATATGTAAAATGACACCCCAAAACACATTCCACAACTTCTCCTGAATACGTAGATACCACATGTGTGACACTTTTTTGCAGCCTAGGTGGGCAAAGGGGCCCACATTCCAAAGAGCACCTTTCGGATTTCACAGGTCATTTACCTACTTACCACACATTTGGGCCCCTAGAATGCCAGGGCAGTATAACTACCCCACAAGTGACCCCATTTTGGAAAGAAGACACCCCAATGTATTCCGTGAGGGGCATGGCGAGTTCCTAGAATTTTTTATTTTTTGTCACAAGTTAGTGGAAAATGATGATTTTTTTTTTTTTTCTTACAAAGTCTCATATTCCACTAACTTGTGACAAAAAATTAAAACTTCCATGAACTCACTATGCCCATCAGCGAATACCTTGGGGTGTCTTCTTTCCAAAATGGGGTCACTTGTGGGGTAGTTATACTGCCCTGGCATTCTAGGGGCCCAAATGTGTGGTAAGGAGTTTGAAATCAAATTCTGTAAAAAATGACCAGTGAAATCCGAAAGGTGCTCTTTGGAATATGGGCCCCTTTGCCCACCTAGGCTGCAAAAAAGTGTCACACATGTGGTATCTCCGTATTCAGGAGAAGTTGGGGAATGTGCTTTGGGGTGTCATTTTACATATACCCATGCTGGGTGAGAGAAATATCTTGGCAAAAGACAACTTTTCCCATTTTTTTATACAAAGTTGGCATTTGACCAAGATATTTATCTCACCCAGCATGGGTATATGTAAAATGACACCCCAAAACACATTCCCCAACTTCTCCTGAATACGGAGATACCACATGAGTGACACTTTTTTGCAGCCTAGGTGGGCAAAGGGGCCCACATTCCAAAGAGCACCTTTAGGATTTCACCGGCCATTTATTACAGAATTTGATTTCAAACTCCTTACCACACATTTGGGCCCCTAGAATGCCAGGGCAGTATAACTACCCCACAAGTGACCCCATTTTGGAAAGAAGACACCCCAAGGTATTCGCTGATGGGCATAGTGAGTTCATGGAAGTTTTTATTTTTTGTCACAAGTTAGTGGAATATGAGACTTTGTAAGAAAAAAAAAAAAAAATCATCATTTTCCGCTAACTTGTGACAAAAAATAAAAAGTTCTATGAACTCACTATGCCCATCAGCGAATACCTTAGGGTGTCTACTTTCCGAAATGGGGTCATTTGTGGGGTGTTTGTACTGTCTGGCCATTGTAGAACCTCAGGAAACATGACAGGTGCTCAGAAATTCAGAGCTGCTTCAAAAAGCGGAAATTCACATTTTTGTACCATAGTTTGTAAACGCTATAACTTTTACCCAAACCATTTTTTTTTACCCAAACATTTTTTTTTTATCAAAGACATGTAGAACATAAAATTTAGAGCAAAATTTCTATATGGATCTCGTTTTTTTTGCAAAATTTTACAACTGAAAGTGAAAAATGTCATTTTTTTGCAAAAAAATCGTTAAATTTCGATTAATAACAAAAAAAGTTAAAATGTCAGCAGCAATGAAATACCACCAAATGAAAGCTCTATTAGTGAGAAGAAAAGGAGGTAAAATTCATTTGGGTGGTAAGTTGCATGACCGAGCAATAAACGGTGAAAGTAGTGTAGGTCAGAAGTGTAAAAAGTGGCCTGGTCTTTCAGGGTGTTTAAGCTATGGGGGCTGAGGTGGTTAATGTCCACCACTGGGACCCACATCCTCTCCTCAGGACCATAACCCTCCCAATGAGCAAGGTATTGAAGAGAACAGCGGATAATGTGAGAATCCACAATCCTAGAGACCTGGAATTCAAGATTACCATCAACAAAAATCGGAGGAGGAGGCAAAGAGGAGAGTACAGTGGGTTGGACATAAGGTTTTAATAGGGACCTATGAAAAACATTACGGATCTTCCAAGTCTGAGGAAGATCAAGACGGAAGGCAACGGGATTGATGAGGGACAAGATCTTGTAAGGCCCAATAAACCGAGGACCCAGCTTCCAGGAGGGAACCTTCAGTTTGATATTCTTTGTAGACAACCACACCAGTTCACCCACATTCAGGTCCGGACCAGGCACACGTCTCTTATCCGGCACACACTTATATCTCTCACTCATCCTCTTCAGATTTCCCTGAATCTTTTGCCAAATGAATGACAAAGACGAGAAAAATCTCTCCTCATCAGGTAAACCAGAAAACCCTCTCCAGAGAATGTCCCAAACTGTGGATGAAACCCATATGCACCAAAAAATGGCGACTTATCAGAGGACTCCTGGCGACGGTTATTTAAAGCAAACTCAGCAAGGGACAAAAAAGAATACCAATCCTCCTGATTCTCCGCCACAAAAGAGCGCAGATATGTCTCCAGATTCTGATTGACGCGTTTGGTCTGACCATTCGACTGCGGGTGAAAAGCAGAAGAAAATGACAACTGAATCCCCAAGCGAGAACAGAAGGCCTTCCGCACCCACACCCACCTCAGAAGAGTCCACCTCAGCAATAAAAGGTAGAGACATCAGGTTGTTCCAAAATGGGAGCGGAAGCAAAACTCTCTTTGATACTAGAAAAGGCCTTAAGCACATCTACCGACCAGGAGGAAAAATCTACCCCCTTTTTAGTCATATCAGTGAGTGGCTTAACAACAGAGGAATAATTCAAAATGAACTTTCTGTAATAATTGGCAAAACCCAAAAACCGCATCAGCGCCTTCAGATTCTCAGGAAACTCCCAATCAAGCAAAGCGCGGACCTTCTCAGGGTCCATGCGAAAACCAGAAGCGGAGAGAAGAAAACCAAGAAATTTAATCTCCGGAACTGCAAACACACATTTTTCCAGTTTAGCGTACAATTTATTCTCCTGCAGAATGAGCAAGACCTGACATAGGTGGTCCCTATGAGTTTTGAAATCAGGAGAAAAAATCAAAATGTCATCTAGATACACCAGTACAAATTTCCCCATTAAATGATATAAAATGCTGTTCACAAAATGTTGGAAGACGGCCGGAGCATTCATCAAACCAAAGGGCATAACCAAATTCGTGAAATGACCCTCAGGGGTATTGAAGGCCGTCTTCCATTTGTCCCCTTCCCTGATCCTGACTAGGTTGTATGCCCCTCTTAAATCCAACTTAGAAAAAACTTTAGCCCCCACAATCTGGTTAAACAGGCTAGGGATCAGAGGAAGCGGATATGGGTCACGAATTGTGATACAGTTTAGCTCCCTGAAATCCAGATAAGGTCTTAAAGAACCATCTTTTTTCTTAACAAAAAAAAACCCAGCGGCAACAGGTGACTTCGAGGGTTGGATGTGTCCCTTTCTCAGGCTCTCAGAGATATAAGTATGCATAGCGACTCTTTCAGGTTGGGAGAGATTGTATAAACGTGATTTTGGCAGCTTGGTGCCTGGGATGAGATTAATAGGGCAATTGTACTCCCGGTGAGGGGGCAGCTCCTGGACACCACTCTCGGAAAACACATCCGAAAATTCAGAGAGAAAAGATGGTACAGTCTTGGTAGAAACCTCTGAAAGAGACGCTGTGAGGCAATTCTCTCTGCAAAAGTCACTCCAACCATTTATTTGCCTTGCTTGCCAATCAATGGTGGGGTTATGAGATTAATAGGGCAATTGTACTCCCGGTGAGGGGGCAGCTCCTGGACACCACTCTCGGAAAACACATCCGAAAATTCAGAGAGAAAAGATGGTACAGTCTTTGTAGAAATCTCTGAAAGAGACGCCGTGAGGCAATTCTCTCTGCAAAAGTCAATCCAACCATTTATTTGCCTTGCTTGCCAATCAATGGTGGGGTTATGTTTAGTGAGCTAGGGTAGCCCCAACACTAGAGGAGTAGGTAATCCTTTTAGGACATATCCTCAACATGAGCATCACCCACAGTCAAACGGATATTGTGAACTATGCCCTTTAACGATCTTTGAGAAAGTGGAGCGGAATCGATAGCAAAAACAGGTATATCCTTTTCCAAAGTGCATACCTGGAAACCATGTGTTATAGCAAATTGATTATCAATGAGATTGACAGCTGCTCCACTATCTACAAAAATCTCACAAACAATGTTCTTGCTATCTAGCGCCACCCTGGCAGGTAGGAGAAAACGGTAACTACAAGCAAATGGCAAACCTTCAATTTCCGCATCAACCTTGCCAATAGTAGCAAATGGAAAGTTTTTAGAGGGTTTATTTCTTTTTGTTTCTTTATTACCCTCAGAAAACTCCCTGAATCTCCTAGATGGGCAAACATTAGCCAAATGATTTATACCGCCACAACAGAAATAAACCCTCCTCTGAGAGCTGAATCCTCTACTATCAGAGGCAAGCACCTGCATGGCCTCCTGCTCAGAGGGGATTGAGAGAGACTGAGGCCCCTGCGCACTGAATGAGACCGCCCCACTGTACTTGCACTGAATATGACAGGAAGGAGTGGTCTCTCCTCTCTCTCTAAGACGCCTGTCAATAGGAACAGCTAGAGACATGGCAGACTCCAATGAGGCAGGTCTCTTATGAAAAGCAAATGCATCTTTCAATCCCTACGAAAGACCATGGCAAAATTGACTTCGGAGTGCAGCATCGTTCCAACCAGTATCAGCTGCCCATCTCCGAAATTCAGAACAATATATCTCTGCGGACTGTTTACCCTGGCAGAAAAGACGCAGTTTAGATTCAGCCAGAACAATACGATCCGGGTCTTCATATATCTGCCCATGGGCTACAAAAAATTCATCCACTGATCGGAGGGGCCGTGCCCCCACGGCAGCGAAAAGGCTCAAGACTGAGCGTTATCCCTGAGCAGCGAGATGATGATCCCCACCCTCTGCTCCTCATCACCAGAGGAATGGGGAAGTAGGCGAAAATGGAGTTTGCAAGACTCTCTAAAGCGAACAAAATTCTCGGAAGCGAGATCTTAGGCTCGGAACTAACTCCATGAACGCAAGCAGAATCGGTCACCTGAAACTGAGACACAGTTTTACGGAGATCTGCTACCTCCAGTGAAAGACCTTGCATGCGGTCAATCAAGGCTGAAACCGGATCCATGTTTAAGACGGTTATGGCGGTTTATAATGTCACGCATGATGTTGCAGATAGCTGGAAGTTATGGATAAACATCCGACTGGCTTGATCCCAAACTAAGGAGCATAAAGGAGACCCATATAAAACCCTAAGGGCTCACCCTGACTGCTAAGCACATACAAGGGTCTCATAGGTAGACGATTGCATGTCCTCATACCTATTCTGTGTGACACCTGAAAACCCTATAATAGTGAGGGGACACGACCACCGACTCCCCGCACTTAATACGGAGGGAGTCAGGGTCACCTAGAATCAAGCCAGCAAGGAAACACAATACATGAAAGGATTTATCTGAACAAGCAGCAGCAGAAGTCTCCAGCAGTGAACACTTCAATCCAGGAAGTAGTATAAACCACAAAGTAAGGCAGTATGGGAGGGAATATAAAGGAAAGAGGATTAGTCTAAATAGGTGACACCTGGGAGAAGGAAATGAGATGACAAAGTAAAACCAAAACAAAGAACATCATGCAAGAGGTAGAGAAGGACGTCTGTCAGACCTTCTCACAGAAGTGGCGGTGACACTAGGTTGCCCAAGTCTTGGTTATATAATCTTTCTGAACCCGAAAGAGTAGCCATGCGAGAGTATATCACAGAGAGTTTGGCTAAGGGTCATATTAGACCATCCAAATCTCCAGTGGCTGCAGGGTTCTTCTTTGTCAAGAAAAAGGACGGAACTCTTAGGCCATGTTTGGACTTCTGTGAGCTTAATCGCATTACTGTCCGTGATCCCTATCCGCTTCATTTGATCCCAGATTTGTTCAATCAGATTGTCGGTGCTAAGATGTTTTCTAAGTTGGAGGGCATATAATCTGGTAAGGATAAAGAAGGGGGACGAATGGAAGACAGTCTTTAACCGCCTCTGGACCGCCTAACGCAGGATCGCGTTCCGGAGGCGGCTCACTCAGGCACAGTCACGCATCTATGCGTCATCTTGCGAGACGCGAGATTTCCTGTAACCTCGTGCACACAGGCGCGCGCGTTCACAGGAACTGCAGATAAGCAAGTGGATCTACAGCCTGCCAGCGGCAATCGTTCGCTGGCAGGCTGTAGATGCGATTTTTTTAACCCCTAACAGGTATATTCGATGCTGTTTTGATAACAGCGTCTAATATACCTGCTACCTGGTCCTCTGGTGGTCCCTTTTGCTTGGATCAACCACCAGAGGACACAGGCAGCTCTGTAATAAGTAGCACCAAGCACCATACTACACTACATCCCCCCTGTCACTTATTAACCCCATATTAACCCCTGACCACCCCATATAGACTCCCTGATCACCCCCTGTAATTGATCACCCCCCTGTAAAGCTCCATTCAGACGTCCGTATGTGTTTTACGGATCCACGGATCCATGGATCGGATCCGCAAACCACATACGGACGTCTGAATGGAGCCTTACAGGGGGGTGATCACCTCATACAGACTCCCTGATCACCCCCCTGTGATTGATCACCCCCCTGTAAGGCTCCATTCAGACGTCCGTATGTGTTTTGCGGATTCGATCCATGGATCTGTGGATCCGCAAAACACATACGGACCTCTGAATGGAGCCTTACAGGGGGGTGATCAATGACAGGGGGGTGATCAGGGAGTCTATATGGGGTGATCACCCACCTGTCATTGATCACCCCCCTGTAAGGCTCCATTCAGACGTCCGTATGTGTTTTGCAGATCCGATCCATGGATCCGTGGATCCGTAAAACACATACGGACGTCTGAATGGAGCCTTACAGGGAGGTGTTAAATGACAGGGGAGTAATCAATGACAGGGGGTGATCACGGAGTCTATAAGAGGGGATCACCCGCCTGTAAGGCTCCATTCAGACGTCCGTATGTGTTTTGCGGATCCGCAAAACACGGACACCGCGGATCCGCAGAACATATACGGACGTCTGAATGGAGCCTTACAGGGGGGTGATCATGGACAGGGTGGTGATCACCCCATATAGACTCCCTGATCACCCCCCTGTCATTGATCACCCCCCTGTAAGGTTCCATTCAGACATTTTGTTAGCGGAAATTTTTCTTTTTTATTATTATTTTTTCTTACAAAGTCTCATATTCCACTAACTTGTGACAAAAAATAAAATCTCACATGAACTCACCATACCCCTCACGAAATCCAAATGCGTAAAAATTTTTAGACATTTATATTCCAGACTTCTTCTCACACTTTAGGGCCCCTAAAATGCCAGGGCAGTATAAATACCCTACATGTGACCCCATTTCGGAAAGAAGACACCCCAAGGTATTCGCTGAGGGGCATATTGAGTCCATGAAAGATTGAACTTTTTGTCCCAAGTTAGCGGAAAGGGAGACTTTGTAAGAAAAAAAATATAAAAATCAATTTCTTTTAACTTGTGCCAAAAAAAAAAAAATCTTCTATGAACTCGCCATGCCCCTCATTGAATACCTTGGGGTGTATTATTTCCAAAATGGGGTCACATGTGGGGTATTTATACTGCCCTGGCATTTTAGGCGCCCTAAAGCGTGAGAAGAAGTCTGGGATCCAAATGTCTAAAAATGCCCTCCTGAAAGGAATTTGGGCCCCTTTGCGCATCTAGGCTGCAAAAAAGTGTCACACATGTGGTATCGCCGTACTCAGGAGAAGTTGGGCAATGTGTTTTGTGGTGTCATTTTACATATACCCATGCTGGGTGAGATAAATATCTCGGTCAAATGCCAACTTTGTATAAAAAAATGGGAATAGTTGTCTTTTAGAGAGCTATTTCTCTCACCCAGCATGGGTATATGTAAAAAGACACCCCAAAACACATTGCCCAACTTCTTCTGAGTACGGCGATACCAGATGTGTGACACTTTTTTGCAGCCTAGGTGGGCAAAGGGGCCCACATTCCAAAGAGCACCTTTCGGATTTCACAGGGCATTTTTTACACATTTTGATTTCAAACTACTTCTGACGCATTAGGTCCCCTAAAATGCCAGGGCAGTATAAATACCCCAGAAGTGACCCCATTTTGGAAAGAAGACAGCCCAAAGTATTCCGTGAGGGGCATGGCGAGTTCCTAGAATTTTTTTTTTTTTGTCACAAGTTAGTGGAATATGAGACTTTGTAAGGAAAAAAATAAAAAATAAAATCATCATTTTCCGCTAACTTGTGACAAAAAATAAAAAGTTCTATGAACTCACTATGCCCATCAGTGAATACCTTAGGGTGTCTACTTTCCGAAATGGGGTCATTTGTGGGGTGTTTTTACTGTCTGGGCATTGTAAAACCTCAGGAAACATGACAGGTGCTCAGAAAGTCAGAGCTGCTTCAAAAAGCGGAAATTCACATTTTTGTACCATAGTTTGTAAACGCTATAACTTTTACCCAAACCAATAAATATATACATTTTTTTTTATTTTTATCAAAGACATGTAGAACAATAAATTTTGATAAAAATTTATATAGAAATGTAGTTTTATTTGAAAAATTTTACAACTGAAAGTGAAAAATGACATTTTTTTGCAAAAATTTCGGTAAATTTCGATTAATAACAAAAAAAGTAAAAATGTCAGCAGCAATTAAATACCACCAAATGAAAGCTCTATTAGTGAGAAGAAAAGGAGGTAAAATTCATTTGGGTGGTAAGTTGCATGACCGAGCAATAAACCGTGAAAGTAGTGTAGTGCAGAATTGTAAAAAGTGTTTGTAAGGGTGTTTAAGCTATGGGGGCTGAGGCGTTAATACCCTTGAAGGTTATTTTGAGAATTTGGTCATGCCTTTTGGGTTGACCAATGCTACTGCTGTTTTTCAACATTTCATCAATGACATCTTCCATTATCTGGTGGGCAGGTTTGTAGCAGTGTATCTGGATGATATTCTAAGGCTGGTTTCACACTTGCATTGTCCGGATCCGGCCTGTACTCCATTTGCCGGAATTACACGCCGGATTCGGAAAAACGCAAGTGAACTGAAAGCATTTGAAGACGGATCCGTCTTCAAAATGCGTTCAGTGTTACTATGGCACCCAGGACGCTATTAAAGTCCTGGCTGCCATAGTAGTAGTGGGGAGCGGGGGAGCGGTATACTTACAGTCTGTGCGCCTCCCAGGGCGCTCCAGAATGACGTCAGGGCGCCCCATACGCATGGATGACGTGATCCATGCAACACGTCATCCATGAGTATACTGCTCCCCCACTCCCCACTACACTTTACCATGGCTGCCAGGACTTTAGCGTCTTGGCAGCCATGGTAACCATTCAGAAAAAGCTAAACGTCGGATCCGGCAATGTGCCGAAACGACATTTAGCTTAAGGCCGGATCCGGATTAATGCCTTTCAATGGGCATTAATTCTGGATCCGGCCTTGCGGCAAGTGTTCAGGATTTTTGGCCGGAGCAAAAAGCGCAGCATGCTGCGGTATTTTCTCCGGCCAAAAAACGTTCCGGTCCGGAACTGAAGACATCCTGATGCATCCTGAACGGATTTCTCTCCATTCAGAATGCATTAGGATAAAACTGATCAGGATTCTTCCGGCATAGAGCCCCGACGACGGAACTCTATGCCGGAAGAAAAGAACGCAAGTGTGAAAGAGCCCTAATTTATTCTCCTGACATGGAGATGCATCAGGATCACGTGAGACAGGTTTTACAGGTCCTAAGGGAGAATAAATTGTATGCTAAGATGGAGAAGTGTGTATTTGCTGTTCCGGAAGTTCAATTCCTGAGTTATCTACTCTCAGCTTCGGGTTTTCATATGGCTCTGGAAAAATTCTGTGCTGTGTTGGACTGGGATCGACCCAGAAATCTAAAAGCACTCATGCGATTTTTGGGGTTTACCAACCACTACTGTAAATTTATCTTGAACTACTCGACTGTTGTTAAACCATTAACAGACATGATGTCACGACCATGGTTATGGTCGCGACTCCTTGAGCCGCATGCAGTTGCCCGCGGTCTGGTCTTGTTGTCAACCACAGGTGAGGGCTGTTAGTATGTTGCTTTACGTGTGGTTGCCGCTGGCAACATGAGGTTGTTGGCAGTGGAGCAGTGTAAGCTGGTTGCTAGGCGGCCCGCTGTCTATGCATGCGGTTGCCTCTGGCAATGTGTGTTTGTATGTGTGCACTTTCTTTGTTTGGTATGCACGGGATTTAATTGTATGTGCACTTCCCCTTTTAGTGGCTACCTTACCTTGTCTGGTGTTGGAACGGTTAACTCCCTTCCTAGTGTGTGTCTGTGTGGGTGTGGCTACTTTGGCTATTTAGCTTCTGCTGGATGCCTGAAGCAGAGGGGTACTCCAGCCATGCTGTATGCTGGAGTCATCCTCCTGGTCTTCTTATGCCATCTATCCAGTGAGGGCCACCCTTGTGGTCATAGACGTTAAGATGTTAAGAATATGTTAAGATGTTAACTTTATGTTCTTGTGGTGTCTCATCTTATTGCAGCTATGGTTTCCTGGGTTCCTGTGTGATGTGTGGTGTGTGCTGTGTCCTTTTATGTTGGTGTGGACATCAGCACTTGTGCATGGGTTCTAGGCTGTGTGTCTGTGGCAGGTAGGTGTGGTACTGGTTTCACTTACCTGCCATTGCCATATGCTGTATATGTTCCCCTTTCCTTGCAGCTTGGCCAGTGAGACTCCTGTTCGTCCGTGTCTAGGAGGAACAGGTCGTCTTACCCTGCTCTTAGTTCAGGGATTTCCTGAGGGCTAGTAGGGACCCGAGGTTCCGAAGTATGAGCCCTCCTACCATCTGGGTTGGCTCATTCGGTTAGGAGTCAGGGTCAGAGTTAGTGACGCATTAGGAGGTGACTTGCTCCCTGATCCTGTCGTCCTGGCCTAGCAGCTTCCATATTCCTGTAACATCGCACGGTGGGGGGTTTCCCCCACTCCTCACCATGACGCATGACTAAGAAAGGTGCAGATTTCTCAGTCTGATCTGATGAGGCATTACATGTTTTTCCAGCTATGAAGGAATGTATTGCTTCTGCTCCTATACTGGTGCAACCTGATGTGTCACAGCCATTTATTGTGGAAGTTGACACATCCACGGTAGGGGTAGGAGCAGTCTTGTCGCAGGGTCATTCTCCGAGAAAATGGCGCCCATGTGCTTTTTTCTCTAAAAAGCTTTCTATTGCTGAAAGAAATTACGATGTAGGTAACAAAGAGTTGCTGCCCATTAAGTTGGCTTTTGAGGAATGGCCTCAATGGTTAGAATTACGGTAATTACTGATCACAAAAATCTGGCTTACCTGGAGTCGGCTAAACGTCTGAACCCAAGGCAGGCCAGATGGTCGTTGTTTTTTTACCAGATTTTATTTTGTTGTCACCTATCGCCCTGGGGTTAAGAACATCAAGGCAGATGCTTTGTTGTGTAAATTTCTTGGGAGGGGGGGTGATTCGGAGGATCCTGGTCCAATATTAGCTGATGGGGTGGTTGTATCCGCCCTTTATCCCGAACTTGAGGCAGAGGTGTTGGAGGCCCAGGGAGATGCACCTGATTCCTGTCCTCCAGGGAAGTTGTTTGTTTGTTTTATCCTCCAAGGGGTAAAGGGCAAGCTCAGGTCATGTGCCCAATTTGGAGACCCAGAAGTTGTAGGGGCTGACCCCTGTCAGTCAGTTCGTGTAGGCGTGTGCACACTTACTGCTCCACCATTTCACACGTCCCCGTGATGTTCACGATCCAATTTGATATCTGCTCTTTCAACTTTCGATGTTCTTTTATGTGCCTACCATAGTGATCACGGGTGGCGGGGAATCAGGGTTCCAGGCCGGAGAGGGAGCCTGGGAAAAGAATACCACATGCAAGGGAAGTCAATGGATGAAATTTATTGTGATCGAGCGGAAATGTGGGAGAAGCTATTAAAACTGAAGATTTTTGAGGAAATTAGGGGGCGCGCGGCAATTACCCACTCCCGACTCAGGGAGGTAGTGACGATAAATAACAATACAGGACTCTTAAGATGCCCTGTTATTGGAATGATTAATAAAAAATTATAGGGAATGTCAGTGTGGTATTTTTGATTTGTAAACATTAGCCAGGAGAGGCCCTGCTGCCGCTTTGTTGACTCTAGCTAACTTCTGCCTGATCGCACGTCCCTGTGACGTCCACCATCCATTTGGATATCTTCTCTATCAACTTTCGATGTTCTTTTCTGAGCCTACCATGTTGATCACGGTTATCGGCGAATCAGGGTTCCACACTGGAGAGGGAGCGTGAGAAAGAGAGACCACATCCAAGGGAGGATTAATTGTTCAAATTAAAAATTATTGAGCGGAAATATGGGACAAATTATTAAAGCGTAAAAGTGGGACAACTTTTTAAAGTTTAAGCATTGAATGAAAGGATTTGTCGCGCAACAATTAATGAAGAATTTCTTACATTTTATTCCCTGTCAACTATGCAGAGCAGGGGTTTCTATACGGCAAAATTTGAAAAATGTCACCTGGCAATGTAACAGACGATTTTTTTCAATTTATGTTCCTGTCACCTATGCAGAGGTGACTCAGTGACATCCACCATCCATTTGGATATCTTCTCTATCAACTTTCGATGTTCTTTTCTGAGCCTACCATGTTGATTACTGTTATGGGCGAATCAGGGTTCCACGCCGGAAAGGGAGCGTGAGAAAGAGAGACCATATCCAAGGGAGATAAATGTAATAATTTTTTTGGGGGTCGAGCAGAAATATGGGAAAAGTTATTGAGGCGCAAATGTGGGACAAATTACTGAAGCGCAAGTGTGGGAAAAGTTATTGAGGCGCAAATGTGGGAAAAATTAGCAAAGCGGAAATGTGGGACAAATTATTGAAGCGCAAATGTAGGACAACTTGTTAAAGCTTAAGCATTGAATGAAAGGAGGTGGCGCGTATCAATTAAAGAAGAATTTCTGAAATTTTACACTTAAAAAATTGTGAATTTTACACGAAAATGTAACAGACCATAATTTTTTTTTTTTTACCTGTCTACTAGTTATAGCAGTGGTACATCTCACCCAAAAATTGGTGAATTTCACCCGAAAATGTAACTGACAAATCCTTTTTTTTTTTTGACCGGTCTAATAGGTAAAGCAGTGAAACATCACACCCAAAAATTGTTGATTTTCACCCGAAAATGTAACTGACAAAGTGGTGAAATGACATAAAATAAAATGCGTACAAATAAAAAAAGAAAAATTAGATTTATAAGGTGGAGTTCCATATGGAGTATGAGTTTGAGGAGGCGATGGACGTAGCAGAGTAGGTGGAAGCTGCGGTGGAGGAGGACGAGGTAGCCAACACTGTTTTTTGGTTTTAATTATTATTTTTTTAATTAGGGTACACTCCAAAAGAGTGTGAAATATCCAAAATACAAGAGCAATTGCGCTGCAGTATAACAATGGCTGCTTAGTGCCGGTATACATGTATCTTCTGCACAAGGTACGGACAAGTCCTGTAAGATCCCTGCCTGGTTCATTTTAATAAACGTGAGCTTGTCCACATTGGCTGTGGACAGGCGGCTGCGCTTGTCTGTGATGACGCCCCCTGTCGTGCTAAACACACTTTCAGATAATACACCGGCTGTTGAAGGCGGCAGACCCGTTATTCATTTCGTGTAGGCATGTGCACACATACTGCTCCACCATGTTGGTGAAATGCTGCCTACTGCTAAGACGTTCCATATCAGCTGGTGGTGCTGGTTGTTGTGGCGTGCTGACAAAGGTTTTCCATATTTCGGCCATGTTAACCCTGCCTTCCGAGGTGCTGGCGGTGCCCCAGTTGCGTTGGTGACCTCTTCCTCTGCCTTCGCCTTGTGCTTCCACTGTGCCCCCGCTGTCAGGTGGGAATGCCACCAGCAGCGCGTCTACCAGCGTGCGCTTGTACTCGCGCATCTTACGATCAAGCTTCAGTGACGGAATTAAGGACAGTACGTTGTCCTTGTAACGGGGATCCAGCAGCGTGGCCACCCAGTAATCAGCACAAGTTAGAATGTGGGCAACTCGGCGGTCGTTGCGGAGAGACTGAAGCATGTAATCGCTCATGTGTGCCAGGCTGCCCAGAGGCAACGAAAAGCTGTCCTCTGTGGGAGGTGTATCGTCTGTGTCCTCTGTATCCCCCCCAGCTACGCACCAGTGATGGCCATGAACTGGTTTGGGTGCCACCCTGCTGTGAACATGGTTTCTCCTCCTCCATCTCCTCCTCCTCATCCTCCACCTCCTCATCCTCCAGAACTGTGCCCTGGCTGGACAATTGTGTACCTGGCATTTGTGCATGCAGGAACCCACCCTCAGAGCCACTTGGGAATGACTGGCCGGAAACCCTACGAAAGGATCCCTCTTCCTCCTCCTCCTCCTCCTCCTCCTCCTGTGCCACATCCTCTTCCATCATCGCCAGCAGCGTTTTTTCAAGGAGGCAAAGAAGTGGGATAGTTACTCTGAGAACGGCGTTATCGGCACTGGCCATGTTGGTGGAGTACTCGAAAAAGCGCAACAAAGAACACAGGTCTCGCATTGGGGCCCAGTCATTGATGATGAAGTGGTGCTGTTCTGCAAAGTGACTCAACCGTGCGTGCTGCAGCTGAAACTCCACTATCGCCTGCTGCTGCTCGCACAGTCTGGCCAGCATGTTCAATGTGGAGTTCCACCTTGTGGGCACGTCGCATATGAGGCATGAGCGGGAAGGCCGAAGTTATGCTGCAGGGCTGACAGGCGAACAGCAGCAGGGTGAGAACACCGAAAGTGCGCACAAATGGCCCGCACTTAATGCAGCAGCTCTGACATATCGGGGTAATTTTTAAGGAATCTCTGCACCACCAAATTCAGCACATGCGCCAGGCAAGGGATGTGCGTCAAACCGGCTAGTCCCAGAGCTGCTACGAGATTTTGCCCATTATCGCACACCACCAGGCCGGGCTTGAGGCTCACTGGCACCAATTACTCATCGGTCTGTTGTTCAAGGCCCGTTCATAGCTCCTGAGTGGTGTGGGGTTTGTCCCCCAAACAGATAAGTTTTAAAACTGCCTGCTGTCGTTTACCCCTGGCTGTGCTGAAGTTGGTGTTGAAGGTGTTACTCTGACTGGATGAGGAGCTGGTAAAGGATGAGGAAGCGGAGTAGGAGGAGAAAGCAACAGGAGGCAAACTGAAGCACCCTGCAATCCTTGGTGGTGGAAGGACATGCTGACCTTGCCACAGATGGTGTTGCGCAGTGCACACCTGATTTTGTCCCCTACTTGGTTGTGCAGGGAAGAGATGGATCGCCTGGAAAAGAGGTGGCGGCTGGGCACGACGTACTGTGGGACAGCCACCGCCATAAGGCCTTTAAAACTATCTGTCTCCACTAGACGGAATGACAGCATTTTAAAGGCCAGTAATTTAGAAATGCTGATATTCACGGCTAGGGATCGTGGGTGGGTAGAAGGGTACTTCTTCTTCCTCTCCAGTGTTTGGGAGATGGAGAGCTGAACGCTTCCGTGGGACATTGTGGAGATGCTTGGTGACCCAGATGGTGGTGTTGCTGGAAGATCCTCTGTTTGCGGGGTGGCAGGTGGCACTGTCACTCCAGACGTGGATAATGAGGCCGAGACTGCAGCAGAAGAGGAAGCAGGAGGATCCAGAGACCTTTCTTGGTTTTGGTGTCTACTCCACTGCAGCTCGTGATTAGAACTTAAATGCCTGGTCATGCAGGTTGTGCTCAGGTTGAGAACGCTTATGCCTCACTACAGGCTCTGATTGCACAGCGTGCAAACCACTCGTGTCTTGTCGTCAGCACATTGTCTGAAGAACTGCCACACCAGTGAACTCCTTGGAGCTGGCTTTGGTGTGCTCGGTCCCTTGCTGCGGTGGGCAGTAGCAGGCGTACTGTCTAGAGGACAGCCGCTCCGCTTTTGCACCCTGCTCCCTCTTCTGCTGTGCTGGTGGCTCTGTGCGACTACTGCATCTTCCTCCGAACTACGTAGGTCACTCGCATGACCTTAATTCCATGTGGGGTCGAGGACCTCATTGTCCTCCACATCATCTTCCACCCAGTCTTCACCCCTGCCCTCCTTGTCGGTCTGCACACTTTCGAAAGCCCCAGCAGTTGGCACCTGTGTTTCGTCATTATCCGAGACGTGCTGTGATGGTCCTCCCATGTACTCATCTTGAAAGATAAGTGGTTGGGCATCGGTGCACTCAATCTCTTCCACTTCTGAGGCAGGGCTCGGTGGATGGCCCTGGGAAACCCTGCTAACAGAGTCATCAAAAAGCAGAAGAGACTGCTGCATGACTTGGGGCTCAGACTGCTTGGCTGATTTGCAAGGGGGTGAGGTGAAAGACTGATGGACATGGGCTGAAGCTGCCAACTCTGATCTTTCAGCAGGAGACTGGGTAGGAGACAATGTGAAGGAACTGGAGGCACTGTCAGCAACCCAATCTACTATCGCCTGTACTTGTTCAGGCCTCACCATTCGTAGAGCCGCATTAGTCCCGACCAAATACCGCTGCAGGTTCTGTCGCCTACTTCACCTGAGGAAGGGGTTTCACTTGTGCGTGTTGCTGGCACAGATCGACCACGTCCTCTCCCTGCAACAGGAGCTCCACCAGCAGAACCACGACAGGGGCCACGTCCCTTATTTGACGCTCGCCTCATTTTTCTCAAATTTAGGATCTTGCCCTAAATGGGTATTTAATTAATAGCAGATTAGAACGACAGTATGTACAGGCTGTATCTCACACACCCTGATCTAGACTAGGCCTCAATTAAATTAGTTTGCCCAAAATGGCTGTTTTTCCAATACCTGAATAGATCCACAGTATCTAAAGTGTGTATCTCACAATGACATATGCAGCAAAGGCTGCAAAATCAACTTTTTTGCCCAAAACGGGTGTTTGTTTAATAACTGAATATGACAGCAGTATATAACCCTGGAATTTCAAACATTTTGATGCTACAAGGGCTGAAAAATGGTGTATTTTGCCCACAAAAGTGTGTTTTATTAATAGAAGAATATAATCCCTGTATATAAAGGGTGTATCTCACACGCCCTGACCCACACTAGGCCGCAATTAAAGATTTGTGCCCAAAATGGCTGTATTTCAAATAACTGAATAGAACCACAGTATGTAAAGTATGTTTTTCACAATGACATCTGCAGCAAAGGCTCCCAAAAAAACATTTTTGCCCAAAATGGGTGTTTGTTTAATAACTGAATATGACAGCAGTATATAACCTTTGAATTTCACATGTGCTGATGCTGCAAGGGCTGTAAAATTGTGTATTTTGGCAAAAAAGTGTGTTTTTAAAAACCAGAAAATGATGGCTGTATTTCTAGCTTAAATTGCACACTGACTAATCCAGATGTTGTATATTGCCAAAAAAAAGTGTGTTATATAAAGCTGTATATAACGTTTGAATTTCACACGTCCAGATGCAGCTAGGGATGCAAAATAGTGTATTTTGCACAAAAAGGGTGTTTTAACCGCCTCTGGACCGCCTAACGCAGGATCGCGTTCCGGAGGCGGCAGCCCTGCGCAGAGTCACTAATATATGCGTCATCTCGCGAGACGCGAGATTTCCTGTGAACGCGCGCACACAGGCGCGCGAGTTCACAGGATCGGAAGGTAAGCGAGTGGATCTCCAGCCTGCCAGCGGCGATCGTTATTTTTTTAACCCCTAACAGGTATATTAGACGCTGTTTTGATAACAGCGTCTAATATACCTGCTACCTGGTCCTCTGGTGGTCCCTTTTGTTTGGATCGACCACCAGAGGACACAGGTAGCTCAGTAATAAGTAGCACCAAGCACCACACTACACTACACCCCCCCGTCACTTATTAACCCCTTATTCACCCCTGATCCCTCCTGATCACCCCATATAGACTCCCTGATCACCCCCCTGTCATTGATCACCCCCCTGTCATTGATCACCCCCCTGTAAGGCTCCATTCAGACGTCCGTATGATTTTTACGGATCCACTGATACATGGATCGGATCCGCAAAACACATACGGACGTCTGAATGGAGCCTTACAGGGGAGTGATCAATGACGGGGGTGATCACCCCATATAGACTCCCTGATCACCCCCCTGTCATTGATCACCCCCCTGTCATTGATCATCCCCCTGTAAGGCTGCATTCAGATGTCCGTATGTTTTTTACGGATCCAGAGATACATGGATCGGATCCGCAAAACACATACAGACGTCTGAATGGAGCCTTACAGGGGGGTGATCACCCCATATAGACTCCCTGATCACCCCCTGTCATTGATCACCCCCTTGTAAGGCTCCATTCAGACGTCCGTATGATTTTTACGGATCCACTGATACATGGATCGGATCCGCAAAACACATACGGACATCTGAATGGAGCCTTACAGGGGGGTGATCAATGACAGGGGGTGATCACCCCATATAGACTCCCTGATCACCCCGCTGTCATTGATCACCCCCTTGTAAGGCTCCATTCAGACGTTCGTATGATTTTTACGGATCCACGGATACATGGATCGGATCCGCAAAACACATACGGACATCTGAATGGAGCCTTATAGGGGGGTGATCAATGACAGGGGGGTGATCACCCCATATAGACTCCCTGATCAACCCCTGTCATTGATCACCCCCCTGTCATTGATCACCCCCCTGTCATTGATCACCCCCCTGTAAGGCTCCATTCAGACATTTTTTTGGCCCAAGTTAGCGGAATTATTTATTTTTTT
Organism: Bufo bufo; assembly: GCF_905171765.1. NCBI lineage: Eukaryota > Metazoa > Chordata > Amphibia > Anura > Bufonidae > Bufo > Bufo bufo. The sequence continues at coordinate 831,574,525 of NC_053390.1, forward strand.
CTTACAAAGTCTCATATTCCACTAACTTGTGTCAAAAAAATTAAATCTCACATGAACTCACCATACCCCTCACGGAATCCAAATGCGTAAAATTTTTTAGACATTTATATTCCAGACTTCTTCTCACGCTTTAGGGCCCCTAGAATGCCAGGGCAGTATAAATACCCCACATGTGACCCCATTTCGGAAAGAAGACACCCCAAGGTATTCGCTGAGGGGCATATTGAGTCCATGAAAGATTGAAATTTTTGTCCCAAGTTAGCGGAAAGGGAGACTTTGTGAGAAAAAATAAATAAATAACAATTTCCGCTAACTTGTGCCAAAAAAATAAAAAATTCTATGAACTCGCCATGCCCCTCATTGAATACCTTGGGGTGTCTTCTTTCCAAAATGGGGTCACATGTGGGGTATTTATACTGCCCTGGCATTTTAGGGGCCCTAAAGCGTGAGAAGAAGTCTGGGATCCAAATGTCTAAAAATGCCCTCATAAAAGGAATGTGGGTCCCTTTGCGCATCTAGGCTGCAAAAAAGTGTCACACATCTGGTATCGCCGTACTCAGGAGAAGTTGGGAAATGTGTTTTGGGGTGTCATTTTACATATACCCATGCTGGGTGAGATAAATATCTTGGTCAAATGCCGACTTTGTATAAAAAATGGGAAAAGTTGTTTTTGCCGAGATATTTCTCTCACCCAGCATGGGTATATGTAAAAAGACACCCCAAAACACATTGCCCAACTTCTCCTGAATACGGAGATACCACACGTGTGACACTTTTTTGCAGCCTAGGTGGGCAAAGGGGCCCACATTCCAAAGAGCACCTTTCGGATTTCACAGGTCATTTACCTACTTACCACACATTAGGGCCCCTAGAATGCCAGGGCAGTATAACTACTCCACAAGTGACCCCATTTTGGAAAGAAGACACCCCAAGGTATTCCGTGAGGGGCATGGCGAGTTCCTAGAATTTTTTATTTTTTGTCACAAGTTAGCGGAATATGATGATTTTTTTCTTTACTTTTTTTCTTACAAAGTCTCATATTCCACTAACTTGTGAGAAAAAATAAAAACTTCCATGAACTCACTATGCCCATCACGAAATACCTGGGGGTGTCTTCTTTCCAAAATGGGGTCACTTGTGGGGTAGTTATACTGCCCTGGCATTTTAGGGGCCGAATGCGTGAGAAGTGGTTTGAAATCAAAATCTGTAAAAAATGGCCGGTGAAATCTGAAAGGTGCTCTTTGGAATGTGGGCCCCTTTGCCCACCTAGGCTGCAAAAAAGTGTCACACATCTGGTATCCCCGTATTTAGGAGCAATGTGTTTTGGGGTGTCTTTTTACATATACCCATGCTGGGTGAGAGAAATATCTTGGCAAAAGACAACTTTTCCCATTTTTTTATACAAAGTTGGCATTTGACCAAGATATTTATCTCACCCAGCATGGGAATATGTAAAATGACACCCCAAAACACATTTCCCAACTTCTCCTGAGTACGGATATACCACATGTGTGACACTTTTTTGCAGCCTAGGAGGGCAAAGGGGCCCACATTCCAAAGAGCACCTTTCGGATTTCACCGGCCATTTTTTACAGATTTTGATTTCAAACTACTTTGCACGCATTTGGGCCCCTAAAATGCCAGGGCAGTATAACTACCCCACAAGTGACCCTCTGCAGCCTTTCAAAAAGCGCCAAGAAAGCACCGAACACCGAACGCAAACTTTTACTAAAATGTTCGGGTTCGGGTTCGGGTCCGGGGTCCAAAAATCCTAAAGTTCGGGTTTGCTCAACCCTACTTGTGAGACTTGTGCGCATGCCAAGGTGAAACATACTCGGGCTTCAGGATCTGTACTTCCCTAGTCTATCCCATCCCGACTTTGGACTCCATGGACTTTATTACAGATTTGCCTAATTCCTCAGGAAAAACTGTGATTCTGGTGGTGGTTGATCGCTTCAGCAAGATGTCACACTTTATATCATTATCAGGTCTACCTAATGCTAAAACTCTCACACAAGTGTTTGTCGATAACATAATTAAACTACATGGTATCCCCTCTGATGTGGTGTCTGATAGGGGACTCAGTTTGTTTCCAGATTCTGGAAGGCTTTCTGTACTCGCCTGGGGGTACAATTGTCCTTCTCTTCGGCCTTTCAACCTTAGTTGAACGAACAGACTGAACGCACTAACCAGAATCTGGAGACCTTTTTGAGATGTTTTGTCTCAGAGAATTAGGAGCAGTGGTCTTCATTTTTGTCTTTGGACGAGTTTGCCATAAATAACCGTAGACAGGAGTACACTGAAAAGTTGCCATTTTTGGGGGCATATGGGTTTCATCCGCAGTTTGGCACATTTTCTGGTACTAAGACTTCTGGTATACCGGAAGAGGAAAGATTTTCCTCTTCTTTGTCATCTATTTGGCGTAAAATTCGAAATAATAAAAAAAAAATGGGCAAAAACTATAAACGTACTATGGCTGACAAGAGACCTATGAGTGGTCTGGACCTGAGAGTGGACGATTCTGTGTGGCTAGTTGAAGATACCTTTTTGGAAGTTGGGGCCAAGGTATATTGGTCCAGATAAGCAGTGATGGCCAGTTCGCATTGTTCGCCCGCGAACATATGCGGGCTGCCATCTTTGTTCACAAGCACGGCAAGGCACAGGTAAGCCCTTACCTGTACCTGTGCCGCGAGCCGGTCTGAAAACAAGTGCGGTCAGTGGGAGCAGGCAGTTCCGAGGGGCCAACAGGGGCCTCCATCGGGCTGTTCTCAGAACTGCCTGCTCCCAGTGACCGCATTTGTTTTCAGACCGGCTCGTGGCACAGGCACAGGTAAGGGCTTACCTGTGCCTCGCCGGACTTGTGAAAAAAGATGGCAGCCCGCATATGTTCGCGGGCGAACAATGCGAACTGGCCATCACTGCATATAAGATCTCTGCCATTATTAATCCGTTAGCCTTTCATCTTGAACTTCAGCAGGCTTTAAAAATTAATCATGTGTTTCACAAATCACTGCTGAAAAGATGTCAAACCTGCTGAACCTTCCTCCTTACCTTCTTCTCCTGTCTTGGTGGACAGTAATCTTGAATTTCAGATTGCCAGGATAGTGAACTCACAAATTCTCTGTAGATCTCTTCAGTATCTCATGCACTGGAAGGGTTACGGTCCAGAGGAAAGAATGTGGGTTCCTGCGACCGATGTAAATGCCAGTCGCCTTGTGAAGGCCTTTCACAGGGTGCTTCCTGATAATGTTGGTCCTGGGTGTCCGGATGTCTTCGTAGAGGAAGGAGGGTACTGTCACGGTCATTCCCATGACAGAGGTTAGACGATCTGAGAGACTGGCAGCACGTGTGGTTATCTGACAGTCTCTCTGTATTCACCTTGCAGTATGGTTGTCAGTATTGAACACACCTCTTGTAAGGTGCAACTTGTGATCATTACTGTGGCTCTATTTAGTCCTGACTCACACTGCTTACCATGCGGTTGATATTTCCTGTTTGGAGTTGGTAGAGCTGCTGTGTTGTTCCTTTGGATCTCCTGCTCATCCATTCTTCTATAAGATAAGTGCAATTCACGTTGTATTTTGTTGTTCAACAGTGTGTGTCATTTTCTAGGCCTTACAGAGATGCCTGTTCATTCATCTGGGAAGGACCCATTAGTTTCATTCCCTGTCACAGCTCCTAGGGATTTTCATGGTCTCCAGGGCCTAGGTTATGGTGTATGAGTATCTTCACCTTCATGGTCTACTCATACTGGCAGGAGTCAGGGCGAGGTCTAGGGATTTCTAGGAGGTCATCATTCCTCTTCCTTAGCCTTGAGGCCTAGTCCCTGGTCTATTTCCTTCTGTGTGTATTCTGGTGTTTCTCCCTCCCTATTACACGTGATACAGGGTTTATTACAAGGAAATATTTCTAAGTCTTATTAGCCCTTGTGCAGTACAGTTATATGATCTAAAGCAGTTTTTGGCTTGTATTAGTGGAAAAAAAGGGCTTATTAGCCGTTGTGTAATGAAGTGTGTAAATTACAGCCCTTTTTGCTGCGTATTAGTGGCAAAATACTAATATATTCGCCAATTATCATTGCACTTATGTGTTGAAAAGCCTTTTGTTTAAAAATAGAAAATAATTAGGGCCTAATTGCCGTTCAGCAGTGCAGTGAGATATTTTACAGCCCAGTTTGCCGTGTATTACTAGCTAAATATAAATATATTCGCCTTTCATCGTTGCACTTATTATTATTTATTATTAAAGCGCCATTCATTCTATAGCGCTGTACATATGAGAAGAGGTATACATACATAATACAGACAATTGTTGTGTGTGAGGGGGCAACAGTGTCCAGAGCTGGACTTATTGTGGTGTTATATAGGGTGGTAGCAGCATCTGGGTCATGGAGGGAGCAGATGGTAGAGAGTGGGAGAAGAGAGTCAGAAAGCAAGTGAAAGTCGAGATGTTTAAGGTTCCTGCGGGGGTGTGCTAGTGTGTGGACCGGGGAGCAGCAGAAGAGACAAATGAAGAGAAGGTGAGTAGGTTGTGGTCGGATAGGGGGAGAGGCGAATTAGAAAGGTTAGATAAGGAGCAGAGGCGGGTAAAGATAAGATCCAAAGTGTGACCATCTCTGTGGGTGGGAGCTGAAGACCACTGTGATAGGCCGAAGGAGTTTAGAGGTGGCCGAGTGGCAGGTGTCAATAGGGATGTTGAAGTCACCCATGATGATGGTGGGGATGTCGGCAGAAAGAAAGTGTAGTAGCCAGGTGTTAAAGTGGTCAAGAAAGATGGTGGCTGGGCCTGGGGGGCGGTAAATGACGGCTACTTGAAGGTTGGAGGGAGAGTAGATACAAACAGAGTGTACTTCAAATGAGGTGAGCGTAATGGAGGGTGGCAGTGGAGTTGGGCTGTAGGAGCAGGTGTCTGATAGGAGAAGACCAACTCCTCCACCATGTTTGCAGCCGGGACGGGGGGTGTGAGTGAATTTAAATGGAAAAAAAATAGGGCCTAATTGATGTTCAGCGGTGCAATGAGATATTTTACAGCCCAGTTTGCCGTGTATTACTGCAAAATTAAAATATATTCGCCTTTGATTATTGCACTTATGTGTTGAAAAGCCTTTTGTGTAAAAATAGAAAAAAAATAGGCCTAATTGCCGTTCAACGGAGCAGTGAGATACTTAACAGCCTAGTTTGCCGTGTATTACTGGCAAAATAAAAAATATTTGATCTAACATTTGGTTATTTGATCTAACAGAATGGCAGGTAGAGAAGTGCCAGGCCCTGCACATGGGAGTGACAGAAGTCTAAATGTTTCTGGCGCAGGCAGAGGTCGCAGCAGAGTCACTTCCAGAGGCCTGAGTTTCCGGTGTCAGCTAGTGGTCGTGTCGTGATCAGCAACCCAGCGTTTCTTGAATGGTTGACTCGATCTTTGACTTTGTCGCAACTTACATTAGACACCCCCAGGCAAGAGTCAGTGGTTTCGTCAGACACAACCCTTAGTTGGCATGGCCCGGGAGCAGGTCCTGTGCCCTCACCTGTCGTCAACCTGCCTCTGTATTTTTCTGTTCCCTCACTGCAAGAAGAATTATATGCTGTAGGCTCAGCTCCACTTTTCAGCGAGGAAGAGCTACTAGAGGACAGTCAGCAGCTACTTCCCAGCCAAGATGTGGAGGAGACATCCGCCGCGTCCTCAGCTAGGCGGGCAAGTAGTGATGAGGAGAGTTGTGTGGGAACTTGTGATGATAGCGGTCAGGCTCCTGACCCAGAGACTGTTGAGGAGGACATCAGTGATGTGCAGACACTACTTGATGATAATGATGTAGATGATCGCACTTGGGAGCCGGGTGACGAAGGGGCTTCATCATCATCGGGAGAAGAGGGTGGCAGCTTGCCCGTGAGCCAGCGGTGCAGCCAGCAAGTTGCTAGCTTGGCCGGGAGTCAGCAGGGTGGCAGCAGTGGGAGGTCAGTAGCCAAACGGGCCTGGGGTAGACCAACCAATTTGCGGGAGCCTACCTGCCCGGGAAGTAGCGGTGCAGGGGCTCAAGGAGGCAGCAACGGTAGCACTCACTCAGTGCATAGTGTTGGGGGTAAAATCACCTACTTGGCGGTGTGGCAGTTATTTTATAAGCCACCAGAGGAGGTGAACGTGGCCGTATGTAGAATCTGTGGGCAGAGGGTGAAGCGTGGCCAGGGTGCCAATGTTGGCACTACGGCCCTGCGTTAACATATGCAGCGTCGCCATAAAGTGGCCTGGGAGAACCATGGCTCCGATGTGGTGGTCCAGCCTACCACAGCAACCGCTGCATCACCCAGTGGCACGCACCCGGTTTCTGGAAGTCAAGGCCCCACCACCTCAGCCGAAGGAAGCTGTCTGTCCTTCCCATCATCTGCCGGTCCCGATGCTCCTCCTCCTACTACTCCTCATCATGCATTCCATGAGCATTCGATCACCGAAGCGATTGCCAAGAGACAACAGTATGCGTGCACTCATCCAACGGTGCAGAAGCTGATTGTGCTCCTGTCCAAGTTGCTGGTGCTGCAGTCCCTCCCTTTCCAAGTGGTGGACTCTGCACCTTATAGAGAACTGATAGCTTGTGCCGAGCCGAGGTGGAGAGTCACAAGCCATAATTTATTTGCCAAAAAGGCAGTACCAGACCTGCATACACATGTAGAACATAAGGTGGGCCAGTCCTTGAGCATGTCGGTGTCTGCCAAAGTGCACAGCAGCGCTAACGTGTGGAGCTGTAACTACGGTCAGGGACAGTACATGTCCTTTACGGCTCACTGGGTGAATGTCGTTCCTGCACAGCCACACCAGCAACTTGGCCAGGTGACGCCGCTTCTGCCTCCACGTTTTCACGCTGTTGGTCCTACGACAATGTCCGCCTCTGCCTCCTTATCCTCCACCTTGTCCTCAGCCTCCACTGCAGGGACAATGCACAGTGTCCCTACAGCATACCACATGTGTGCACGCTGTTCTGCACCTGGATTGCCTGGGCGAACTTAGTCACATAGGGGTGGAACTGCTCCAAGTCCTTCAGCAAGAAATCAAATGCTGGCTTTTTCCGCAACAACTGAAAAACTGAACCATGGTGACCGACAACGGGAAGAACATTATGTCGGCGCTGCGTAAAGGAGGGCTGAGCCATGCGCCCTGCATGGCACACGTCTTCAATCTGGTTGTCAAGCGGTTCCTGAAATCTTCAGCCCATTTGCAAGATATCCTAAAAATGGCCAGAAAACTTTTTATGCACTTCAGCCACTAGTACACTGCTGAGCACACCCTCCTCGAGCTGCAGCCCCAACATAGGCTGATATGCGACGTTTCCACTCGTTGGAATTCCACCCTCCATATGTTGGACCGACTGTGCGAACAGAGAATGGCCATAAACGATTTCCTGATGATCCAAGCAGATAGGAGTACTCCCCTGTGTAACTTCAATGTCAGCCAGTGGCAGGTAATGCGTGACACCTGCCATTTTCTCTGGCCCTTTAAGGAGGCCACGGTATTTGTCAGTTGCCAGGACTACGGGATGAACAACATGATTCCACTGCTTCATGTCCTGGAACAGATGCTGGTTAATCTGGCTGGTCAGGGAACTGGAGACGTGGTGCCTAGATCTCACCGCCACATGGGGCTGAACTGGAGGAGGAGGATATTGGAGTACCAGCAATGTGTAGTGAAATGGGTGGTTTTTCTACACAGGGGACAGGATAGGAGGAGCAGGAGCCGCCAGAGGAGCTACAGGGCGACGAGGAAGACGAGGCAGAGGACCCAGACACACCGTGGCAGTATGCAGTGGAGATGGAGGCAGGGAGCCCCTCCGAGTCCCTTGTGCAAATAGCCCGCTGCATGCTCACCTGCTTGGGTAGTGACAGCCAAATTGTCACCATTCGGCAGAGGGATGACTTCTGGCTCTCCACCTTGTTGAACCCTCGCTACCGGTCCAAATTGGGTGCCTTTTTTACACCCAATGGGAGGGAGGACAAAGTAAACTACTATAGAGACATCCTATGTAGTCATTTGGCAGCTGCCTATATGCGCCATTGTCCATCTTCTCGCAGGTCTGACTGGGGGGGCCTCTCACAATTCACAGCCATGACTGCTGGAGAGGGTGGGGTGGCAGGAGCAGTACCAGCTCCTTCAGCAGCAGCCTGAGTCTAGAGTCGCTGATGAGCAGCTTTCTTCAAGTGCCTAGTGAAGAAACAACTCACCAGCACCTACACCTGGAGCAAAACCTAAACCAGCAGGTGGTGGCATACTTGGAGTGCACCCTGGCAGCCGTCTCTGCATATCCACTGGACAACTGGGCAGCCAAACTGGATTTGTGGCCGCAACTGGCCGTGTTTGCCCTGGTAAAGCTGTCCTTGCCAGCCATTAGTGTGGCACAGAGTGGGTGTTTAGTGCAGCGGGGGCCATAGTTACCCCAAGAAGAACTCGCCTGTGCACCCAAAATGTAGAGAGACTGACCTTTGTCAAGATGAATCAAGCGTGGCTCAGCCAGGATTTCCACCCACCAATTCCTGATGCATCAGACTAGTTCATCCATGGTGCCACACCAACACTTTGACAAAAGAGACTGGTTTCTTCTGGCTACATGACTCAGCTACTATTCTGATGCTGCCACCCACCTGATGCCACACATCTGATGCCAAGTGCTACTTCTTTCACCCACCATCTTCAGAGGGTACTGGTATTGCCACCCACCTCCACACTATGTCACCTTGACACTCTGTGGCCTCCTCATGCTGCTGCCACCTCCAGACTCTGTCATTGTGCAACTCTGTGGCCTCCTGATTCTGCCGCCACCTTCAGACTTTGTCATTGCGCCACTCTGTGTTCTTCTCATGCTGCTGCCACCTCCAGACTCTGTTATTGGGCCACTCAGTGTTCTCCTTATGCTGCTGCCACCTGCAGACTGTCATTGTGCCACTTTGTGGTCTCCTCATGCTGCTACCACCTACAGACTCTGTCACTGTGCTACTCTGTGGCCTCCTGATGCTGCCACCACCTCCACACTCGCTCATTGTGCCACTCTGTGGCTTCCTGATGCTGCCACCACCTCCACACTCGCTCATTGTGCCACTCTGTGGCTTGCTGATGCTGCCGCCACCTCCACACTCTGTCATTATGCCGCTCTGTTGCCTCCTGATGCTGCTGCCACCTCCACAGTGTCATTGTACCACTCTGTGGTCTCCTCATGCTGCTTCCACCTCACTCCTATGTCATAGGTCTACTCTGTGGACTTCTCATGCTGTTCCCACCCTTCCCACTTCATAACTGCGCCACTATTTTGCCTTTTGGCCTCGCTGACATCATCATTTATTTGACCCTTCTGATCTGTCAGAAGGAAAGAAAAATGAGACGCATAACAGATCCTGTCTGTGTAGCAGCTGTAAGGCCTGTATGGTCCCATCAGAATTGGTTTATAATTTGGTAGCCAAAAGCAGGAGTGGGTACAAAACACAGAAGACATGCAAATATTCCAATCACGTGTTTTGGATCCACTCCATTTTTTTTGGGCATTAGCAATACTGATGGATTACTGACCAAATGCTGACCGAGTGAAGGCGGAAGCTCCACAGACAGGATCCGTTTTTGGGGGGGTTATTGTTCTGACGGATGAGAGGAAGGGCAAAATAATCAGTAACGTAAACACTCTGTCAGGGGGGCTCTACTTGTATAAACGTTTAATAGAACAGGTTCTGTAGACATCTATATGGAATCAGCTGACAACAGTGTAAAAGGAGGGCGCTTCTTCTTGGCACTAACATCAAAGAGTAAGGCTCAAATAAGTACCCAAATAAGTGAAGTGTGCAGTGTTTCTAAGAGCGACGCTGACTCAGAGTATTTTACTACCACAGCAGACTCCCTATGCGTGTTACTGCAAGGCATAGTGTTCTACACCCCTCTAAAGGCTCTCTGCAGCCCGGAAAATAGCAGTTTTTTAACGCAATTCGGCACAAATATATTCGGAACGAACCAAATTTTTCGCTCATCTCTAATGATAAAACTTTATGATATTTGTTCAGAAAAATGTCTGTAGGATCTATGTCTAACATTCTGTACACCTGTTGATCATAAAATAACTTGTATACTTCCCTCACATAGAACTCTCCAAAACAACAATGAAAGCACCTTTGTCAGAATCCCTAAGCGTAATGTTATCATTATTTTTGAATTCTAAGAACCTTTTCTATGAGGTTCTGGAAGTCATTATTTGCAGGTGTGTAGTTTAAATATCTTTCCCAGAAATCCAGAGGAACGTTTCTTGGCCTAGAATAGTTTACATACGTTATATGCCTACTAACTGTTCTTCATAGTGAGAAAGAATCTTCTAAAGCATATATTTTGCCCAAAAACCCTGCATAGTATACTAGTTTCTATCTCGCTCTCTCTCATATTTAAAATACATCTTATCCATTCCCAAGGTTGAACACGATGAATGTGTTTTTTCTCAACCATATTGCTCTTATATATGGATGAGCGAACGTCTGATTTAAAAGTTAGCATTCAGGTTACCACTGAAATGCGTTATGGATCACGTGACCATAGACCATAACACAATTGTGTTATGGTCCATGGTCACGGGATCGATACTGCAAATCAGCGGTAACCCAAACCCAAACTTCTAAGACATTGGGAAAGTGCATCAAAACTGGTGCAATAGAAATTTTGAGTAGCTATCGATTGCAGCGAATCAGATTCCACCTGTCATTCTTCAGAGGCCTTTTGTAAAATAATATCATCAGTGTGATCGGTTGCTATAAATAACAATTCCCCTTTTCCTAAGTTTACATTCATGCATATCTCCAAATATTATTCAAATAGTATCCATTACCTGAGGATGTCCATATATTCCAAGGATCTGTGCTGCGGGAATAGTAGTGGATGAGTGGCGATCTCCAATGATACCAGCCAGCTGGCCATGGCCTGTACAAGAGTAATTAGGTATCAGCGTATCCGGGCCAGAAAGAAGATGTAATACATGGTTTACAGCCAATCTCTGATCTAAGCATGAATTATATATGTGGTATCCCAGTGTAATATTGGGTAAAATGTCAGGATCCCGGTTAATATTATCAATTGCAAAGACAAAAATCAGGGAATGTATGAAACCCCTAACATCAGGCCTGAAAAAAAAGTTGAGAAACTGAAAGTAGACGGGAAGGTAAGACACTTTTGTTGTTTTCATACTACCTTTACCTTCTACATTACCGTGAAAAATGTATTACCTGATTTCCTAATAGCTTTATATTATGAAACATGTAAATGAAGCCCCTATCAAACCTCTGGACAGATATCCTCTCTCACAGATTATTAATCAGTTGTCAGTAGACATGAGCATATAGATTCTAAAATAATCAGTTTCATTATAAGTTTCACAAAAAGTTTTGAACATTTGCTTAGAACAAATTGTGCAAAATATGCTGCCCACAATTTTCCATTTAAAATCAGTGCGGTAGTGAGGGACCTAGGGCAGGAAAGAGGAAGATGAAAGATCACATCAACTCAGAAGGGGCCCTGGCCACCAGGTTTGCCCATAAAGCCTGGCAGTCAGCCTGAATGTCAATCAGGAGGGAGGATATTGGCTGGTCTATCAGACACTGTTAAGCAGATATCCATTCTGAGCTCAGCCACTGATGTGATAGGATGTGTCTGTCAAATTAGGGAACATCCTAATGAATCTCTCGCCATTCCAACATTGCTGGAAGCTAAAGCATCGCTGTCTGACCCCATTAACTATAATTAAGAAATTAAGAATTAGTTGGACAAAAACTGCTGTGGACGGTGGATCGTTAATGAGGCTGGACAGCAATGATTTAGGGAAAAGTCAGATATTATCATTAAGGACGGAATATGGTGAGTTAGTATTGTGTGTTTGTTAAAGGGCTGTCCACTAGAAGTAGCAAGCCACAGTTCTTTTTTAGAGATGGCCTTGCAGTTCGCTCGGCGGTCGTTTCGCGGTGAACTTTGTGCGTTTGCGATTCACCGAACATGCGAACATATGGCGATGTCCGCTGGCGCCATATTCTTTTGCATTGAGCTGAACTTTGACCCATGACACATGCAGTGACCAGGAACGGGTTCGCTGACGCCACTTTAATGCAGTGGCAGGGTGGATAATATTCTGTATTTGTCGTGACGCCAATTGCAGCGTGCGCAGGGTACTACCCCAGGGCCCTTCCAAGGTGTTATAATTAGAGTTGAGCGAACCCGAACTGTAAAGTTCGGGTTCGTACTGAACTTTAGGGTTTTCGGCACCCGGACCCGAACATTTACGTAAAAGTTCGGGTTCGGTGTTCGGCGGTTTTTATGGCGATTTTTGAAAGGCTACAAAGCAGCCAATCAACAAGCGTCATACTACTTGCCCCAAAAGTCCATCACAATTGGCATGGCTGTGATTGGCCAACTGCAGCATGTGACCCAGCCTCTATTTAAGCTGGAGTCACGTAGCACCGCTATCACGGTCGGCGTGGCTATCACATACGTGACACAGAGGGAGGGAACGAGGAAGGCCCTGCCCAAGTGAGAGGGAAGGTGGTGACCCCTGACTCCCCTTGCGGCTGGCACCTGGCTGCCCTGACGTCCCTAGACGGGTTCCTCACCCGTACGCCGATCACGTGCCTAAAGCCCTGGTTTTCCCTGAGCTGAGCCCTAGATAGTGAACAGGGCGGTGGGAACACTAGTCCGCACCACTAGCTCTAAGGGAAAACACCAAGGGGAGGACAGACAACACAGACTCAACATATAATCCCAGGTGGGCGACAACAGGAGACAACAATAAGCCCAACAGGGATCCGGAGGGTAGCACTCTGGAACGACAACCAGGATTCACAACTCCAGTGGGTCAGTATAGATGTCCAGGCAGGAAGCTCTATAACTGGCAACTAGAGAAGTGTGAGGGGAGAATATAAGGAGGTTGGGAGTGGCAGACAAGAAACAGCTGAGGAGGAGAAGCTACGGATCCCTGAGTGAGACAAAAAGGATAGCAAGGCAAACACAGAAAACAATCACTAAGAAACAACGTGATCTTTAGATATAGAGCGCGCAGCCACCCGCTGCGACTTCCTGACCCCGGGTATAACGGAGTCAGACGTGGCTCTTGATACCCTCGTGACAACCGCCCGTCACTCTGTTCGGATTAGTGTAGGGAGAGGCTGCAGCTGCTGTGAGGGAGAGATCAGGGAGCGATCTTATCAAGAACTGGTTTATGTACTCAGCGATCTACAGCAAATGTGTTTTGTGGGTGCAGTGCACAATTTTTTTAAGCCTGCCCTGAGCCAACTACTGCTGAAAACGAACTTTATTTTCTTCAGTTAGTCAATAACAATACATGATCGGCAGTAATTTTATGCAATGATAGTGCACCAGCATAGGCTATCTGCATGTCTACAAGTCCAGAAATACAGCTTTAGCAAACTGGGGGGAAAAAACCCTATAATATACTGCACATCTGGGATTAGACGAGCATAAGTGACTGTCACATTTAGGACAGAAATACAGCTTTTTGGTTACTGATGTGAAAAACCCCTCTAATATACTGCACATCTGTGATTACACGTGCATAAGTCACTGTCACATTTAGGACAGAAATACAGCTTTGGCATACTGGGGTGAAAAAACCCTCTGATATACTGCACATCTGGGATTACACATGCATAAGTCACTGTCACATTTAGGACAGAAATAAAGCTTTTTGGTTACTGGGGTGAAAAAATCCTGTAATATACTGCACATCTGGGATTACACGTGCATAAGTGACTGTCACATTTAGGACAGAAATACAGCTTTTTGGTTACTGGGGTGAAAAAAGCCTGTAATTTACTGCACATCTGGGATTACACATGCATAAGTCACTGTCACATTTAGGCCATAAATATGGCTTTTTGGTTACTGGGGTGAAAAAAGCCTCTAATATACTGCACATCTGGGATTAGACGTGCATAAGTGACTGTCACATTTAGGTCATAAATACGGCTTTGGAATACTGGGGTGAAAAAACCCTCTGATATACTGCACATCTGGGATTACACATGCATAAGTCACTGTCACATTTAGGACAGAAATACAGCTTTGGCATACTGGGGTGAAAAAACCCTCTAATATACTGCACATCTGGGATTAGACAAGCATAAGTGACTGTCACATTTAGGACAGAAATACAGCTTTTTGGTTACTGGGGGAAAAAAAACTCTAATATACTGCACATCTGTGATTACACATGCATAAGTGACTGTCACATTTAGGACAGAAATACAGCTTTTTGGTTACTGGGGTGAAAAAAGCCTCTCATATACTGCACATCTGGGATTACACATGCATAAGTGACTGTCACATTTAGGACAGAAATACGGCTTTGGCATACTGGAGTGAAAAAAGCCTCTAATATACAGCACATCTGGGATTACACGTGCATAAGTGACTGTCACATTTAGGCCAGAAATACGGCTTTTTGGTTACTGGGGTGAAAAAACCCTCTGATATACTGCACATCTGGGATAAGACGTGCATAAGTGAGTGTCACATTTAGGCCACAATTACGGCTGTCATATAGAGTTAAAAAAAAATAGAGTGCAATACCTTACATCAGGGTTTATATTGGCGGTTAATTATTTTTAACAGACTTAACCACTTTTTACTTTGCTTTGTGAACGCTAACTATGAGGCAAACATCTAATAAGGGACACGGTCATGGTCGTGGTGGTGGTGTTGGTGGAGCCTCTGGTGCAGGGAGAGGACGTGGCCGTTCTGCCACAGCTACACGTCCTACTGAACCTACTACCTCAGGTCCCAGTAGCCGCCATAATCTACAGCGATATTTGGTCAGGCCTAATGCCGTGCTAAGGATTGTAAGGCCTGAGTAAGTACAGGCGCTAGTCAATTGGGTGGCCGTCAGTGGATCCAGCACGTTCACATTATCTCCCACCCAGTCTTCTACAGAAAGTGCACAGGTGGCGCCTGAAACCCATGCCCATCAGTCTGTCATATCACCCCCGTGCATATCGGGGAACCTGTCTGAGCCTCAAGTCATGCAGCAGTCTCTTATGCTGTTTGAAGACTCTGCTGGCAGGGTTTCCCAAGGGCATCCACCTAGCCCTTCCCCAGGGGTGGAAGACATAGAATGCACTGACGCACAACCACTCATTTTTTTTTGATCAGGACATGGGAATACCACCTCAGCACGTCTCTGATGATGACGAAACACAGGTGCCAACTGCTGCGTCTTTCTGCAGTGTGCAGACCAAAAAGGAGGTCAGGGAGGAAGACTGGGTGGAAGACGATGCAGGGGACGATGAGGTCCTAGATCCCACATGGAATGAAGGTCGTGCCACTGACTTTCAGAGTTCGGAGGAAGTGGCAGTTGTGAGACCGAGCCAACAGCGTAGCAAAAGCGGGAGCAGTGGGCAAAATCAGAGCATCCATCGCCAAAACAGTTCGCCTGCTACTGGCCACCGTCAACAGGGATCGAGCACACCAAAGGCAGCTTCAAGGAGTTCCCTGGCATGGCACTTCTTCACACAATGTGCTGACGACAAGACGCGAGTGGTTTGCACGCTGTGCCATCAGAGCCTGAAGCGAGGCATTAACATTCTGAACCTTAGCACAACCTGCATGACCAGGCATCTACATGCGAGACACGGGCTGCAGTGGAGTAAGCACCTTCAAAACCAAGAAAGGGCTCAGGCCCCTCCTGCTCCCTCTTCTGCTGCTGCCTCGGCCTCTTCCTCCGCCTCTGGAGGAATGTTAGCACCTGCCATCCAGCAAACATAGGATGTGCCACCAACAACACCACCTCCGTCACCAAGCATCTCCACCATGTCACACGGAAGTGTTCAGCTCTCCATCTCACAAACCTTTGAGAGAAAGAGTAAATTCCCACCTAGCCACCCTCGATTCCTGGCCCTGAATGCTAGCAGAGGCCAGGTACAAATCTGGCCAGCCAGGGCCCACTACTGGAGGAGGAGGAGGATGAGGAGGAGGAGGAGGATGGGGATGAAGCATGTTTACAGCGGGGTGGCATTCAACTAAGCTCGGGCCCATCACTGGTGTGTGGCTGGGGGATACGGAGGACGCAGACGATACGCCTCCCACAGAGGACAGCTTACTCCTTACCTGTGGGCAGCCTGGCACACATGAGCGACTACTTGCTGCAGTGCCTGCGCAACGACAGCAGAGTTGCCCACATTTTAACGTGTGCTGACTACTGGGTGGCCACCCTGCTGGATCCCCGTTACAAAGACAATGTGCCGTCCTTAACCATCTCCCGACCGCACTAACGCAGGGATGCGTCCTGCGGGCGGCCGGTTTATTCCTCCTAGACGCATTGGCGCGTCATTTCGCGAGACGCGAGATTTCCTGTGAACGCGCGCACACAGGAGCGCGTGTTCACAGGATCAGAAGGTAAATGAGCTGATCTACAGCCTGCCAGCGGCAATCATTCGCTGGCAGGCTGTAGATGCAATTTTTTTTAACCCCTGAAAGGTATATCAAACAATGTTTTGTTAACAGCGTCTGATATACCTGCTACCTCGTTCTCTGGTGGTCCCTTTTGCTTGGATCGACCACCAGAGGACACAGGCAGCTCTGTAAGTAGCACCAATCACCACACTATACTACACCCCCCCCCCCGTCACTTATTAACCCCTTATTAACCCCTGATCACCCCATATAGACTCCCTGATCACCCCGCTGTCATTGATCACCCCCCTGTCAGTCTCCATTCAGACGTACATATGTGTTTTGCGGCTCCGCGGATCCGCAAAACACGGACACCGCAGATCCACAAAACACAGACACCGCAGATCCGCAAAACACGGACACCGGCAATGTGCTTTCCGCATTTTGCGGATCCGCACATTGCCAGAACTATATAGAAAATGCCTTTTCTTGTCTGCGATTGCATGTTCTATAGGCTCTACAAAAAACGCAGTGTTCGCCCGATCAGGCCTGATCTTGTGCGCACACTTGCGTTTAGTCCGCCCCACCGCAGTGACAGAATTTTATTTTTTCTGATCACTGCAAAAACACCGTAAAATCGCTGCGCGCTATAATGATCACTTTTGAGGGGCATGGCGAGTTCATAGAAGATTTTTTCTTTTTTGGCACATGTTAGCGGAAATTGTTTTTTTTTTTGTTTTTTTCTTACAAAGTCTCATATTCCACTGACTTGTGACAAAAAATAAAATCTCACATGTACTCACCATACCCCTCACGGAATCCAAATGCGTAAAATTTTTTAGATATTTATTCCAGACTTCTTCTCACACTTTAGGGCCCCTAAAATGCCAGGGCAGTATAAATACCCCACATGTGACCCCATTTTGGAAAGAAGACACCCCAAGGTATTTCGTGAGGGGCATGGCGAGTTCATGTAAAATTTTATTTTTTGTCACAAGTTAGTGGAATATGAGTCTTTGTAAGAGAGAAAAAAATAAAAAATAAAATAAAAATCATTTTCCGCTAACTTGTGCCAAAAAAGAAATACTCTAGGAACTCGCCATGCCCCTCACGGAATACCTTGGGGTGTCTTCTTTCCAAAATGGGGTCACTTGTGGGGTATTTATACTGCCCTAGTATTTTAGGGGCCGTAAAGCGTGAGAAGTAGTTTGGAATCCAAATGCGTAAAAAATGCCCTGTGAAATCCTAAAAGTACTCATTGGAATTTGGGCCCCTTTGCGCACCTAGGCTGCAAAAAAGTGTCACACATGTGGTATCGCCGTACTCAGGAGAAGTAGGGCAATGTGTTTTGGGGTGTATTTTTACATATACCCATGCTGGGTGAGATAAATATCTCTGTAAAATGACAACTTTGTATAAAAAATTGGAAATGTCTTTTACAGAGATATTTCTCTCACCCAGCATGAGTATATGTAAAAATACACCCCAAAACACATTGCTCAACTTCTCCTGAGTACGGCGATACCACATGTGTGACACTTTTTTGCAGCCTAGGTGCGCAAAGGGGCCCAAATTCCAATGAGTATCATTACGATTTTATAGGGCATTTTTTACGCATTTGGATTCCAAACTACTTCTCACGCATTAGGGCCCCTAAAATGCCAGGGCAGTATAAATATCCCACAAGTGACCCCATTTTGGAAAGAAGACACCCCAAGGTATTCCGTGAGGGGTATGGTGAGTTCATGTAAAATAATTTTTTTTGTCACAAGTTACATTTTCCGCTAACTTGTGACAAAAAATAAAAACTTCCATGAACTCACTAAGCCCATCAGCGAATACCTTAGGGTGTCTACTTTCCGAAATGGGGTCATTTGTGGGGTGTTTCTACTGTCTGGGCATTGTAGAACCTCAGGAAACATGACAGGTGCTCAGAAAGTCAAAATCCGTAAATTCACATTTTTGCACCATAGTTTGTAAACGCTATAACTTTTACCCAAACCAATAAATATACACTTATTGCATTTTTTTTTATCAAAGACATGTAGAACAATAAATTTAGAGAAAAATGTATATAGAAATGTAGTTTTATTTGAAAAAATTTACAACAGAAAGTGAAAAATTTCATTTTTTTGCAAAAATTTCAGTCAATTTTGATTAATATCAAAAAAGTTAAAATGTCAGCAGCAATGAAATACCACCAAATGAAAGCTCTATTTGTGAGAAAAGGAGGTAAATTCATTTGGGTGGTAAGTTGTATGACCGAGCAATAAACCGTGAAAGTAGTGTAGTGCAGAATTGTAAGAAGTGGTCTGGTCATTAAGGGGGTTTAAGCTAGGGGAGCTGAGGTGGCTAATTCCCTCACTGGAGCGTGATCGGAAGATGCTCGACTACAGGCGCACGTTGGTAGACGCGCTCCTGAGAGCATTCCCGACTGACGCCGGGGGACAAGTGGAAGCACAAGGTGAAGGCAGGGGAGGAAGAAGAGGTCGCCAACGCAGCTGTGTCAGCGCCAGCACCTCAGAAGGCAGGGTTAGCATGGCCGACATGTGGAAAAGCTTTGTCACCTCGCCGCAACAACCGGCCCTAACTGCTGATATGGAGCGTGTTAGCAGGAGGCAGCATTTGAACAACATGGTGGAACAGTACCTGTACGACTGCACGTACTGACTGATGGTTCTGCCCCATTCAACTTCTGGGTCTCCAAATTGTCCACATGGCCAGAGCTTGCCCTGTATGCCTTGGAGGTGCTGGCCTGCCCTGCAGCCAGTGTACTCTCTGAACGTGTATTTAGCACGGCAGGAGGCGTCACTACAGACAGACGCAGCCGCCTGTCCACAGCCAACGTGGACAAGCTCACGTTCATTAAAATGAACCAGGCATGGATCACTCAGGACTTGTCTGTACCTTGTGCAGAATAGACAGTTCTAACAGCCTCAACCATCCATCCTTGTACTCAAGTGCACTTATTCCTTTTTTTTTTTTATATGTCCCAATATTTTGGGGGATACCCCTATGTAAAAATGCAAAATAACACACATCTGTGTTGGCTACCTATTCCTCCTTCGCCGCCGCTTCCACCTAGACCGCCACGTGAGCCTACACGGCCACATCCACCCATTCACCGCCTCCTCAATCTCTTCCTCCTACATCATTCCTAATTTTTATTTTATTAGGTCTTTTATGTATTTTTAATTCATTTCCCTATCCACATTTGTTTGCAGAGCATTTGACATGCTCTTAAGCACATTTTGCTGCCTTTTGCAGCCCTCTAGCTCTTTCCCGGGCTATTTTAGAGCCATTTTAGTGGCCAAAAGTTTGGGTCCCCATTGACCTCAATGGGTTTCGGGTTCGGGGTCAAGTTCGGGTCCCGAACCTGAACTTTTTTTTCAAGTTCGGGCGAACCTGCCGAACCCGAACATCCAGGTGTCCGCTCAACTCTAAAGCTAGGTATCGTGGATGATTGTTTTTCTTGTGCTCTGGCAGCAGGCACAGTTTCACCGCGCCCAGGGCCACGGCCACTGCATAAACCATCAGCATCACGTCCACTTCCCGGTCCCTTACTGCTCGCCTTCTTCATATTAAATGTTATATATGCTTGAAAGTATGTCACACGTACAGTAGCGTAGGATTTGGAAGTGTATGCGCAAAAATATTTAAAAAGGTATTTGGGATTTCTCTTCATTGCTAGTCCATTATTATATTTACATTGATATCCATCCACTTGATATGGAGTCTTACAATAGATAAAATGAGCATTTAGTTTAGAGTGTATCGATTGAGGAATGACAGCCTGACCATATGCTATTCTGTGAAGACTATTCATAATTATAATGATTTTATTGATATTTTATAGATTTTTTATTGATTGTGCATTGATTTTTATTGATACTTATCGCTATTGACATCTATCTACTTTATTTATCTGTACTATTATATTTGTATGCTAGTTTTTATTATATGTATCAATTGATACACCATTTTTTATTTATATACTTTTATAATTATATGTGGGACTTATTTATGTATAAATGCCTATCACTACTACAATTGCATTCTGTTGCCATTGCTCCATGGCACATTTTGGGAGTTACCCTTATCCCATCATCCCCATGGATTTAGCCTGGTATAAATGCATTGCACTCTTTGCTTGCTTACACTGCCAATGAGGAAGGGGAGTCACCTCGAAACGCGTATGGCTGGAGAGTTTTAGCAAGCATCTACATTATCCGGATACCATATGCTGTGCGATATGCCAGCAATATAGCTCTTTTCTTCTAAATCCAGACATCTGAGAGGGTTTTCGCCTTCCAATCCACAAGTGGAACGCATCGTGGAACGCATAGTTCCCTATTGGAACGCACCGTGGAACGCACAGCTAATTTCTTCACTTCCTATACACGTCGGTCACGTGGTCATCACCCGGTCACGTGAGACGCCGCCAGGTCACGTGGGACACCGCATTACGACCGCGAGACCACACGGGACGCCATGGTAGGTCCGGGCGGCAGAGCAAGAAGTCTATTAGACGCCTATCAGCCGGGTGGTAATGTACCAACTATTTATTACATTGCAATATTGCATACCAATCTAATATGGAGTGCATCAGCTGAGGATTGGACATTGTCATAAGTGATATCAACGGAACTTTGCTTTACAGGGCTACCTGACAGTCCACCCTGCTCCTAACTAGATATTGATTATCCGCTTGCACATCTATTGGGACAATTCTCTATACTTTTATATGTACCATTTATATATTATATCGTATTGAAGATCGTATGGTGCTAATCTTATGATATCATATAGTATTCATCCTATTGTTATTTTAACTATATTAATTAAATCACATCCTTTATATCTGCTATTGTTGTCCAGAGTACTCAGATAGTGGAGTGCCCCTCCTTTTACTTTTGGGATGTGGAAACGTCACACAGGAGATATCCAGCAGATAATGTCAATGCTGTCACCAGCGGCTAATAAAAAATTACTGGGAATATCACAGGTAGTGATGATCGAGCATCTCGATGCGACGCGCCAATAAATGTGCAGGTAAGTACTGCCCTCACTGTAATGCCAGTAGCCATGTTGGGTACTGGCATTACAGTGATTGGCTTGCCGTAACCATCAACGGCTGCTATATAGCACCCAATAACCCATGTTCGGCTCATTTGTAGTCAGGGAGAGCTGAGCATAAGAAGGGACAGAGAGTGTAGGGAGTGTAATTGAATATTTTTTTGCATAAAAACATTTCAGAGACCCAAAAGTCCTTGTAAGGACTATTGTGTGTGACAGCAGCAATATTAGTTTGAAGCGCAAACTGCGCTAAATTGCTCAGTGTTAGGGAGAGTTGTGCATAGGAAGGGACAGACAGTGTAGGGAGTGTAATCAAAAGACTTTTATACAAAAAACTTTTCAGAGACCCAAAAGTCCTTTTAAGGACTATTGTGTGTGACAGCAGCAATATATATTTTTAGCGCATCCTGCGCTAAATACCGTGTAATAGTCCACTGCAGACAGATAAATTATCAGCGCCACATCTCCAGTGTAAAATGTGCGCATCTAAAAAATATCTGTGACATCCAGTGTACTTTTTCCATAGATGGTGTCCTCTGCGGACAGTGACATCAGCTGCGCCACATCTCCAGTGTAAAGTGTGCGCATCTAAATAATATCAGTGACATTCAGAGTACTTTTTCCATAGATGGTGTCCTCTGCGGATAGTGACATCAGCTGCGCCACATCTCCAGTGTAAAGTGTGCGCATCTAAATAATATCAGTGACATCCAGTGTACTTTTTCCATAGATGGTGTCCTCTGCGGACAGTGACATCAGCTGCACCACATCTCCAGTGTAAAGTGTGCGCATCTAAAAAATATCTGTGACATTCAGAGTACTTTTTCCGTAGATGGTGTCCGCTGCAGACAGTGACATCAGCTGCGCCACATCTCCAGTGTAAAGTGTGCACATCTAAAAAATATCAGTGACATCCAGTGTACTTTTTCCATAGATGGTGTCCTCTGCGGACAGTGACATCAGCTGCGCCACATCTCCAGTGTAAAGTGTGCGCATCTAAATAATATCAGTGACATCCAGTGTACTTTTTTCATAGACGGTGTCCGCTGCAGACAGTGACATTATCTGCGCCAAATCTCCTGTGTAAAGTAGAGGCTGGACCGGTGGGAAAGGCCTTAAGGGAAGGTCGGCATGACGGGGGTTTGGTTAGCGCGCCCCCGTCTCTGGATTGGTCAATTTGAGTTCAGGGGGTGGGTTTGTTTAAGGGGCGAGCGGGAAGAATATAGGGGCCAGCGAATGCACTTGGCAAAGTATGGATGCAGGAGCAGCTAAAAGGGCTCCTGAGCGGGGAAGCGGAGGCTCCTGCTTTGCCTCTGCCTACTTCTAGCCGGCCGCAGCGGACTAGGCCGCCGGCGCGCCTCAGCCCTGACAAGCCCCGCAGAGTCCAGAAACCCCTCCCGGGACCCTTCCCGTTGGCAGGCGGTGAGCCAGGTCCCTGCCCGTGCACCTCGGTGCGGAAAAAATCCTGTTAGTAGGCAGGACTCGGAGGGTTGGCCAGGCCCAGTCACCCCCTTCTTCAGCCATCGATGAGGAAACGGGAACAGGAACGGCGGGCTCCCCTCGGTCTCCAGGCCTTGAGAGGACCCCCTTGCAGGAGCAAGATGGCGCCCGGAACGGGGCTGCTGCGGACCAGGTGGCAGGAGGCAGCAGGCCCACTGTCTCCCACGAGCAGCATGGTGCTGGCTCAGCACCCTCCCCTCTCGTCCAGGCATCTGGGAGCAACGGCTGTTACGTCCCTGGTGGTGGAGCTGCTAGGGACCTGCCTTGGAAGACGTCTCACCGGGACCTTCTGGATCTGCGCAGAGGATCGTTCGGCTAGATTCCGGATCTGCAGCTGATGGGAACATAGCACCCAGGCAGCCAGATGAGATTGCTTGGGATCTGTATTGCCTTTGGTAGCGGGTACTGGGGGTGTGGGGGAGGGGATTTAGGTAGAGGCTTGGGTCAGTTATTGGGCGGTCTGGCGGGTTTATTGGCCGGGTGGGGAGCGGCTGGGGGGTCGCCTTGTCAGCATGGGAGGTTGTGGGGGGGCTGCGTCGGGGACACGTGGTGACTCGGTGTCAGTTGAGACCCAGGAGGGGGGGGCCCGGCGGAGGACGAGTCTGTTAGGTTAGATGATAGAGCAAAAGAGGAAGTCTATGTTTGTTTTTATAAGTGCATCTGAGATATTCAGGAGACTAAATTAGACTAACTTAGAGCTTTTCAAATGTAGCAGAACTTCAGCTGTGTTTCTGGTGGATACTCAGACACTGCTTCAAAATAGGTAAGGAATTTGTTAGGCAGGTTCTCACTATTGTCTGATTGCAAATGAGCATAGGTGATTAAAGTGTTAAATTTGTTGTTGGGGGAGGAGCTTTTCTGGGAGTGTGTGTATATATAGCCACATAGTATTAGCTTGCCTAATTATAGCTTGCTGCATTCTCAAAGTGCTGCTTTTATAAGTGCATCTGAGATACTCAGGAGGTAATCTGGAGGTGGATACAATCTAAAAAAAGTAAGATTTGTTTGTTTAAAATGGCAGACCTGGTTCTGTGCAGGAATTGTGCTTTTATTTCAGGTTCCACTCTTCGGAGGTTTGGATGCTGTCTGATCTGTAGACAGCTCTCCGTAATGCAGCAGGGAATTGCAGTTTTGAAATCTAAGATTTGTAAATTAACTGTTAAACAAACTCAGGATTGGAATGTTGCAATGCCACTGCCACAGTGGCCCCCTAGAAATGGAAGATGGGTTACTACAGGTTCTGGTAGACTGAGAGTTGTTGATAGAAGACGTGTCCCACAGTCTGTGGCTCTCCATAATAATACTTTCAGAGTGCAAGAGCAACATTAATGATGGCTCAAGCACAGTGGGTGAGAAACAATCATCTCCCATGCCTAAAGTATGCAAGACTGCAGCCAAAGACAAAAAGGAGAAGGTGAGGACTGATAGTAAGCAGCTGTTTTTAGGAGATTCTATCATAAGAGGTGTGAATTTTGAGGAAAATGGTGTTGTGAGATGTCTCCTTGGTGCTACCGCTAGCAGGGATAGACGACGTATCCTTAATATTTTTAGCCAAGCAAAGCAGGAAAAGGAGGTGGATGTTATTGTCCATCTTGGGACAAATGATCTGGCTTGCAATGAGGTTTCAAAGGTGAAGGAAGCTTTTCACACACTTGGTAATGATATACGGGAGGTTGCATCGACTGTTTCATTCTCTGCAGTTTTTCCTGTGCATAACCTTCAGCATGACAGGAAGATGCGCATTAAGGAATTCAATGTATGGCTTGGTGAATGGTGTCTGAACCAAGGGTTTGGCTTTGTGTCTCATGTTAGCTCTCGTTGGAATGGAAAAGAACTGTACAAGAAAGATGGTTTGCATCTTTCTCTCAAGGGAACGAATGTCCTCAATGAACAGTTAAAAGTATTTGCTAAGGACCATTTAAACTAGGACAAACAAGGGGGGCAAAATGGTGATAATCCAGCAGTCAGACTGCCCCCCGGAACAATGCCAGAAGATACGAGTAGCACATAGGTTAAGAAATGACAAGCTCAGAGTCTTGTCTACAAATGCTCACAGTTTAGGGAATAAGATCAATGAACTTGAGTCTATAATGGCATCTGAGAATATAGATGTAGTGGCTGTTACTGAGACATGGTTCAATTAGAGTAATGACTGGGAAATAACAATACCAGGGTTCTCTCTATATTGGAAAGACAGGGAAGGCAAGAAAGTGGGAGGGGTGGCTCTGTATGTGAAAGATAGCATAAAATCTAATTTAATACAAGTTAGCAAGACCAATTTAGAGTCAGTTTGGGTTACCTTGCAGCTTGATAACCATAAGGTAACTCGTGTAGGTGTGATATATAGACCACCTAGCCAAGTCAAAGAATTAGATGATCTACTTGTTGAGGAAATAGCTAAAATGACATTGAAAGGGGAAGTTATCATTATGGGAGACTTTAATCTTCCTGATGTAAACTGGAAAACCAAAATAGCTAGTTCTGCCAGGAGTACATATATTCAAAATTCCCTACTGGGATTATCTCTACAGCAAGTAGTTGAGGAGCCAACCCGGAAGGAGGCCATTTTAGATTTAGTATTCACAAATGGGAATTTGGTATCTGATATTACTGTAGGGGAAAGCTTGGGATCTTGTGATCACCAGTCAGTGTGGTTTACTATCAGTACAGTGACTGAGTCACACCACACAAAAACAAAAAATTTCGATTTGAGAAAAACTGACTTTTCTAAAATTAGATTAGTGGTATACGAGTCCCTATCAGATTGTAACAGTTTCAATGGAGTCTGGGAGAAATGGGACTACTTAAAAGTGGCACTATTGAAGGCAACAGTTAAGCCTCATTCACACGTCAGTGTTTTAGTCAGTGATTTCCATCAGTGATTGTAAGCCAAAACCAGGATTGGAGCCTCCACATAAGGTATAAAGGAATAAAGATCTGCACCTGTTCTGTGTTTAGAACTGTACCTGGTTTTGGCTCAAAATCACTGTTGGAAATCACTGACCAATCCGTATATCTGTTCCGTGGTTTACGCCTCATTTGGCATGGTTTCGCAAGTTAGAAACAGGGTCATTGTTAGCTAAGACAGACATTGAAGTGGCTTTTTGGCTGTTGCCGGTACACCCGGATAGTTTGCATCTTTTGGGGTGTTTTTGGGAGTTGTTTTTTTTTGTGGAACGTTGTTTGTCGATAGGTTGTTTCCTATTGTGTGCGCATTTTGAGAAGTTTAGCTCCTATTTGGAATTGGAGGTGGCGAACGCGGCGGGTTGTAAGTCTATCATCCTCTACTTGGATGACTTCTTATGCATTGGCCCCCCAGATTCGAGGGTTTGTTCGGTGTTGTTGCACTTGTTGAGTACGCTGTTTACTAGTTTTGGGGTACCCTTGGCAGCAGAAAAGACTGTAGGTCGAGCTACCAAGTTGGTTTTTCTAGGGATAGAGATTGATACCGTAAGGATGGAGTGTCGATTGCTCTAAGGGCGGGGCATTTAAAAAAAATCCAGTTACGGGAGCTTCAATCTGTGCTAGACAAGCTTTTCGGATGCGGCCGGGAGTTGTGGTTTTGGGGTGTATTGTAAGGGGCAATGGTGTGCGGAAGCGTGGACGGATAGCTGGGTGACGAAGGGTTGGGTTAAGAATTTGGCCTTATTAGAGCTTTTCCCAATAGTGGTGGCAGTGATGCTTTGGGGTGAGGTTTTCCGTAATTAAAAAATCTATTTCATTGTGATAATTTGGGGGTTGTTCAGGTGATCAATGGGTTATCGGCGTAGTCTCCTTTGGTGGTCAAGTTGTTACAGCATTTGGTGCTGGAATGCTTATTACTGAATGCATGGGTGGTGGCGGTGCATATACCGGGGGTCGAGAATTCGATTGCTGACGTCCTTTCTTGTTCACAGTGGGAGCGTTTTCGGCAGCTGCCCCCAGAAGCGAAGGAAGTTGGGCTACTATGCCTATGGGATCTGTTGGCAGCACAGTAGCAGGGCTCATCCATTCGTCTATGGCGCCCGGTACATGGGATACTTATGTTAAGGCGTGGCGGAGGACTAGTGCGGTAGGCTGGGGACCTGTGAGGGTGACCAGGAGTTCCCGTTATTGCTTTTCTTGGGTCATTGTCGGGATGAGGGATGGTCGGTGTCAAAAGTAAATAGGTATGTGGCAGGCCTTGCCATTGGTTTTAAGTTGTGCAAGTTAATTGACTTTACCAAGTCTATTCTGGTTAGTCGTGTTTTAAAAGTGTGGCGGCGGTTGCGAGCCGAAAAGGATTGGTGGCATCCGATCTGTTTTGTATTGCTTTTGGATTTGAGGGAGCAGTTACCGGTGGTCTGCAGTTCATCTTGGGAGACGCGTTTGTTTCATTTAGCTTTTTCTTTGGCGTTTTTTGGGGCCATGCGGTTGGGGGAGCTTGTTTCCCCTACAGTCAGGCGAGTTGGGGGGTTGCTTAATTTTGTCAGAGATAGGGTGGAGTTTTGCATCCGCTGGTCTAAGAGATTCCTAGGTGTCTAATGTGCCCGGTTCAGTGTTTATGGGAATATCGGACCTCTTGCCGTTGTTGGAGCATGCGGATGGTTCCTTTTTATCCCGTTTTCTATTTACGGCAATTTTCCGGAGTTGTTTGGATTGGTTGGGGGTGGGGAGTTCCGGATATGGCAGCCACTCGTTTCGGATAGGGGCGATGACAGAGGCGGCACGTTGGGGGCTGGGGACGAAGTGATAAAAAATATTGGGTGCTGGGAGTTAATTAGGTTCAAGTCATATGTTCGGCCGGACAAATTGTAGGGCGGTGCAGCAGTTTTGTTTTGTTATTGAGGGTGCATAATAGCTTTTTTGCTCTTTGTTTCCTTTTCCTTTCTTTGCAGGCGCAGAATCGGCTTTAGTGTGGATCCTGGGACACTCATTTGTTTTTTGGATAGCATTGCGAGCGTAGGGTAGACCGGACGGTCAACAGCTGGGTCTTGTTCGATTGGATGCAGTGGTAAGGTGGCTGGGGCGCAGGGGTATGGTATAGGGCAGCATTTTGTCCGAGTTTCACTATTTTGTAAAGCTAGATAGGGCTCCGGATATTCTTGTGTTACACGTGGGAGGAAACGATTTAGGAGTGTGCCCTTTCAGGGAACTGGTAAGGGATATTAAGTTCGATATGCTTAGGTTGTGGGCTTTGTTCCCAAAGTTGGTGACCGTATGGTCTGACATAGTCCCGCATAGGGTATGGCGCGGGGCTCGGTCAGTTGAGGCAGTGAATAAGGCCTGTATAAAACTCAATCGGGCAATCAGGCATTTTATGGCGTGGAATGGGGCAGTGTCAGTTAGTAGTGTTGAGCACGAATATTCGAATAGCGAATATTAATCGCGAATATCGCAACTTCGCTAATTCGTGAATATTTCTAATATAGCGCTATATATTCGCTATATCGAATATTCGTCATTTTTTTATATCTGAAAACATGATTCCTCCCTGCTTCTTTCTTGTGGGTCAATAAGTCATTGGCCCACAAGCAACTTAAGGAGGAAGGAATCATGTTTTCATATGGAAAAAAAATGACGAATATTCTAAAAAACAAATATATAGCAATATTGTGAATATATTCGTTATTTAGAATATTCGCCTTTTTTTTCCCAATCTGTACAGTTGTTTGCATACTCCTCCCCGACAAGCGTCCCCGTCACCATGGGAACGCCTGTGGGTTAGAAAATAAAATCGGATCTGAGTTTTCCCTGAGATCGTGAAAACTCAGATCCAATGGTATATTCTAACCCACAGGCGTTCCCATGGTGAAGGGGAGACTTGTCGGGGAGGAGTATGCCAAAGTGGAATAACAGTACAGATTGAAAAAAAAAAAGACGAATATTCTAAATAACGAATATATTCGCTATATTGCTATATATCATGTCGTCATGTTTGCTATATTGCTATATATTCTTGTTTTAGAATATGACGAATATTTAAAAAAATGAAGTTATAGCAATATATCGAATATTCGCAAAATACACATATAGACTGCAATTTAGCTAATATAGTGCTATAGTATTTTTTTTTTTTTAATAGTGTACATTTTTTCCAAATCTGGAGTTCAGAAGAGACAAAAAAAATTTGACTATAAAAAAATATTATAGCACTATATTAGCTAAATTACAGTCTATATGTGTATTTTACGAATATTCGTTACATTGCTATAACTTTGTTTTTTAGAATATTTGTCATATTCTAAAACAAGAATATATAGCAATATAGCGAATATTCGTAAAATACACAATTTAGACAATAGCCATAGCCAACCAATAGGAAAGTTGCCTTATACAGTTAAAAAATAAATTTAAAAAAATCGCAATACGTGAATAATTAAATCGCGATAAATAGAATAATGACGAATATTCGATTTTGACGGATATATCGCGAAATCGAATATGGCTCATCCCGCTCATCACTATCAGTTAGACATTTGCATTTAGAAAAAGGCTTGGCGGTTTTTGGCAGGATGATGGAGTTCATCGCAATGCATTTGGCATTGACATGTGGTGTCTGGCCCTGCAAGAGAGGATTGGACAGTGCTGGGTGTGTGGAGGGACGCGCAGTCTTAAGGGGATTAAGACTATGCGTTTGTGGCGGGGAGTGGTCCTTGTGGTTGGAAAAAAGGTGTGGCAAGAAGGAGGGGAGGGCTCCACGGTTGGGGCTGGACTCCCATGGTTGGTGGTTGCTTATGGTGGTGTTAAGGGGCCTTCAGTGGTGCCTCCGAGCTGGCGCTCATCGGCTGGGGGCAAGATGGCCTACCCCGGACGAGGTTGTTATCGTTGTTTGGGGCTTCAAGGACCTCCTCCTGTATGTTTATGTTATATGTTATACATATGGGGAATGGGTTGTTGTTCATATGCTGTTGCATATGGGTTAATGGGAATATTTATGTTATTTTATCAAATATATATGTTAAATAAAGCGGCTGCTGTGGCTGATATTAATCCAAACTGGTGTCTGTGTCCTTTTTGGGGTTGGCAGGGTAGGAGAGCTTTAGGCCATTTGGGTGGGGTTTTAGTTAAGCAGGGTTACAACTGGGTCAGGAAAGTATAGAAGGGGCGAGTGGAATTTTCCAATACCACCGTCAAGTGTGCGCATCTAAAAAATATCTGTGACATCCAGTGTACTTTTTCCGTAGACGGTGTCCGCCGCAGACAGTGACATTAGTAACATAGTAACATAGTATATAAGACCGAAAAAAGCCCTCTGTCCATCCAGTTTGGCCTGTTATCCTGCAAGTTGATCCAGAGGAAGGCGAAAAAAACCTGTGAGGTAGAAGCCAATTTTCGCCACTTAAGAGGGGAAAACTTCCTTCCCGACTCCAATCAGGCATCAGAATAACTCCCTGGATCAACGACCCCTCTCTAGTAGCTATATCCTGTAATATTATTACATTCCAGAAATACATCCAAGCTGCACCAAATCTCAAACAAACCTGTGTAAATTGTGCGGATCAAAAAAATATCTGTGACATCCAGTATACTTTTTCCATAGACGGTGTCCGCTGCGGAGAGTGACATTAGCTGCGCCGCATCTTTTGTGTAATGTGTACACATCTTAAAAATATCATTGACATCCAGTGTATTTTTTCCGTAGAAGGTGTCCGCTGCAGACAGTGACATTAGCTGCGCCAAATCTCCTGTGTAAATTGTGCGCATCTAAAAAATATCAGTGACATCTAGTGCACTTTTTCCGTATCCGCTGCGGACAGTGATATTAGCTGCGCCACTTGTGCAGTTTAATGTGCGCGCTGAAAAAACTTTATCTGTGACATACAGTGTACTTTTCCAATAGACGGTGTCTGCTGCGGACAGTGGCATTACCAGGGCCACATCTAAAGTGTAATGTGTGCGTTTGAAATTTTTTGTGTAATATACAGTGTACTTTTCCAATAGACAGTGTCTGCTTCTGACAGTGACGGTACCAGGGCCACATCTGCTGTGTAACATGTGCGCTTCTAAAGAATTTTGTGACATAAAATAGAATTTTTCAATAGATGGTGTCCTCTTCTGACAGTCTGGAGTGGTTAATTTGTGCACCCCCCCCCCCCTTGCCTTCCTTGGACGTGGTAGCCGTAGCCGTTTCTCAGGCTCCCTGTCCGGAATCGAACACTGATTTCCCGCTACCCGTGGTCACCATGTTAGGTGCATAAAAAACATCGATAGTTGATAGGGCAGACATCCTAATGGATCGTGGATGTCATGGGGACGTGTGATCAGGCAGAAGTTATCTAGAGTCAACAAAGCGGCAGCAGGGCCTCGCCCATAATGTTTGCAAGGGTCAGCTCACCTGTAAGCCCTCAACCATAATTTTTTTGATGATCAGCTAAGCAGCAGGCACTCTCCCATAACAGACTGGTCAACACAATCACTGCCGGGGGTTACATAACTAATTAGTCTTGTTGGTTATCGGAATTAACCAGACAAATCATTCCACCAACTCAGAACGGCCATGCACCACCACCCACAGAATCGAGAAAGAGCTATCAATTTGTCAATCCTTTCTGTGTCCGGGCCGGGTGAGGTTTGCCGCGTTGAGTCAAATTAAGCCGCAGGCTTCACTCCTGGTGGTGCTCTACAGTCAATTAGTTTAAGTTTCAGCTATGCAACCATAGTCCCCCGGAACCCAAAGACTTTGGTTTCCCGGAAGCTGCTCGGTGGGTCATGGGAATAACGCCGCCGGATCGCCTGTCGGATTGTCTTCGAACCTCCGACTTTAGTTGTTGATTAATGAAAACATTCTTGGGAAATGCTTTCACTGAGTCTTGCGCTGGTCCACGAATTTCACCTCTAGCGGCTCAAAACGGATGCCACCAGCCGTCCCTCTAAATCATGACCCCAGTTCCGAAAAGCAACAACATTTTTGGCTGAACTTGCACCTCTAAAATCAATGTTATCTTTGGTTTAATGCGTATTATTGTCAGTCTGTAAAAGTGGCGTACTAATCGGACAACATCGTTCCCAGCAGTGACCTAGGAGTCCAAGATGTATCCAGACATCCTCACCATGCTGCTCCCAAACGATTTCAGTGGTGTTTCCATCAATTTCTGACATTTTCCAGTGAACCAGGCACCCTCCTCTCTTCAAAGCAGGGGGTACCTGTTTTAATGCTCAGGTTCTCCTATTGACTTCCATTATACTCGGGTGCTCGGTAGATGTGTTCGGCCCGAGCACCCGAGCACTACGGTGCTCGATCAACATTGGTCAAGGGTATATTGGATGAGGAAACGTTATAAAGGAGAGGTACCACCGGTAATGTCACTGTCCACAGGTCTACGGAAAAAGTACACTGTATGTCACAAATAAAAAATTTATGCGCACACTTTATACTGCAGATGTGGCACTGGTAATGTCACTGTTAGAAGCGGACACCGTCTATTGAAAAAGTACACTGGATGTCACAGATAAATTTTTTCAGCACACACATTACACTGCAGATGTGGCGCTGGTAATGTAACTGTCCGCAGCGGACACCGTCTACGGAAAAAGTACACTGGATGTCACAGAAATGTTTTGGATGCGCACACTTTACACAGGAAATGTGGCGAAGCGAATGTTGCTGATATAATAGATATTACTGCCGCACACAATCGTCCTTAAAAGGACTTTTGGGTCTCTGAAACGTTTTTCTAATAAAACTATTCCAATTACACTCCCTACACTCTCTGTCCCTTCCTATGCTTAGCTCTCCCTGACTAAGACTGAGGCAAATACGCATCATCGGGTGCTATATATCACCCGATGACGCGTTCCGGCCAGCCAATCACTGTAATGCCAGTAGCAGCCAAGAAATGTGCGGGGAGGAGACTCGAGCATTGATGTTCGGCCGAGCATAGTCGATCAACACTATCAGCAACACCACCTGCTTCATATCTGACCATAGTAGGAGCTCGTCTGTCTCTGGAAGTTCTTCTTTCTTGGTCATATACATATGCTCTGCTGTTTATTGCTGCCACCACCACCATCCTATGATTCCACCACCTCCTCATCATCCTCCTCCCTAAACTGGAGCCCAGATTCACTGAAACACCAAAAAAGTAGCATTGCGCCTGTTTTAGTCTAAAAAAATGCTGTTTTACACAGTCTTATTTTCATTAGTTGTATTTACTACTGAAAATGTTTGTTTTGGAGGATTTTGTGCCTCGTTCACCTCTTTTGATTTTTTAGACTAATTTAAGTTTTGTGTGTTTTTTCCCGACCTATTTATGTAGCTGTACCTTTGTTTGGGCCTGAATTTGTCACAAAAACCGTCTGAGGCTACTTTCACACTGGCTTTTCTGGGTCCGCCTGTGAGATCCGTTTCAGGGCTCTCACAAACAGCCCAAAACGGATCAGTTCAGCCCCAATGCATTCTGAATGGATAAGGATCCGTTCAGAATGCATCAGTTTGCCTCCGTTCAGCCTCCATTCCGCTCTGGAGGCTGCTTGCAGCGTTTTGATGTCCGCCTGACGATGTGGAGCCAAACGGATCCGTCCTGGCTTACAATGTAAGTCAATGGGGACGGATCCGTTTTCACTGACACAATATGGTGCAATTGAAAACGGATCCGCCTCCCATTGACTTTCAGTGTAAGTTAAAACGGATCAGTTTGCATTATCATTTTTTTTTGTTCATGGTAATGCAAACGGATCCGTTCTGAACGGATACAATCATTTGCATTATAGGTGCGGATCCGCCTGTGCAGATACCAGACGGATCCGCACCTAACGCAGGTGTGAAAGTGGCCTAATTTCTGCTCTACTCCAGGGCTGGCGCACTTTCTTCATCTGTTTTCAGTGGTGAAGAGCGACTTTCCTGGAGACATGAGACTTTTCTCTGCAAAGATGCAATGCAATTAGAGCTAAGTGACTATGAAACTGTTGTACTGAAAGACAACCGCCGGAGGTCAGACTGACTACAATACGCCAAGTCTAATTCATCAACTACTAAGCAACTTTTAATAATTACTCAAATGAAATACGCCGGTTTTATGGACACAACAGGCGAGCTTGATGAATTTGCTCCATTGTCTCTGGTCATTAGAGATACTGGGCCAGATGTATCATTACTCTGACCGCTCGCTCCACTTTCACATATGGCTAAAGTCAGATTTATGATCGGCCCTTTAAGACTGTAATAAATGTGGTTTGACGGTAGCAGTTTATCCGTCAGTAAGCAGCTTTACAAAAGTCTAATCAGATAATTCTGGATGTACAGTATTTTCATCAGAAAGAAGAAATAACATTTTATATTCCAATTTTTTAATTTGAATAAAACCAAACCAGAAGACAAAAAAGGAGTAAATCCCAGGAAGGTTCCTTCACTGTGTGGTAATAGATCCAGGATTATCTGATGGCTTCATCCACAAGTTCCTCACCTCATCAGTACCAGAGTCATACACTTTAATGTCTACAGGAAACCTTCTCTGAGATCAGACAACATGAACCTCATCATTTATAACTGAACATATCACACATAGAAGCTTGTGCTGTGTCAGGAGATGGTGAAGCTATGTCTGAAGACATCACACTATTCTCACCCCTCTTCTTATGGACAATACAGACATGAGATTATCACTTACTCTGCACAATATATAACTGTGGAATTGTCCTTGTTTTCTATATCTACTGTGTGTTGATGGATCGTCAACAGTCCTCCAATGATGAGATCTCCATCCCGGTAACGTTCCTCTATATCATCATAAACTCCTCTTATCTTCAGATCACAGAATAATTGTGTTAAAGGAAACCATGGAAGAAGCATCGTAATAGGGAAAATCAGCATCTCCTTGTAGGACTGGGATGATGAAGAAGTCATCCAGGTGATATGATGAATGGAAGCAGAAATCACAGCAGTGACACAGAGAACACGGCCTCCAGGACCAGGGGCATTGTGATGACTGCTGTCATCATCTCCTTCTTTTTATACAGTATGATGGGATATATTTTACATTGTCTGCTCTCCTCACATATTATTCCCGTCTACTCCCAGAGGATTGTGGGCTCAGCCGTCTTTACAACAGAGAATTGCAGAAAAAGAAAAGACAAAACTACACCAAAGAACTTAGGGGGTCATTTATTCAACAGAAATACTCCTAAATTATTTGTATTTCTGGCACAGATTGGGGCACAAAGGTCCTTTACATCACAATCTGCCACTTCTCCCAACTCACGTCAGGTCTAAAAAAGGGGTCATTTTCTACGACTGTTTCAGGCATAGAAAATGGTGTAAATGTAGAAAGCTGTGGCGGTGGATCCGCCAAAGTTATGAAGAGGTCGGCGCCTCTTCATCACACTGCGTGATCCACCGCCAGATATAGGGCTTATTAACACTGGCGTGTTCTGCCTCCAGCAGAGGACGATTCATTTCAGTTCAGGTCCACTTAATTTCTAATTCTTTCTGCTGTAATTTCTGAATTCCTGTAGTTATTAGTTGGGTAACAGCACCATCTAGTGGTGGAAAAAATGTATTGCACCTTGTTTTCTTGTTAATAAGGATTACTGCTTGTGGGAGGTGCTAGGCATTGTGGGTTGTGCAAGGTATTCTGGGAAGGAGAAGACAGTCTCCAGTCTACATACAGAATACAGGACATCAGCAGAGCTGTTCCATGAAGTTCTCCTTCTTAAACTCCACCATCTTTGTGCACGTATATCTGATGAGTGACATCTACCTTTGTTTCAGGGACAGTATGTTATGCAGAGCTGTTCAAGTAGTTGTAGTGTTACTCAGGGAGTTATTTTTGCTAGCTAGCCATGCAATCTATGTATAGGCAGCCATTTTGGACATATGCTCAATGTTATGCAAATGTTATAATACATGCTGTTCTAGGCTTTCTGCTGATACATGTTATGCCTTATACTTTTACAAGCCATTTGTATTCTTGTAGT
The DNA here is from genome assembly GCF_905171765.1 of Bufo bufo. NCBI lineage: Eukaryota > Metazoa > Chordata > Amphibia > Anura > Bufonidae > Bufo > Bufo bufo. Next base: position 831,610,363 of record NC_053390.1, read on the forward strand.
TTTACCAATTCACAATCCTGTTGACTAGTGTTGATCGAGCACCAAAGTGCTCGAGTGCTCTGGCCGAACACGTCAGGATGCTTGGGTGCTCTACCGAGCACCAGAGTATAATGGAAGTCAATAAGAGAAACCAAGCATTAACACCTTAGGGACGGGCTCATTTTCACCTTGAATTGATCGCAACACGGGGGGTCACAGGACCCCCCACGCATTGACCCAAGGTGCCTGCTCAATGATTTGAGCAGGCACCTTGTTCCGATAGGCGGCGGTGATCGGAACTACACAGGACGTACAGGTACACCCTGTGTCCTTAAGTACCAGGACATCAGGGCGTACCTGTACGCCCTATGTCCCTAACAGGTTAAACCAGGCACCCCCTGCTCTGAAGAGGGGGAGGTGCCTGGTTCATAGGAAAAGGTCAGAAATTGATGTAAACACCACCTAAATGGTTCAGGAACAGCATGGGGAGGATGTCTGGATGCATCTTGGACTCCCAGGTCGCTGCTGGGAATGATGTTGTCCAAGTAGTACGCTTCAACGAAATGGACACCATCCCATTAGCATTAATGGTGGAAACGTGGAGATAGTTCAAAGTTTCAGATTCTTGGGAGTTCATATTAGTCAGGAACTGTCATAGATAAAAAACACAACAGAAATTACCAAAAAAGGCCTTCAGAGGCTTTATTTTCTGAGGAGTCTGAAGAAAGCACAAGTCCCAAAACAGCTGCTAGTCAATTTCTACAGGTGCACCATAGAATCTGTTATCACATACTGCATTACAGGGGGGTCTCCTGCTGCTCTACTGAGGACAAGAAGACCCTCAAGCGCATCCTCAGAATGGCTGGCAGAATCACTGGTACTCAGTTACCATCACTGGATGACATCTTCACTGCTCGCTGCAGCAACAGGGAAAAAATTATCTGCGGGGATCCAACTCACCCCGGCCACAGCCTTTTCATTCCCCTGCCCTCTGGTAGGCGTCTTAGAGCCGTACATGCCCGCACCACTAGGCTGAAGGACAGCTTTTTCCCCAAAACAATCAGTCTCCTAAATGCTCGGAGATTATTGCCCCTTCCTAGGATAGAAACTACCACAGACTGAAAGTGACTGCTGCATTCATGACCCCATGAGGACCTCTTGTCTGCAGTGGTGTCTGAATCAGGGTGTATATATACTCATAAGCACTTCCAACTTTGCTCTTGCTATATATATGCTGTGAACTGTGAATAGTAATGCTTTCTAGTGCAATGTTTTTTTTTTTTTCTAGTTTAATGCTTTAGTTCTTGTTCCTCTGTCCATGGCATCTAGGATGGCTCCAAACAACATTTCATTGTATTGTACATTGTATTACATTGTTTTGTACAGTGACAATAAAGGCATCTTATCTATCTTATCTTCTTTTACAGACTGACAATAATATGCACAAAACCCAAAACAAAATCAATTTTAGAGGAAACATTGTTAAGAAACATTATTTCCTATACATTTACTTGTATATAAAGTGCAAGTGCTGCCGAAAATTACAAGGAAGAGGTACTCCGATACAACATTTATATCACTTAATTTAGGGCCACATTCACATTGTGGTACAATAGTTCAGGATGTGGGACTCCTACACTCATAAATCCTATGCACTAAGTGAAAGGGCTGCCAAAAATTACAAAGAACCGGCCCTCCAAAACACCCTTTGTTACACATAAAGGAGGGCATCATACACACCCTTTAAAAAATTATGATTGATGGCCTGCTGGTGACCCTCAAAAACATTTGGAGCAAGGGCCTGCTGATCTGACCATCTAAAACCTTAGGGGCGAGGGCCTGCTTCCACATTGGTGACTCTAGATAACCTCTGAGTGATTGCACGTCCCCGTGACGGCGACAATCCATTTGGATGTCTTCCCAATCAACTTTCGATGTTCTTTTCTGCGGATACCATGGTGATCATGGGTAATGGGGAATCAGGGTTTGATGCCGGAGAGGGAGCCTGAGAAACAACTACCACATTCAAAGGAGGTCAATTTCTGAAATCTGATTGGCTGTTGATGCCTTGCCCCTTTTTTTTCCTAATTGTGAGCCACCCAGAGAGGGTGGGTCAAGTTATTAAAACACAAGCGTCCAAGGAAGGCAGCAAGCGCGCCGCAATTACCCACTCCCGACTCAGGGAGGTAGTGACGATAAATAACAAGACGCCCTGTTATTGGAATGAGTACTCTTTCCGTTAACGAGGATCTATTGGAGAGAAAGTTTGGTGCCAGCAGCCAAATTGCTCCCGGCCTCCACAACGTTCACCCAGTGTGCCGTTATGGTGAGGATTGTGTTGACCAGACTCTTGGCTACTGAGACTGGACTTGTAGGTGAGGGCCTGCTGCCGCTTTGTTGACTCTAGATAACTGCTAGACGATTGCACGTCCCCGTGATGGCGACGATCCATTTGGATGTCTGCACTATCAACTTTGGAGCAATTTTTCAACAAGGACCTTCTGGTATAGCACCGTTTGGCTTGTCCTCTCCACCAGAGAAATGAGAGATGACAAGATCTCTTTGTAACGGGGGTCGAAAAGGGTGAACAACCAGTAATTTGTGTTGTCAATAATCCGTATAATGCGCGGGTCGTGGGAAAGGTAGCCTAACATGAAGTCAGCCATGTGTGACAGAGTACCAACAGGCAAGACTTCGCTGTCATCATCGGAAGGTGAGTTGACCCTGTAAAAGCTTGTAGGTGAGGGGCTGTAGGTAATCTGACCCTGTAAAACATTATATGCGAGGGCCTGCAGGTGAGCTGACCTTGTAAAACATTATATGCGAGGGCCTGCAGGTGAGCTAAACGTGTAAAAAATTATATGCGAGGGCATTATATGCGACAAATAAGCATGTTGATATGATGGAAGAGGAGGAGAAGGATGAGAAAAGGAAGATTTAACCATATACCCTTATTTGTGGTGGAAGGGGTGCATGGGAATACAGTGTATTGAATACATTAAACAACACATTTAAAGTGCCTTTGTTCATCCTTTTTCCTCTGGTTGAGTCGAGAAGTCAGGGACAATCCAGGCCTTGTTCATTTTTATAAGGTGTCAACCTGTCAGCATTTTCAGTTGACAGGTGGATACGCTTATCTGTTATGCCACCAGCAGCACTAAATACCCGCTCAGACAAAACGTTGGCAGCCGGGCAGGCCAGCACCTCCAAGGCGTAGAGCGACAGTTCGTGCCACGTGTCCAGCTTGGACACCCAGTAGTTGTAAGGCACTGAGAGATCACTGAGGACGCTGACACAGTCTGCTACGTACTCCTTCACCATCTTCCAAAACTTTTCCCTCCTTGTGACACTAGGCCGCGCATCAGTGTGAGGGTGCTGGTGGGGTGTCATGAAACTGTCCCAGGCCTTGAAGAGTGTTGTCCTGCCTCTGTTGGAACTGCTGTGTGTTCTCCTTGTCTCCCTTCCTCGGTTGCCCAAGGAAGTACGGACTCTGTCGCCAGCGTTGTCAGATGGAATTTTTTTGTCGCAATTTTTTAACAAGGTGTTTCTGGTATTGCACCGTTTTGCTCGTCCTCTCTGCCTAAGGAATGAGAGATGAGAAGTTCTCTTTGTAGCGGGGGTTGAGAAGGGTGAACACCCAGTAATCCGTGTTATCTAAAATGCATATAATGCGAGGGTCGCTGGAAAGGCAGCATAACATGAAGTCAGCCATGTGTGCAAGAGTACCAAAAGGCAAGATGTCGATGTCGACATCAGGATGACTCTCCATCTCCTCATCCTCCTCCTCTTCTGCCCACCCACGCTGATTCTGAACAGATGGAATTAAACTTCCATGGGTACTACCCTCTGTAGCGGAGGCAACCGTCTCCTGCTCCTCCTCCTCTTCATCGTCCAATTCACGCTGAAAAGAAGGACGGAGGGTGGTCTGGATATCACCCTGTGTAATGTCTTTTTCCCCCATTTCCACCTCTTCCACATGAAAAGCGACATCTTTAATTATGAGCAGCGAATGTTTGAGTAGACACAGAATTGGGATGGTTACGCTGACAATAGCGTTATTGCCGCTAACCATCTGTGTTAATTCCTCAAAGTTTCTTAAAACCTCACTGATGTCAGAAATCCATGCCCACTCCTCGCTTCTGATTAGCGGAAGCTGACCGAAAATGCAACGCCCATGTAGCAGCTGGTATTCCACTACTGCCCTCTGCTGCTCACAAAGCCTGGCCAACATGTGGAACGTCCAGTTCCAGCACGTGCTCACATCGCACAACAGCCGGTGAGCTGGCAATTTCAAGCGCTGCTGCAGCATTGACAGACCGGCTGAAGCTGTCGATGACTTGCGGAAATGTACACACACACGGCGCACTTTCACCAGTAGCTCAGTTTTGAGAAACCGCTGAACCACTAAGTTTAATACCTGGGCTAGGCATGGGATGTGTGTGAACCTGCCGAGCTCCAAAGCCACCACCAAGTTACGGCCATTATCACACACGACCATTCCTGGTTGTAGGTTAAGTGGCGAGAGCCAAAGCTCAGTCTGGTCTCTTATACCCTGCAACAGCTCTGCGGCATTGTGCTGTTTGTCCCCTAAGCATATCAGCTTCAGCACGGCCTGTTGACGCTTCTTTACTGCAGTGCTATACTGCTTCCAGCTACCGGCTAACTGGTGCTGAACGCAGATAATTCGGAGGTGGAAGTGGAGGAAGAGGCGGAGGAATAGAAGTGGGGGTTGGAGCCACTAACGTAGGTGCTGGTTTAAACCCTGCTGGAATTAGGGCCCACAATCCTCGGCGTCGGTAGCACTTGTGCCATCCCAGGGTACGACTCGCTCCAGTCCTCCACAATGTTCACCCAGTCTGCCGTCAGGGAAATGTAGCGTCCCTGGCCAAATACACTTGTCCATGTGTCCATGGTTAAGTGGACCTTCCCAATAACTGCATTGGTCAGGGCACGTGTGACGTTTCGGGACACATGTTGGTGTAAGGCGGGCATGGAACACCTTGAAAAATACTGGTGACTGGGGAAAGTACCGCGGGGTGGCTGCCGACATCAGGATGTGAAAGGCCTCAGTGTTCACAAGCCTAAATGGCAACATTTTCAGGGCCAGTAATTTTGAAAAGTGCGCATTTAGTGCTATGGCCTGTAGGTGGGTGGATAAGTATTTGCGCTTGCTTTCAAATGCCTGGGGTAAGGACATTTGGACACTGCGCTGGGACAGGAAAGTGGATGTGGTCGCTGATGGTGCTTGCAAAGGTCCAGGTGCAGGGCAGGAGGCATCCTCGCCTGCGCCTTCGACAGGCAATTGGCGAGCACGTACCATAGGCGAAGATGAGGCAGTGGTGTGACCTGCAGACACAAATTGTCGACCCAGGCGATCGGCCTACTTATTTCTGTTCTTGGATGCCATGTGGCGGATCTGTCACTGCCAGTTCTGTGAGAAGGTCCTACAGACGTCCTCTACCTCTTGCATGATGTTCTTTGTTTTGGTTTCACTTTCTCATCTCATTTCCTTCTCCCAGCTGTCACCTATTTAGACTAATCCTCTTTCCTTTATATTTCCTCCCATACTGCCTCACATTGCGGTTTATACTACTTCCTGGATTGAAGTGTTCACTGCTGGAGGCTTCTGCTGCTGCTTGTCCTTTCATGTATTGTGTTTCCTTGCTGGCTTGATTCTAGGTGACCCTGACTCCCTCCGTATGAAGTGCAGGGAGTCGGTGGTCGTGTCCCCTCACTATTATAGGGTTTTCAGGTGTCACACAGTCTTAGGTACGTGGGCATACAATCTTCTACCTCTGAGTCCCTTGTATGTGCTTAGCAGTCAGGGTGAGCTCTTAGGGTTTTATAGGGGTCACCAATATGCTCCGTAGTTTGGGATCAAGCCAGTCGGATGTTTATTCATAACTTCCAGCTATCTGCAACATCATCCGTGACATTATAAACCGCCATTACCGTCTTAAGCATGGATCCGGTTTCAGCCTTGATTGACCACATCAAGGTCTTTCACTGGAGGTAGCAGATCTCCGTAAAACTGTGTCTCAGTTTTAGGTGACCGGTTCTGCTTGCGTTCATGGAGTTTGTTCCGAGTGTAAGATCTCGCTTCCGGATACGTTCTCCCGGGGTAGTGAGAATTTTGATCGCTTTAGAGAGGCTTGCAAAATCCATTTTCGCCTACTTCTCCATTCCTCTGGTGATGAGGAGCAGAGGGTGGGGATCATCCTCTCGCTGCTCAGAGATAAGCCTCAGTCTTGGGCCTTTTCGCTGCCGGTGGGGGCACGGCCCCTCCAATCGGTGAATGAATTTTTTGTAGCCCTGGGGCAGATATATGATGACCCGGATCGTATTGCTCTGGCTGAATCTCCTTCCTGTCATATTCAGCCCAAGGACAGTGGTGCTGTCTCATTCAGTATGCAGGGGTCTCAGTCTCTCTCAATCCCCTCTGAGCAGGAGGCCATGCAGCTGGGTTTGCTTGCCTCTGATAGTAGAGGATTCAGCTCTCAGAGGAGGGTTTGTTTCAGTTGTGGGGGTATAAATCATTTGTCTAATGTTTGCCCCTCTAGGAGATTCATGGAGTTTTCTGAGGGTAATAAAAAAGAAACAAAAAGAAAAAAAACTCTAAAAACTTTCCATTTGCTACACTTTCCATTTGCTACTATTGGCAAGGTTGATGCAGAAATTGAAGGTTTGCCGTTTGCTTGTAGTTCCCATTTTCTCCTACCTGCCAGGGTGGTGCTAGACAGCAAGAACATTGTTTGTGAGATTTTTGTAGATAGTGGAGCAGCTGTCAATCTCATTGATAATCAATTTGCTATAACTCATGGTTTCCAGGTATGCACTTTGGAAAAGGATATACCTGTTTTTGCTTTCGATTCCGCTCCACTTTCTCAAAGATCGTTAAAGGGCATATTTCACAATATCCGTTTGACTGTGGGTGATGCTCATGTTGAGGATATGTCATGTTTCGGTCTAAGCAGATTACCTACTCCTCTAGTGTTGGGGCTACCCTGGCTCACTAAACATAACCCCACCATTGATTGGCAAGCAAGGCAAATGGTTGGAGTGACTTTTGCCGAGAGAATTGCCTCACGGCGTCTCTTTCAGAAGTTTTTACCAAGACTGTACCATCTTTTCTCTCTGAATTTTCGGATGTGTTTTCCGAGAGTGGCGTCCAGGAGCTGCCCCCTCACTGGGAGTACGATTGCCCTATTAATCTCATCCCAGGCGCCAAGCTGCCAAAATCACGTTTATACAATCTCTCCCAACCTGAAAGAGTCGCTATGCGTACTTATATATCTGAGAGCCTGAGAAAGGGACACATCCGACCCTCGAAGTCACCTGTTGCCGCTGGATTTTTTTTTTGTTAAGAAAAAAGATGGTTCTTTAAGATCTTGTCTAGATTTCAGGGAGCTGAACCGTATCACGATTCGTGACCCTTATCCGCTTCCTCTGATCCCGGACCTGTTTAACCAGATTGTTGGGGCTAAAGTTTTTTCTAAGTTGGATTTAAGAGGGGCATACAACCTAGTCAGGGTCAGGGAAGGGGGCGAATGGAAGACGGCCTTCAATACCCCTGAGGGTCATTTCGAGAATTTGGTTATGCCCTTTGGTTTGATGAATGCTCCGGCTGTCTTCCAACATTTTGTGAACAGCATTTTTTATCATTTAATGGGGAAATTTGTACTGGTGTATCTAGATGACATTTTGATTTTTTTCTCCTAAATTTCAAAACTCATAGGGACCACCTACGTCAGGTCTTGCTCATTCTGCGGGAGAATAAATTGTACGCTAAACTGGAAAAATGTGTGTTTGCGGTTCCGGAGATTCAATTTCTTGGTTTTCTTCTCTCCGCTTCTGGTTTTCGCATGGACCCTGAGAAGGTCCACGCTGTGCTTGATTGGGAATTTCCTGAGAATCAGAAGGCGCTGATGCGGTTTTTGGGTTTTGCCAATTATTACAGAAAGTTAATTTTGAATTATTCCTCTGTTGTTAAGCCACTCACTGATATGACTAAAAAGGGGGTAGATTTTTCCTCCTGGTCGGTAGATGCGCTTAAGGCCTTTTCTAGTATCAAAGAGAGTTTTGCTTCCGCTCCCATTTTGGTACAACCTGATGTCTCTCTAACTTTTATTGTTGAGGTGGACGCTTCTGAGGTGGGTGTGGGTGCGGTCTTATCTCAGGGTCCCTCTCCTGCCAATTAGCGACCGTGTGCCTTTTTCTCAAGGAAACTCTCCTCCGCAGAGAGAATTACGATGTGGGAAATAGGGAGTTGTTGGCCATCAAATTAGCTTTTGAGGAATGGCGCCATTGGCTAGAGGGAGCCAGACACCCTATTACCGTGTTTACCGACCATAAGAATCTGGCCTACTTGGAATCAGCCAAGCGTCTGAACCCGAGACAGGCCAGATAGTCTTTGTTCTTTTCTAGGTTTAATTTTGTTGTCACGTTCCTCCCTGGGGTTAAAAATGTGAAGGCGGATGCCCTGTCACGTTGTTTTCCGGGAGGGGGAGCTTTGAAGACCCGGGTTTGGCTAAAGGGGTGGTCGTCTCTGCTCTTTATCCTGATTTGGAGGCAGAGGTTCAGGCAGCCCAGGCAGAGGCTCCTGATCTTTGTCCTCCTGGGAGGTTGTTTGTGCCTCTCGCTTTACGACACAAGGTTTTTAAGGAGCACTACGATACTGTCCTTGCTGGGCACCCGGGGAGTAGAGCCACAGTAGATCTCATTGCTCGGAGATTCTGGTGGCCGGCTCTTCGTAAGACGGTTGAGGGTTTTGTGGTTCTCGTGCCAAGGTCCCTCATTCACGACCATCGGGTTCTCTCCTCCCATTACCCATTCCTTCCCGTCCTTGGACGCATCTGTCCATGGACTTCATTACGGACCTGCCTCGTTCCTCAGGGAAGACTGTGATTCTGGTGGTAGTGGACCGTTTTAGCAAAATTGCGCATTTCATTCCCTTTCCTGCGTTACCCAATGCTAAGACGTTGGCGCAAGCATTTGTTGATCACATTGTTAAATTTCATGGCATTCCTTCAGACATTGTTTCTGATAGGGGCACGCAATTTGTTTCCAGATTCTGGAAGGCCTTCTGTTCTCGCTTGGGGATTCAGTTGTCATTTTCTTCTGCTTTTCACCCGCAGTCGAATGGTCAGACCGAACGCGTCAATCAGAATCTGGAGACATATCTGCGCTCTTTTGTGGCGGAGAATCAGGAGGATTGATATTCTTTTTTGTCCCTTGCTGAGTTTGCTTTAAATAACCGTCGCCAGGAGTCCTCTGATAAGTCGCCATTTTTTGGTGCATATGGGTTTCATCCACAGTTTGGGACATTCTCTGGAAAGGGGTCTTCTGGTTTACCTGATGAGGAGAGATTTTCCTCGTCTTTGTCATTTATTTGGCAAAATATTCAGGGTAATCTGAAGAGGATGAGTGAGAGATATAAGCCTGTGGCGGATAAGAGACGTGTGTCTGGTCCGGACCTGAATGTGGGTGATCTGGTGTGGTTGTCTACAAAGAATATCAAACTGAAGGTTCCCTCCTGGAAGTTGGGTCCTAAGTTTATTGGGCCTTACAAGATCTTGTCTGTCATCAATCCCGTTGCCTTCCGTCTTGATCTTCCTCAGACTTGGAAGATCCATAATGTTTTTTACAGGTCCCTATTAAAATCTTATGTCCAACCCACTGTACCCTCCTCTTTGCCTCCTCCTCCGATTTTTTTTGATGATAATCTTGAATTCCAGGTCTAGGATTGTGGATTCTCGCATTATCCACGGTTCTCTCCAATACCTTATTCATTGGCAGGGTTATGGTCCTGAGGAGAGGATGTGGGTCCCAGTGGCGGACATTAAGGCCACTCGTCTCATCAAGGATTTCCATAGGTCATTTAGACTAATCCTCTTTCCTTTATATTCCCTCCCATACTGCCTCACTTTGCGGTTTATTCTACTTCCTGGATTGAAGTGTTCACTGCTGGAGGCTTCTACTGCTGCTTGTTCAGATAAGTCCTTTCATATATTGTGTTTCCTTGCTGGCTTGATTCTAGGTGACCCTGACTCCCTCTGTGTGAAGTGCAGGGAGCCGGTGGTCGTGTCCCCTCACTATTATAGGGTTTTCAGGTGTCACACAGTCTTAGGTACGTGGGCATACAATAACTTTCAGCTATCTGCAACATCATCCGTGACAGGATCATGCTGGTGGTGGTGAGGTTGATAGTGTTCACGCCCTGTCTCATTTTGGTGTGGCACAGGTTGCAAACTACTATTCTTTTGTCGTCCGCACTTTCCTCAAAAAAGCACCATACTGCGGAACACCTATCCCTTGGCAAGGGAGATTTCCGCAAGGGGGTGCTCTGTGGATCAGTTGCGTGCCTGTGTGGTGTGGCCCGCCTTCTCCCTTTTGCCACCCCACTGCCTCTTCCAGCCGGTTGTGGTGCTGCAGATCCCTCTTTCTCTCTGTACTGCTGTCCTCGCTCGGCTTTCCACCTTCCCAGGTTGGGTCAGTGACCTCATTGTCCACCACATCCTCTTTCACTTCCTCACTTTGATCATCCTCTTGATTTGTTGACCTATCCACAACCTCAGTGATTGACAACTGTGTCTCATCCTCTTCATCAACCTTTTGAGACAGTAATTGCGGTTGACTCATTGACAACTGTCTCATCATCCACCTCATTAAACACTAATTGCTGTTCCCCACCGCCATGTTCTTGTGACTGTGGATGCTCAAGAGGTTGGGAATCAGGGCACAAGATCTCATGTCCCTCTTCAAGCGGGCTTTGCGAAAGGATCAAATCAAGGATGAAAGTAGCTCCTCGGAATATCCGAGTGTGGGATCACTTGTTTGGCCAGACTCTCCATGGTGGGAGGAAGGAGGATCAGGGTAAGGATTATGTTTACCAGACTCTTGGCTACTGAGACTGGACTTCGTGGAAGACAGGGTGGTGCTTAACCGACTAGAAGCATTATCTGCTGCAATCCAAACGACCATCTGCTCGCACTGGTCAAACTTCAAAAGCTTTGTCCTGTGACGCCATGCAAACTGAGACATGAAGCTAAGTATTATGGATGATTGTTTTTCTTGTACTCTGGCAGCAGGCACAGTTTCAATGCGCCCAGGGCCACAGCCTCTGCGTGTACCATCAGCATCCCAGTCACTTCCCTGTCCCTTAATGCTCGCCTTCTTCATATTAATTGTTATATGCACGCTTGATGTGGCATGGATGTCACAGTTCACAGCAAGCACAGTATATGAAAAAAGTATTTTCAATTATGGAAAAAGGAAAATAGATTTCACTTATATTTTTTCTATCTCAGGCCCTGACACACACAATGTATTGCACAGATGTCACAAGTCACTGCAGACACCCTCTATAGAAAAAGTATGGGAAAAAATTTTATGGCTATATTATATTGCTGCCTCCACACACAATAGTTCTTAAAAGGACTTTTGGGTCCTTGAAACGTTTTTCAACTAAAGAGATTGCAATCACACTCCCTACACTATCTGTCTCTTCCTAAGCTCAGCTCTCCCTGACTAATAATGAGCCGAACACGAGCACCCGCGTTTTCCGGCCAACCAATCACTGTAATGCCAGTAACCAACAAGGCTACGACATTACAGTAATAGCAGCCAAGAAACGTGCAGGGAGGAGACTCGAGCATGGCGCTCGAGCACATGCGGTACTCGGCTGAGTACCACCATGTGCCGTGCATAGCAATGCTTGTACCGAACAGCAGTTCGGCCGAGCATGCTCGCTCAACACTACTGTTGACCAATAAACAAGTTAGACTACAGAAAACAGTCCTCTTATTTGGAAGACAGGAATGGTTTATGCTGAATGTCAGACTGCACACTGTGTGAACGTTTATGAAGACAGAATAGTAAAACAGATACTAGTCACCAGCGATAGTGGATTTGACTACATGGAGCCGCCATCACACACGCGTTCCTGCATACAAGATTGCAATGGTTGCTATACATTCACAAGAAGTAAGAGTGCAGCCCCCAGCAAGTGCAGCACGATGAAGTCCGTTTCTACATAGATTGAGTACGCACAGAGACATTAAGCAGCCAGCAAAGACACACACTGTCTGCTAGCCAGGCGTCATCATACAGGACCAGGTCACGAGTAAGCTTCTCTAGCAAGTCCTCAATAATAGAAAAGGCTGTTCTCGCCCGTGCAGAAGCTGAGGCTACAAAAGTAAGGTCTTCCCTTTGCTGCACAATAGATGCAACTAAAGAAAGAGCAAGCATCAAAGGAAAAAAATGAGCATTACTGGAAGAGGAGATAGCACACCTGCAAGCGTCAATGGAAAAAGAGAGAGCGTTACTGGAAGAAGAGAGAGCACACCTGCAAGTGTCACTGGAAGAAGAGACAGCATGACTACAAGCGTCACTGGAAAAACTTGCCGCAGAGGAAGAAGCGGCAGCCGCAGTGGCCAAAGCAGAGTTCCCAGAAGCCTCAGAGTTCCCAGAGTATGTCCATCAGCATCCCAAGACAGAACATGACAACTATGATCCAGTATATCAGCCAGCTTATACAGAGTGCAAAAGACCCTACTTTGAACCACAGTACCTCCAGCAGGACGGTATGCAACAATACGATGCTGGCCACAATTACTGCATTGCAGAAAAAAAAGCTACAACCTTCGCTTCGACTTAAAGGGACACCCTTCGTGTCAGAACGGTATTATACAGGCTTCCCTAAGCCAGAAAATCCTAAAAGGTATGGTGGTACACCGCACATACAGCATAACAACAATACACCGAGTAGTATTGGTGCCAACCAGGCCGCCATGGACTTCGCTAAGTTCTTTGCTAAATGGGAGCTGGGGACCAAAGGACTTAAAAAGTTCACCAATCACCCCTAGAACTACAGGGCATGGTGAGCCTCTTTCCAGAACGCCATAAGAGACTTAGATCTTTCCTGTAGTGAGGAGTTAGATCTCTTGGTAAAGAGTCTGCTGAACACTCCAAAAGAATCAGAGACATTAACATAAACTATCCCAACAAAGGCCTAAAGATGGTGTGGGAAAGACTTGATGAGTGTTTTGGGTCAATAGAAGCTATAGAAAATACTTTATATAAGAGAATTGATAATTTTCCCAGAATAGTGGGTAGGGGTTACCAGAAGCTCAGGGGACTCAGTGACTTGTTGATAGAGGTACAGGTTGCTCAGGCAGAAGTTCTGTCAGGGCCAGCATTCATGGACACCGCCAGAGGTGTCAATCTCATTGTCCAAAAACTCCCTTATAATATATAGGAGAAGTGGATCACGCATGGTTTCCATTATAAACAAGTTCATAATGTACCATTTCCCCCCTTTGTGGTGTTTGTAGACTTTGTTACTCAACAGGCAAGGATTAGAAATGATCCCAGTTTTGACTTTACATTTTCATGTTCCACTACTCCTGGTTAGAGATGTCGCGAATAGTTCGCCGGCGAATAGTTCCCGGCGAACATAGCTTGTTCGTGTTCGCCGCGGCGGGCGAACATATGCGATGTTCGGTCCGCCCCCTATTCGTCATCACTGAGCAAACTTTGACCCTGTACCTCACAGTCAGCAGACACATTCCAGCCAATCAGCAGCAGACCCTCCCTCCCAGACCCATTTTAGATTCATTCGGAAGCTGCATTCTTAGTGAGAGGAGGGACAGTGCTGCTTCTGCTGCTGATTTAATAGGGAAAGCGCTAGCTAGGGCAGTGTTCTGTGTCCACAAACTCATCTGCTGTAAGGACAGCGTCCTGACAGCACCCCAAAAAGCCCTTTTTAGGGCTGGTACATCAGTCTGCTTTTTTATATATATATATATATATATATATATATATATATATTGCTGTTGCCTGCCCATGTGTGAGAGGCTGCAGCCTGCAGGCTCACAGACAGTACTGTGTGCACACAATTCATACAGGGTGTCACAGACAGTACCTTGCAGATAAAAAAAAGTCCATTTATTATTTCTCTGTGATATAATCCCAGTTGCATGCCAGTGAGTGTCAGGCCCACAGACTGTACTGTGGCCACTGGCTAGGCCACCATTCATACCGTTACAGGGTGTCACTCACAATACCTTGCAGATAAAAAAAAGTCAATTTACTATTTCTCTGTGATATAATCCCAGTTGCATGCCAGTGAGTGTCTGCCCCACAGACTGTACTGTGCCCACTGGCTAGGCCACCACTCATACCGTTACAGGGTGTCACTCACAAAACCTTGCAGATAAAAAAAAGTCCATTTATTATTTCTCTGTGATATATTCCCAGTTGCAAGCCAGTGTGTGTCAGGCCCACACAGACTGTACTGTGCCCACTGCCCACCACTTATATAGGGTGGCACAGTACCTTGCACGCATAGTACCACTTATCAAAAAAAAAATGACAGGCAGAGGCAGACCACCCCACAGGGGCCGTCGTGGTCGTGGTGCTGTGATTTCCACTGGCCCTGGAATAATGCCCAGTGTTCAGAGGCCACGTACCCTGAACCCAAAAAATTCGGAGAAAATAGTTGACTGGCTTACACAGGACACCCAATCTTCAACAGCTTCCGCTAAGAACCTTGACGCACCATCCTCCTCCAGCTCAGCTTCGGTCACTTGCTCTCAAGTTACCACTCTCCCGCCCGCCGCCACCACCACCACAGCCACCACAGCTGCTTCACTTGATCAGTCAGAGGAGTTATTTACACATCAGTTGGAAGAAATGAGTGATGCGCAACCATTATTGCCAGAGGATGTAGATAACAGGGATATGTCTCAGTCAGGCAGCATTACACACATGGAAGTACAGTGTGATGATTATGATGATGTTCTACCCACTGCTGCTTCCTTTGCTGAGGTGTCAGATACAAGTGAAGTGGTTGATGATGACAATGTGTCCGTGGATGCCACGTGGGTGCCTGCTCGAAGAGAAGAAGAAGAGGGGGAAAGTTCAGAAGGGGAGAAAGAGAGAAGGAGGAGACGAGTTGGAAGCAGGGGGAGGTCGTCGCAAGGAGCTAGTGGCACAGTCAGACAGCATATATCGGCACCCGGGGTCAGCCAGACAGCACGCCAATCAACGCATGCTGTTGCCACCACCAGAATGCCGTCATTGCAAAGCTCAGCAGTGTGGCATTTTTTTTGTGTGTCTGCCTCTGATAACAGCAATGCCATTTGCAACCTGTGCCAAAAGAAACTGAGTTGTGGGAAGTCCAACACCCACCTCGGTACAACTGCTTTGCGAAGGCACATGATCGCACATCACAAACGCCTATGGGATCAACACATGAGTACAAGCAGCACACAAACTCAAAGCCACCATTCTGCTCCGGGTCCAGCATCTTCAGCCACGTCAACCACTGCTGTCCTCCTTGCCCCCTCTCAACCATCCGCCACTCCGTCTCTCGCCTTGAGCAGTTCCTGCTCATCTGACCACAGTCAGGTGTCTGTCAAGGACATGTTTGAGCGTAAGAAGTCAATGTCACAAAGTCACCCCCTCCCCGGCGTCTGACAGCTGGCTTGACGGAACTCTTAGCCCGCCAGCTTTTACCATACCAGCTGGTGGAGTCTGAGGCCTTCAAAAAATTAGTCGCTATTGGGACACCACAGTGGAAGGTACCCGTACAAATTTTTTTTAAAAAAAAGGCAATCCCAAACCTCTATTCTGTTATTGAAAAGGAAGTCATGGCATGTCTGGCATACAGTGTTGGGGCAAGGGTCCATCTGACCACTGATACCTGGTCTGCAAAGCACGGTCAGGGCAGGTATATCACCTACACTGCGCATTGGGTCAACCTGCTGACGGCTGACAAGCATGGAATGCGTGGCTCTGCAGCGGAGTTGGTGACACCGTCACGACTTGCAGGCAGGCCTACTGCCACCTCCTCTACTCCTCCTACTCCATCCTCTTCCATAACCTCCTTGGCTGAGTCCTCTTCTGCTGCGGGGTCTGGCTGCACATCAACGACACTCCCCCAGCTCCCCAGGGGCTATTCCACATCCCGGATACGACAGTGTCACGCTGTCTTGGGGTTGACTTGCCTGAAAGCAGAGAGCCACACCGGACCAGCACTCCTGTCCGCCCTGAACGCACAGGTGGATCAGTGGCTGACCCCGCACCAAATGGAGATCAGCAAAGAGGAAAGTGGAACTTAGACGCTTTGTGTCTAAGTACCCAGGCTTACAGGACGTCCTAAAGCAGGCCAGGAAGGTGTGTGACCATTTCAGGCGTTCCTACATGGCCATGGCACACTTTTCAGATATCCAGCGGCGAAACAACATGCCAGTGAGGCGCTTGATTTGCGACAGCCCGACACGTTGGAATTCAACACTCCTAATGTTCGACCACCTGCTCCAACAAAAAAAAAACGTCAACGAGTATTTGTATGACCGGGGTGCTAGGACAGCCTCTGCGGAGCTGGGAATTTTTTTGCCACGTTACTGGATGCTCATGCGCAATGCCTGTAGGCTCATGCGTCCTTTTGAGGAGGTGACAAACCTAGTCAGTCACACTGAAGGCACCATCAGCGACCTCATCCCATTTGTTTTCTTCCTAGAGCGTGCCCTGCGAAGAGTGCTGGATCAGGCTGTAGATGAGCGTGAAGAGGAAGAGGAAGAGTTGTGGTCACCATCACCACCAGAAACAGCCTTGTCATCATCGCTTGCTGGACCTGCGGCAACGCTGGAAGAGGAGTGTGAGGAAGATGAGTCAGAGGAGGAATGTGGCTTTGAGGAGGAGGAAGACCAACCACAGCAGGCATCCCAGGGTGCTCGTTGTTGTCACCTATCTCGGACCCGTGGTGTTGTACGTGGCTGGGGTGAAGAACAGACCGTCAATGACATCAGTGAGGACGAGGAACGGGAAATGAGTAGCTCGGCATCCAACCTTGTGCAAATGGGGTCTTTCATGCTTTCATGTCTGTTGAGGGACCCTCGTATAAAAAGGCTGAAGGAGAACGACCTGTACTGTGTGGCCATGCTACTAGACCCCCGATATAAGCAGAAAGTGGCGGAAATGTTACCAAATTACCGAAAGTCAGAAAGGATGCAGCAGTTCAAAACCAAACTTAAAAATATGCTTTACACAGCTTATAAGGGGGATGTCACAGCACAACGGGAATCTAACTGGGGAAGAGGTTAAAGTAATCCTCCTCCTACCACGACCACGGCGGCAAGGACAGGACGCTTTACAGATGTGTTGTATGCAGAGCTTTTTCAGTCCTACACATCGCCACAGCCCTTTGGGATCCAGCCTTAGAGAACGACTCGACCGACAGGTTGCAGACTACCTCGCCTTAACTGCAGATATCGACACTCTGAGGAGCGATGAACCCCTTGACTACTGGGTGTGCAGGCTTGACCTGTGGCCTGAGCTATCCCAGTTTGCGATAGAACTTCTGGCCTGCCCCGCTTCAAGTGTCCTGTCAGAAAGTACCTTCAGTGCAGCAGGAGGCATTGTCACTGATAAAAGAAGTCGCCTCGGTCAAAAAAGTGTTGATTACCTCACCTTCATTAAGATGAATGAGGCATGGATCCCGAAGGGACTGACAGTGGGGGATACGTTTGACTAACAAAAGGCCTGATGACATGCCTTGGCCTCAAAATGGTCCCCACTCTGCTGTATTTAATGTCTGCATACTGGATGACTTTCGTGAATTCTTCGCCACCAACTAGGGTTCAAGCCGCAATGTTTTAGTCACCTTTCTGCCTGGAAAACATAAATTTTTCCGGCCGCTGCTACAACAGCGGCTGCAACAATACCATTATTTTTCAGGCATGAGTACATGCCTAATTTTTCTGGCCTCTGGTGCTGCACTGTGGCTGCAAAAAAAAAAAAGGCACATACAAGTGTCAATTCCCCTTCGTGATCGTTACCTTGTTGTGGTGAAGGGGCTTGCGTATCACAATGAAGCGATCATCACCTCTATGAGTGTGTTGGCAATGTTGCCACACCCCAGATGATAAGGCCGTTGCTTCATTATGATCAGACCAAAAGCGATCGGCTGGATAATTTTTCATAGAAAAAACATTAATTTTCTTTTTTTTTTTAAGTTGGGTTTTTAATACATAAAATAAAAAAATCATAATAAAGTCTCTTAATAGTTTATTAGAAATAATTCAGACAATTAAAAAAATTCCCATCAATTCCAATACAAAGCAAGTACAGAGCTCAGATCTAAATTATTTCAGGATGTCGTAATGGTTCGTTAATTCGACAATGGTTAATAATCAATTCGACACACGTCCCCGGATAGGGGACGTAACAGGGATTAAACTGATAGGAATAGTACTAGTTAAGACACCACTCATATAGGGTGTCACGGCACATTGCTCCGTGCACGCGCAGTGCCCAAACTTGGGATTAAGAGGACCGACCAAGCTGCTTTTTCCATCTCCCGGTTACTAAAATCAATTCAGTTTGGTGTATCAGAGTTTGGTCTGTCACTGTGAAGGCAGTCGAAGGTACCCGGCCTAATTTTCTTTTCACAAAAGGCAATCCCACCCTGATATGGGACGTAACAGGGATTAAACTGATGAGAATAGTACTACAGAAATTACCACTCATATCGGGTGTGGCAGTAAATTGCACGGCGCAGACGCAGTGACCGTGGATTCAAACAAAGGGGAGGGAGCCAGCGTTTTTATAACCATCTCCCCGTTCGAAAAATCTATTCAATAAATGGACCCCAGATTGGGGACGTAACAGGGATTAAACTGATGATAAGAGAACTACAGAAAATACCACTCATATCGGGTGTGACAGTAAATTGCACTGCGCAGACGCAGTTACCGTGGATTCAAACAAAGGGGAGGGAGCCAGCGTTTTTTTAACCATCTCCCCGATCGAACAATCAATTCAATAAATGGACCCCAGATTGGGGACGTAACAGGGATTAAACTGATGAGAAGAGAACTACAGAAAATACCACTCATATCGGGTGTGACAGTAAATTGCACGGCGCCGACGCAGTGACCGTGGATTCAAACAAAGGGGAGGGAGCCAGCGTTTTTTTAACCATCTCCCCGTTCTAAAAATCTATTCAATAAATGGACCCCAGATTGGGGACGTAACAGGGATTAAACTGATGAGAAGAGAACTACAGAAAATACCACTCATATCGGGTGTGAGAGTAAATTGCACGGCGCAGACGCAGTGACCGTGGATTCAAACAAAGGGGAGGGAGCCAGCGTTTTTTTAACCATCTCCCAGTTCGAAAAATCTATTCAATAAATGGACCCCAGATTGGGGACGTAACAGGGATTAAACTGATGAGAAGAGAACTACAGAAAATACCACTCATATCGGGTGTGACAGTAAATTGCACGGCGCAGATGCAGTGACCGTGGATTCAAACAAAGGGGAGGGAGCCAGCGTTTTTTTAACCATCTCTCCGTTCGAAAAATCAATTCAATTCACCTTTCGGGGACCCTTGGTGTTGTACGTGGCTGGGTGGAGGAAGAAACCTTCAATGACATCAACGGGACATGGCTAGCTTGGTATCCAACCTTGTGCAAATGGGGAGTTTGTGGTTGGGCAAATGGGCAAATGGACTGTTTGCGGTTGTTTGCGGTGCATTAAAAGGAGAGTTTGATCTGTCAATGTCTGTGAAGCGGGCATAACCCTTACACTACCTGATCGATACAACATCATACCTGATGTTTTAAAGCACGTTATTCCAAACAATTTAGGAATGTTAGGTGATTTATGCCCTTTATGGATTAAAACCCGAATCTGCGTCAACTACGTAATTTACCATGGGAGTATTGCCATGGTTCCCACTCCGGCATGCCACAGTCCAGGTGTTAGTCCCCTTGAAACAACTTTTCCATCACTACTGTGGCTAGAAAGAGTCCCTGTGGGTTTTAAAATTCGCTTGCCTATTGAAGTCTATGGTGGTTCGCCCGTTCGCGAACATTTGAGGAAATTTGCGTTCGACGTTCGCGAACGGAAAATTTTATGTTCGCGACATCTCTACTCCTGGTGTCAAACCTCATATAACTTTAATTAATGTTGCCTCCACAGGTTCTCCTTACAGGCCATTTAAGTCTTCTCAAGAAGAAAACATACCCAAAGATCTCCAAAGAATGCCCCTTGCACAAGAAACCACATCCTCTACTAAAATGCAGAGCCTTCGGGGAGAAATCTTTAGAGGACCGAAAAAAATTCCTCAAAGAAAACAACATCTGCTTCAGGTGCTGCACTACAACATCGCACTTCGCCAGGAACTGTAAGGTCCGTGTGACATGCACAGAATGCGGTAGCACAGAACACCTTGGACCACCTTCTCAGGTATCACCCCAGACAGACATGAGGAAAAGCAGATAGACACTGACGGAGACACCGCAGTAGTCACTTCTCACTGTACTGGGATTTGTAAAGGACTTGCAAGAGGGAAGTTATCCGGTAGGCCACCGAGATAAGGCGATCAAGGTATACGCAATCTTAGATTATCAAAGCAACAGGTCTTTAACTAAATCCACCTTCTTCGACACCTTCAACATTGTAGGGCCCGATTCTCCCTACTGCTTAAGGACATGTGCAGGTACCGTTGAGATGGCAGGGAGGAAAGTAACTGGGTACAAGGTGGAGTCTATAGATGGTCAGACCTGCTTATCCCTTCCAACCATATTGGAGAGCAATCACATTCCTGACAACCGTTCTGAGATATCTGCACCAGAGGTAGCAGCATATCACCCCCACCTGAGGCGTATAGCTCACTTGATACTGGAACTGGACCCAGAAACCCTGATAGTCTTACTCCTTGGAAGAGACATACTACGAGTTCACAAGGCTAGAGGACAGATAAACGGCGCCCAAAATGCTCCATACGTCCAGAGACTTGACCTAGGATGGGTCATCATAGAGAGGTCTGTCAAGGAGGAGCACAAAAGCCGACCTCAGTCAGCAGTATGCTCACCAACATACTTGTAAATGGACGTCCTTCCCTATTCCAGCCATGTCTCAGCAGTTTCCTGATAAAAGAATTGCCACACAGCGCTCCTATGTCTAGTCCTTTTGCAGATCCCTCCTGTGAAGACCACGCCTGCGAGGGTGAGCAAGATCACTTAGGGTGCACAGTTTTCCAAAAGACAATAGAAGACAACAGAGTCGCAATGTCCATAGAAGACAAGCTGTTCTTGGATATCATGGAGCAAGGAATAGTAAAAGACAAGTCAAAATGCTGGGTCGCACCTTTGCCGTTTAAACCCCGGAGACAACGCTTACCTAACAGAGAACTTGTCTACAGTCGATTTATCTCCCTCAATCACAAACTTCAGAGGACACCAGAGATGAGAGACCATTTCTTTATCTTCATGGAAAGAATATTCCAGAACAACCATGCAGAAATGGCACCCGTACTCCAAGACTCTGAGTAGTGTTGATATTTACCCATATTCAGCGTGTATCATCCTAAAAACCAGGGCAGATACGGGTAGTACTCAACAACAGACTTCTAGAGTTACTTCTTTGCTTTCGCAGAGATTCTGTAGCATTTATGGCCGACATACAACAGATTCTACTGCTTTGTCATGCCCCACTCTGACGATGTGCGGAGGTCAGCCAGGATTGCAGCACGAGTCTAGTATTTGTTTTGATGCTGTGCTGGATCCGCCTCGCATCAGGTGCACTAGGTGGAGTCATTAGTTTAAATAGTCTCCAGCCAAGGTGCTCTGAGCAGATTATACTCTTCATTGTGGTCTTGGAAGGAAGGTTGGCTGTTTGTTCCTGCTCTCAGCAGATAAGTGTATTTCCTTGTTTGGTTGTTTATGTCATCTATCCCATCCAGGTTCTGTGCGAGCTGGCAGCTCCTTTCTCCCCACTTCACCATCTCAGGGAGTTCAGGGTTCTGTTAGCATAGGCTGGTGGACACAGCAAATCTACCATCAAGATTTGGTCTGTGGGCTGAGCATTGTAGGGAAAGAGGTCAGGGATTAATTAGGAGGTGACCCTTCCCCCGTCTCTCGTCCAGAGCCTGGTTGGTGTGTTATCTGTTTAACTGTGCACGTCCGCCGTGACATGCTTCCTCGTCAAGGAAGAACATAGAAACATCTTCAGGAACAGTCCTTCCCCCGCAGTCGCTATCTACGGTCTCAGAAATTCAGCCCGAGAGGGTAAAGCAAAGTATGGGTCGGATGTCAGGTCCTTTGTGGAAATAGATTTCTACGTGGACGATTGCTTGAAATCCACACCCACGAACGAGACCGCAATCATTCTCCTGAAAAGGGCTCAAGAGATGCTTGCTTTATCTAATTTGAGGTTGCACAAAATCGCCTCCAACAGCCTTGAGTTAATGGAAGCCTTCTCACCACAAGACCATTCAAGCGATCTAAAGGACTTGGATCTTAGGACTTAAAGGCAGACACATTCACCTTCCAAATCAGCAAGGAAGAAAAGCCCTTCACACGCAGAGGTGTTCTGTCCATCATAAACAGCTTATATGATCCTGTGGGATTCGTAGCGCCTGTTACCATCCAAGATAAAATGATGTTAAGAGACTTTACCACAGAGACATCTGATTGAGATGAATAGCTTCCCGCAGAGAAAATGGACCTATGGACAGGTTGGAAGAAGTCTTTCGAAGCTTTGTCCAGCATTCATGTGGCACAACCATATGCTTCCGTGCCATCTACTGAAGTGAAGATGCAAAGACAATATATCTTCTGCAATTCTTCAGTCAAAAATTGCTGCCGTAGCACATATAAAGACCATTGACGTTAGAGAACGATGCCACATAGGATTTGTCATGAGCCGGACCAAACTGGCGCCACTCGGCCAAACACCAGTGTGTGCTCGAGCGCGATGCTCGAGTCAGTGTATTTAAATCTAATTTAGCCCCTATTTCTGAAAAGGTTCTGGCTGGATTCAAACTCACAACCTTCTACAGTACATTACAGCCAAGAATGTTAACCACTACACTATAGAGCTGCATGGCAAGTTACTTAAAAAATTAAATAAAATATATGAGACTTCTGCTATATAGGAATACTTACTAGTAGTAAGTATACAGCAGAAGTCTCATATTTTTATTTAATTTAATTTTTTTATGTAACTGGTCATGCAGCCTTATATATAATCATACTTCTGATATACATATATGAATGCATAATATGTGGGAAACTACTACTGATGTTTTAGCCATTATATATTTAGATATATTATAATATATTATATATTCTAAATTATTAATAATATATGTAAATATATTATAGCTAAAAACGTATATATCTGTTTAAATTACATTTAGCCTCTAGTACTAGTAGAAGTCTTATATAAGTCTCATATTTTATTTTTTTAGCAACTGGCCATGCAGCTCTATGGTGTAGTGGTTGTGAGTTCGAATTCCACCAGAAACTTTTCAGAAATAGAGGCTAAATAAGATTTAAATACACTGGGTGTCCCCAATGGACATAGCTATATATGGAGTCAGAGCAGGGTCTCCTAAGCCGAACTAGAGTCCCTCTTCAGAGCAGGGGGTGCCTGGTTTAATGCTTGGGTTCTCCCATTGACTTCTGTAGAGCACCCGAGCATTAGGAAGTGTTCTACTCAAGCATTCTGGTCAAGTGTTCTGCTCGACCAACACTAGAGCTCTGCACTGCTGTGCTTGCAGTGGAGTTGGCTGAACTTATAATTTCAGGAATGAACCTAGAAATCAAAGAAGTCGAGATCTGACACATTCGAATTGGTAGACCCAGATGAAGAAATCGGACCTGAAGTATCTGTTCTACATATAGTGACTTTGGATCACCAACTCAAATTCCATCGTTTCAACAGTTTCTCCAACTGGATGTTTCTCTTTTGTGTTATAGCCTATGTGGTTTATACAGCTTTGACATTACCTGTGAGCCAGAAGTCCTGCAAAGGTTGGCATTACTGTAAACATGCCTTTACCACTCCTAATCGGAAAAGGTCCAAGAACATAATAATTTGCACGATACAGCGTGAATGTCATGCTAAGGAAATAAACAACCTCAGCAAAAGCCAAACAGTCTCCAAAGACAACACTTTGGAAAATCTTGGTTCCACCATTGACCAAAATAGGTTGCTAAGAAGAAGGATTCAGTGGTGGCATCTGTTGACGCCAGACGGGGAGTGTTCTGCCTCCAGCAGAGGGAGATTCATTTCAGTTCACGTCAATTTCATTTCTAATTCATTTTGCTGCAATTTCTGTATTCTTGTAGTTATTAGTTAGGTAACAGAACCTTCTAGTGGTGTTAAAAATGTATTGCAGCTTGTTTTCTTGTTAATAAAGATTACCATAGAAACATAGAATGTGTCGGCAGATAAGAACCATTTGGCCCATCTAGTCTGCTCAATATACTGAATACTATGGATAGCCCCTGGCCCTATCTTATATGAAGGATGGCCTTATGCCTATCCCATGCATGCCTAAACTCCTTCACTGTATTTGCAGCTACCACTTCTGCAGGAAGGCTATTCCATGCATCCACTACTCTCTCAGTAAAGTAATACTTACAGATATTACTTTTAAACCTTTGCCCCTCTAATTTAAAACTATGTCCTCTTGTAGCAGTTTTTCTTCTTTTAAATATTCTCTCCTCTTTTACCTTGTTGATTCCCTTTATGTATTTAAAAGTTTCTGTCATATCCCCTCTGTCTCGTCTTTCTTCCAAGCTATACATGTTAAGGTCCTTTAACCTTTCCTGGTAAGTTTTATCCTGCAATCCATGTACCAGTTTAGTAGCTCTTCTCTGAACTCTCTCCAAAGTATCAATATCCTTCTGGAGATATGGTCTCCAGTACTGCGCACAATACTCCAAATGAGGTCTCACTAGTGCTCTGTAGAGCGGCATGAGCACCTCCCTCTTTCTACTGGTCAGGGGCGTACACAGAAATCATTGGGCCCCATAGAAAGAATTTAGATTGGGCCCCCATGCCCGTTCCTAGTCCCTCCCACTATGCGCCCTGGCTCCTCTCACTACCCTCCCTAACTTCTCCCCTGCCCCATCTCGTGCAGCAGTACTCACGCTGGAACCCAACAGACCCATTATAGTGAATGGGATCCGGTAGGTTCCAGCAGTGTTCAGCATATATTGACAAAAATCTGGGGCATTACATGATGTAATACCACCCAACTTTCCTGCTGTCCAGCATGGCACATGCACATGAGAAAAGACATGAGAAAAGTTTGATGAAGTGAGTGTCCCCCTTCCCCCCCTCCTCTGTGTCATGCAGGACAGCTGGGATACAGTGACATTACTTGCTGTCTTGCATAACACATGTGCAGAGACATGAGTCTCTGGGAAAGCTGGGTGAACCCCTCCCCCTGCCTTTCCATGTTCTTATTATCTGCATTTATACCTTGCAGGATAGCAGGAAATCTGAGTGACATTACATGATGTAATAGCACCCAGCTTTTCTGCTGTCCTGCATGGCACATGTGGAGAGACATGAGAAAGCTGAGTAACACAACCCTCATATCTTCTCATGCCTCTGCACTTGTGCCATGCAGGACATCAGGAAAGCTGAGTCACATTACATAATAGCACCCAGCTTCCCTCCTGTTCTGAATGGCATATGTGGAGAGACATGAGAAAGCTGAGTAACACAACCCTCATATCTTCTCATGCCTCTGCACTTGTGCCATGCAGGACATCAGGAAAGCTGAGTCACATTACATAATAGCACCCAGCTTCCCTCCTGTTCTGAATGGCATATGTGGAGAGACATGAGAAAGCTGAGTAACACAACCCTCATATCTTCTCAAGCCTCTGCACTTGTGCCATGCAGGACATCAGGAAAGCTGAGTCACATTACATAATGTAGTGACACCCAGCTTCCCTCCTGTTCTGAATGGCATATGTGCAGAGGAATAGCCTGGGAAAGCTGAGTGACCTTGCCCCCTTCCACACACACACCTCTGCACTGTCCTCACCTACAAGTCGTCACTTACTTCATTACTGGTTGTGGCAATCCAGAGGAATCAGGCGGGGCGGAGCTAACAGGCAGGAGGCGGGGCTAGCAGACGGGAGACAGTTAGGAAGATAGACAGGGGCGGGGACTCTCCTCCACTGCAGGGCCCCCCCCTCCTCACGGGCCCCATAGCAGCTGCGTGGTCTGCCTATATGGTAGGTACGCCACTGCTACTGGTAATGTCTCTCCCTATACACCCAAGCATTCTGCTAGCATCTTTTGCTGCTCTATGACATTGTCTGCCTACCTTTAAGTCTTCTGAAATAATGACCCCTAAATCCCTTTCCTCAGATACTGAGGTTAGGACTGTATCACTGATTTTATATTCTGCTCTTGGGTTTTTACGCCCCAGGTGCATTATCTTGCACTTATCAACATTACATTTTAGTTGCCAGATTTCTGACCATTCCTCTAGTTTTCCTAAATCCTTTTCCATTTGGTGTATCCCTCCAGGAACATCAACCCTGTTACAAATCTTTGTGTCATCAGCAAAAAGACACACCTTACCATCGAGGCCTTCTGCAATTTCGCTGATAAAGATATTAAACAATATGGGTCCCAGAACAGATCCCTGAGGTACCCCACTGGTAACAAGACCATGGTATGAATATACTCCATTGACTACAACCCTCTGTTGTCTGTCCCTCAACCACTGCCTAATCCATTCAACAATATGGGAGTCAAAGCCCAAAGACTGCAATTTATTGATAAGCCTTCTATGTGGGACAGTATCAAAAGCCTTAATAAAGTCTAGATAAGTGATGTCTACTGCACCTCCTCCATCTATTATTTTAGTCACCCAATCAAAAAAATCAATAAGATTAGTTTGACATGATCTCCCTGAAGTAAGCCCATGCTGTTTTTCATCTTTCAATCCATTGGATTTTAGATGTTCCACAATCCTCTCCTTAAGTATGGTTTCCATTAATTTCCCCACTATTTATGTCAGGCTTACTGGCCTATAGTTGCCCGATTCCTTCCTACTACCTTTATTGTGAATGGGCACAACATTTACTAATTTCCAATCTTCTGGGACGACTCCTGTTGCCAGTGATTGGTTAAATAAATCTGTTAATTGTTTTGCTAGTTCACCGCTGAGCTCTTTTAATAGCTTTGGGTGTATCCCATCAGGCCCCTGTGACTCATTTGTATTAATTTTAGACAGCTGACTTAGAACCTCTTCCTCTGTAAAGACACATGCATCAAAAGAATCATTAGTCTTCTTTCCTAACTGAGGTCCTTTTCCTTAATTTTCCTTTGTAAAAATTGAACAGAAGTATTCATTGAGGCAGTCAGCTAGTTCTTTATCTTCTTCCATATACATTCCTTCTTTTGTTTTTATTTTGGTAATTCCTTGTTTTAGTTTCCTTTTTTCATTTATGTATCTGAAGAATGTCTTATCGCCTTTTTTTCCTGACTGAGCTAATTTCTCTTCTGCCTGTGCTTTAGAAGCTCTTATAACTTGTTTGGCCTCTCTCTGCCTAATCTTATAAATTTGCCTGTCATCCTCGTTTGTTTTTTTATATATTTCCTAAATGCTATCTTTTTGTTTTTAATGATTTTGGCCACTTCTGCTGAGTACCACAGTGGTCTCTTCCTTTTTTTGCTTTTACTGACAAGCCTAATGCAATTATCTGTTGCCTTTAATAGGGCCACTTTTAAGTAGTCCCACTTCTCCTGGACTCCAATGAAACTGTTCCAATCTGATAGGGACTCGTATACCACTAATCTAATTTTAGAAAAGTCAGTTTTTCTAAAATCTAAAACTTTTGTTTTTGTGTGGTGTGAATCAGTCACTGTACTTATAGTAAACCACACTGACTGGTGATCACTAGATCCTAAGCTTTCCCCTACAGTAATATCATATACCAAATTCCCATTTGTGAATACTAAATCTAAAATGGCCTCCTTCCGGGTTGGCTCCTCAACTATTTGCTGTAGAGATAATCCCAGTAGGGAATTTAGAATATCTGTACTCCTGGCAGAACTAGCTATTTTGGTTTTCCAGTTTACATCAGGAAGATTGAAGTCTCCCATAATAATAACTTCCCCCTTCAAGGTCATTTTAGCTATTTCCTCAACTAGTAGATCATCTAATTCTTTGACTTGGCTAAGGTGGTCTATATATCACACCTAGACGAGTTACTTTATGATTATCAAGCTGCAAGGTAACCCAAACTGACTCTAAATTGTTCTCGCTAACTTGTATCAAAATAGATTTTATGCTATCTTTCACATACAGGGCCCCCCCTCCCCCTTCTTGCCTTCTCTGTCTTTCCTGTATAGAGAGAACCCTGGTATTGTTATATCCCAGTCATTACTACCATTGAACCGAGTTTCAGTAACAGCCACTACATCTATATTCTCAGATGCCATTATAGCCCCAAGTTCTTATTCCCTAAACTGTGAGCATTTGTAGACAAGACTCTGAGCTTGTCATTTCTTAACCTATGTGCTAGTGGCAGCTTCTGGCATTGTTCCGGGGGGCAGTTGGACTGCTGGATTATCACTCTTTTGCCCCCTTTCCTAGTTTAAATGCTCCTTAGCAAATACTTGGAAATGTTCACTGAGGACATTTGTTCCCTTGAGAGAAAGATGCAAACCATCTTTCTTGTACAGTTCTTTTCCATACCAACAAGAGCTAACATGAGACACAAAGCAAAACCCTTGGTTCAGACATTATTCACCAAGCCATACATTGAATTCCTTAATGCGCATCTTCCTGTCATGCTGAAGGTTATGCACAGGAAAAACTGCAGAGAATGAAACAGTTGATGCAACCTCCCGTATATCCTTTTCAAGTGTTTGAAAAGCTTCTTTCACCTTTGAAACCTCATTGCAAGCCAGATCGTTTGTCCCAAGATGGACAATAACATCCACCTTCCTATCCTGCTTTGCTTGCCTAACAATATTAAGGATCCGTCATCTATCCCTGCTAGTGGTAGCACCAGGGAGACATCTCACAACACCATTCTCCTCAAAATTCACACCTCATTTGATGGAATTGCCCACCAACAGCTGCTTACTATCAATCCTCACCTTCTCCTTTTTTGTCTTTGGCTGCAGTCTTGCATACTTTAGGCATGGGAGATGATTGTTTCTCACCCACTGTGCTTTAGCCATCTTCCATGTTGCTCTTGCACTCTGAAAGTGCTGCAAATGAATTATGGAGAGCCACAGACTGTGGGACATGTCTTCTATCCACAACTCTCAGTCTACCAGAACCTACAGTAACCAATCTTCCATTTCTCGGGGGCCTCTGTAGCAGTGGCATTGCAATGTTCTCAGCCTGAGTTTGTTTAATAGTTAATTTACAAATCTCATATTTCAAAAAGGTCATTTCCTGCTGCATTATGGAGAGCTGTCTACAGATCAGACAGTATCCAAACCTCTGAAGAGTGGAACCTGAAATAAAAGCACAACAATTCCTGCACAGAACCAGGTCTGCCATTGTAAAGAGGGGAAAGATTTTAAACAAACAAATCTTACTTGTTTAGATTGTATCCACCTCCAGAGTATCTCCTGAGTATCTCCAATGCACTTATAAATCAGCACTTGGAATAGCAGCCTTGGAAAAGCGGCAAGCTATAATTAGCAAGCTAATACTATGTTGCTATATATACACACACTCCCACAAAGGCTCCTCCCCCAACAGCAAATTAACACCTTACTCGCCTATGCTCATTTGCAATCAGACAATAGTGATACCCTGTCTAACAAATTCCTTACCTCTTTTGAAACACAGTGTCTGAGTATCCACCAGAAACACCACTGAAGTTCTGCTACAGTGGAAAAACTCTGAGTTAGACTAAGTTAGTCTCCTGAATATCTCCAATGCACTTATAAATCAGCACTTGGAATAGCAGCCTTGGAAAAGCAGCAAGCTATAATTACTGCTTGTGGGAGGTTCTAGGAATTGTGGGTAGTGCAAGGCATTCTGGGAAGGAGAAGACAGTCTCCAGTCTACATACAGACTACAGGACATCAACAGAGCTGTTCCATGAAGTTCTCTTGAGTAAAGAGGCGAAAGGAGGGACTTGATCGAAACATTTAAATATGTTAACATTTTAAATAAGTTTCAGGAGGAAAGTGTTCTCAATAAGAAGCTAAACACAAGAACAAGAGGCACAATCTGAAATTAGTTGCGGGTAAGATCAGAAGCAATGTCAGAAAGTAGTGGGGCACATTTACTAAAGTGTTTGTCCCTGTTTTTAGTCTAAAAAAATGCTGTTTTAAACAGTCTTATATTTTAAGTTGCATTTGAATTTGTGACTGTTTTTTAGATGGTTTGTCCTGTTCGCCTGTTTTGATTTTTTTAGACTAATTCAGAAGTATTCTTACTTTTGCAACTTATTTTTTACCTATTTATGTAGGTGTGCCTTTTTTGCAACTGAATTGGTTGTAAAATCAGTCTAATTTCTACTCTATCCCAGGACTGGTGAACTTTTTTTCGTCTGTTTTCAGTGGTGACTTTTCCCACAAAGATACAACTTTAGACCATTAGACCATTCTAAGTGAATATGAACCTGTCTACCTGAAAGACAACCACCGGAGGTCAGACTAATTGCAATATGCCGAGTCTAATTCATCAAATGCTGCTTTTGATTTTAAACATTAATTAACAATAACAGGCACAGATGAGTAAAATACATTACAGGAGGAGGTACGTATATTCTGAGAGCTCCCTGAGACAGGTCAAGTAACACAATAAAATTATGTAATTCAGTCTCCCGGAACAGGGAGACAGACGCCTCCTAGGTTCTTCTGAAGAGGCATACAAAGTGTACATTATGTCCAGAAAATGATGATCACCGCATTAGGTGGTAACATAGTCCCAATAAACAGAAGAGCTAGAAGGGTAAGAGTCCTGAAAGACCAAAACAGGGCACTCAAAGAACCAGTACTGTACCTAGAGAGGCACACCGAGCCATATAAGCTACACTGCCTCATCCTGGGACTATCCCTCTATGGGTCTTCCAGGCCTGCCAAGCCGTCACAAACGAATGGTTTGAGGAGATTTCATCAAATATATAGATTTTTTGGTCTCCAATGTTCTATAGAAGGCAATTCGGTAGAGAGTCATAATTTTGGAATGAGAAAGCGACCAGCAACAATAAGTTGTTTAAATAGATATGTTGGTTTCTTATCTTCGGCATCCCTATATAATCCCAATAAAGCACTGAGTGGGGATACTGGAAACCTAGTACTGCAGATTTGATTACTGATACCATACATACAGTCAGGTCCATAGATATTGGGACATCGACACAATTCTAAAATTTTTGGCTCTATACACCACCATAATCAATTTGAAATTAAACGAACAAGATGTGCTTTACCTGCAGACTGTCGGCTTTAATTTGAGGGTATTTACATCCAAATCAGGTGAACGGTGCAGAAATTACAACAGTTTGCATATGTGCCTCCCACTTCTTATGGGACCAAAAGTAATGGGACAGAATAATAATCATAAATCAAACTTTCACTTTTTAATATTTGGTTGCAAATCCTTTGCAGTCAATTACAGCCTGAAGTCTGGAACGCATAGACATCCCCAGACGCTGGGTCTCATCCCTGGTGATGCTCTGCCAGGCCTCTACTGCAACTGGCTTCAGTTCCTGCTTGTTCTTGGGGCGTTTTCCCTTCAGTTTTGTCTTCAGCAAGTGAAATGCATGCTCAATCGGATTCAGGTCCGGGGATTGACTTGGCCATTGCAGAACATTCCACTTCTTTCCCTTAAAAAACTCTTTAGTTGCTTTTGCAGTATGCTTTGGGTCATTGTCCATCTGCACTGTGAAGCGCCGTCCAATGAGTTCTGAAGCATTTGGCTGAATATGAGCAGATAATATTGCCTGAAACACTTCAGAATTCACCCTGCTGCTTTTGTCAGCAGTCACATCATCTATAAATACAAGAGACCCAGTTCCATTGGCAGCCATACATGCCCACGCCATGACACTACCACCACCATGCTTCACTGATGAGGTGGTATGCTTAGGATCATGAGCAGTTCCTTTCCTTCTCCATACTCTTCTCTTCCCATCACTCTGGTACAAGTTGATCTTGGTCTCATCTGTCCATAGGATATTGTCCCAGAACTGTGAAGGCTTTTTTAGATGTCGTTTGGAAAACTCTAATCTGGCCTTCCTGTTTTTGAGGCTCACCAATGGTTTACATCTTGTGGTGAACCCTCTGTATTCACTCTGGTGAAGTCTTCTCTTGATTGTTGACTTTGACACACATACACCTACCTCCTGGAGAGTGTTCTTGATCTGGCAAACTGTTGTGAATGGTGTTTTCTTCACCAGAGAAATAATTCTTCAGTTATCCACCACAGTTGTTTTCCGTGGTCTTCCGGGTCTTTTGTTGTTGCTGAGCTCACCAGTGCGTTCCTTCGTTTTAAGGTTGTTCCAAACAGTTGTTTTGGCCAGGCCTAATGTTTTTGCTATCTCTCTGATTGTTTTGTTTTGTTTTTTCAGCCTAATGATGGCTTGCTTCACTGATAGTGACAGCTCTTTGCATCTCATCTTGAGAGTTGACAGCAACAGATTCCAAATGCAAATAGCAGACTGGAAATGAACTCTGGACCTTTTATCTACTCATTGTAATTGGGATAATGAGGGAATAACACACACCTGGCCATGGAACAGCTGAGAAGCCAATTGTCCCATTACTTTTGGTCCCATTACAAGTGGGAGGCACATATGCAAACTGCTGTAATTCCTGCACCGTTCACCTGATTTGGATGTAATTACCCTCAAATTAAAGCTGACAGACTGCAGTTAAAGCACATCTTGTTCGTTTCATTTCAAATCCATTGTGGTGGTGTATAGAGCCAAAAATGTTAGAATTGTGTCCATGTCCCAATATTTATGGACCTGACTGTATGTGTCCACCAATTCAAGATAATGGGGCATTGCCACCAGATGTGAAAGAATGTGTCCAGTCCTTCAAATACCTGCAGCATGTGTTCAAGGCGGAGGTTGCATATAAGCATGTTTTATCAGGGGTTTTATACTAGCAAGTGAGGACCTTGTATCCATAACTGCTTTGAGACATACTTCTAGGAGATGTAGTTGGTAAATCTACAATAAAGCTTATATTTGATGCGTAGAAAATCCAGATGATTGTTGGGAAGAAAGCCTGCTCTTTAGATTCCAATTACAGTACCTGATGATCGAGCGTGGGTAATCGGAGGAAGTATTACACTGCCAGATCATCGCTAACAATGCGATAAGCACAGGCTCGGACTGGCCCACAGGGAAACAGGTGAATCCCTCGGTGGGCCCCTGAACAAGTGGCACTTGATATGATTGGCCCATGTTAACATAAAATGGTTACATTATTAAGTGAACTAAGTTTATTATGGATGTATCAGGAGTCTGAAATGACTTGTAGGTAGAGAGGTAAGTCACCCGCCAGGGCAAAGCTATAGTGGGTGCAGAGGAAGCAGTCGCTACCAGGCCCAGGAGTAGAGATGTTGCGAACATAAAATTTTCCGTTCGAGAAAGGCGAACGCGAATTTCTGCAAATGTTAGCGAACGGGCGAACCGCCATAGACTTCAATAGGCAAGCGAATTTTAAAACCCACAGGGACTCTTTCTAGCCACAGTAGTGATGGAAAAATTGTTTCAAGGGGACTAACACCTGGACTGTGTCATGCCGGAGGGGGATCCATGGCAAAACTCCCATGGAAAATTACATAGTTGACGCAGAGTTGGATTTTAATACATAAAGGGCATAAATCACCTAACAATCCAAATTTTTTTTGAACAACGTGGTTTAAAACATCCAGTGTGTGTATACGATCAGGTATGATGTTGTATCGATCAGGTAATGTAAGGGTTACGCCCGCTTCACAGATATTGACAGACCAAACTCCCCTTTTAATGCACCGCAAACAACCGCAAACAGTCCATTTGCCCAACCGCAAACTTCCAATTTGCACAAGGTTGGATACCAAGCTAGCCATGTCCCGTTGATGTCATTGAAGGTTTCTTCCTCCACCAAGGGTCCCTGAAAGGTGAATTGAATTGATCTTTCGTACGGGGAGATGGTTTAAAAAACGCTGTCTCCCTCACCTTTGTTTGAATCCACGGTCACTGCGTCTGCGCCGTGCAATTTACTGTCACACCCGATATGAGTGGTATTTTCTGTAGTACTATTTTCATCAGTTTAATCCTGTTACGTCCCATATCAGGGTGGGATTGCCTTTTGTGAAAAAATTTTTAGGCCGGGTACCTTTGACTGCCTTCACAGTGACAGACCAAACTCTGATACACCAAACTGAATTGATTTTAGGAACCGGGAGATGGAAAAAGCAGCTTGGTCGGTCCTCTTACTCCCAAGTTGGGGCACTGCGCGTGCACTGAGCAATGTGCTGTGACACCCAATATGAGTGGTGTCTTAACTAGTACTATTCCTATCAGTTTAATCCCTGTTACGTCCCCTATCCGGGGACGTGTGTCAAATTGATTGACCATTGTCGAATTAACGAACCATTACGACATCCTGGAACAATTTAGTTCTGAGCTTTGTACTTGCTTTGTATTGGAATTGATGGGGATTTTTTTAATTGTCTGCATTATTTCTAATAAACTATTAAGAGACTTTATTATAATTTATTTATTTTATGTATTAAAAACCCACCCATACAACTTAAAAAAAAAAATATTTAAAAATGTAAAAATTATCCAGCCGATCTCTTTTGGTTTGATCATAATGAAGCAACGGCCTTATCATCTGGGGTGTGGCAACATTGCCAACACACTCATAGAGGTGATGATCACTTCCTTTTGATACGCAAGCCCCTTCACCACAACAAGGTAATGATCACGAAGGGGAATTGACACTTGTATGTGCTTTTTTGTTTGTTTTGTTTTTGCAGCCACAGTGCAGCACCAGAGGCCAGAAAAATTAGGCATGTACCCATGCCTGAAAAATAATGTTATTGTTGTAGCAACGGCCGGAAAAATTGATGTTTTCAAGGCAGAAAGGTGACTAAAACATTGCGGCTTGAACCCTAGTTGGTGGCGCAGAATTCACGAAAGTCATCCGGTATGCAGACATTAAATACAGCAGCGTGGGGACCATTTTGAGGCCAAGGCATGTCATCAGGCCTTTTGTTAGTCAAATGTATCCCCCACTGTCAGTCCCTTCGGGATCCATGCCTCATTCATCTTAATGAAGGTGAGGTAATCAACACTTTTTTGACCGAGGCGACTTCTTTTGTCAGTGACAATGCCTCCTGCTGCACTGAGGGGCCTTCCTGACAGGACACTTGAAGCGGGGCAGGCCAGAAGTTCTATCGCAAACTGGGAAAGCTCAGGCCACAGGTCAAGCCTGCACACCCAGTAGTCAAGGGGTTCATCGCTCCTCAGAGTGTCGATATCTGCAGTTAAGGCGAGGTAGTCTGCTACCTGTCGGTCGAGTCGTTCTCTAAGGCTGGATCCCGAAGGGCTGTGGCGATGTGTAGGACTGAAAAAGCTCTGCATGTCCTCCATCAACAACACATCTGTAAAGCGTCCTGTCCTTGCCGCCATGGTCGTGGTAGGAGGAGGATTACTTTCACCTCTTCCCCAGTTAGATTCCCGTTGTGCTGTGACATCCCCCTTATAAGCTGTGTAAAGCATATTTTTTAGTTTTGTTTTGAACTGCTGCATCCTTTCTGACTTCCGGTAATTTGGTAACATTTCCGCCACTTTCTGCTTATATCGGGGGTCTAGTAGCGTGGCCACCCAGTACAGGTCGTTCTCCTTCAGCCTTTTTATACGAGGGTCCCTCAACAGACATGACAGCATGAAAGACCCCATTTGCACAAGGTTGGACGCCGAGCTACTCATTTCCCGTTCCTCGTCCTCACTGATGTCATTGACGGTCTGTTCTTCACCCCAGCCACGTACAACACCACGGGTCCGAGATAGGTGACAACAACGAGCACCCTGGGATGCCTGCTGTGGTTGGTCTTCCTCCTCCTCAAAGCCACATTCCTCCTCTGACTCATCTTCCTCACACTCCTCTTCCAGCGTTGCCGCAGGTCCAGCAAGCGATGATGACAAGGCTGTTTCTGGTGGTGATGGTGACCACAACTCTTGCTCTTCACGCTCATCTACAGCCTGATCCAGCACTCTTCGCAGGGCACGCTCCAGGAAGAAAACAAATGGGATGAGGTCGCTGATGGTGCCTTCGGTGCGACTGACTAGGTTTGTCACCTCCTCAAAAGGATGCATGAGCCTACAGGCATTGCGTATGAGCGTCCAGTAACGTGGCAAAAAAATTCCCAGCTCCGCAGAGGCTGTCCTAGCACCCCGGTCATACAAATACTCGTTGACGGCTTTTTCTTGTTGGAGCAGGCGTTCGAACATTAGGAGTGTTGAATTCCAACGTGTCGGGCTGTTGCAAATCAAGCGCCTCACTGGCATGTTGTTTCGGCGCTGAATGTCTGAAAAGTGCGCCATGGCCGTGTAGGAACGCCTGAAATGGCCACACACCTTCCTGGCCTGCTTGAAGACGTCCTGTAAGCCTGGGTCCTTAGACACAAAGCATTGTACGATGAGATTCAACACATGTGCCATGCACGGCACATGTGACAACTTGCCCAAATTCAATGCAGCCAACAAATTGCTTTCATTGTCACACACCACTTTGCCGATCTCCACTTGGTGCGGGGTAAGCCACTGATCCACTTGTGCATTCAGGGCGGACAGGAGTGCTGGTCCGGTGTGGCTCCCTGCTTTCAGGCAAGTCAACCCCAAGACAGCGTGACACTGTCGTATCCGGGATGTGGAATAGCCCCTGGGGAGCTGGGGGGTTTCAGTTGATGTGCAGCCAGACACCGCAGCAGAAGAGGACTCAGCCAAGGAGGTTATGGAAGAGAATGGAGTAGGAGGAGTAGAGGAGGTGGCAGTAGGCCTGCCTGCAAGTCGTGACGGTGTCACCAACTCTGCTGCAGAGTCACGCATTCCATGCTTGTAAGCCGTCAGCAGGTTGACCCAATGCGCAGTGTAGGTGATATACCTGCCCTGACCATGCTTTGCAGACCAGGTATCAGTGGTCAGATGGACCCTTGCCCCAACACTGTATGCCAAAGATGCCATGACTTCCTTTTCAATCACTGAGTAGAGGTTCGGGATTGCCTTTTTTGAAAAAAAAATTCGTCCTGGTACCTTCCACTGTGGTGTCCCAATAGCGACAAATTTTTTGAAGCCCTATATAAGTGGTGGGCAGTGGGCACAGTACAGTCTGTGTGGGCCTGACACACACAGGCTTGCAAATGTGATTAGATCACAGAAAAATATAAAATAGATTATTTTTTTTATCTGCGAGGTATTTGTGAATGAGTGACACCCTGCAACGGTATAAGTGGAGGTCTAGCCACTAGCCAGTGGCCACAATACAGTCTGTGTGGGCCTGACACACACGGGCTTGCAAATGGGATTAGATCACAGAAAAATATTAAATAGAATTTTTTTTATCTGCAAGGTATTTTCTGTCACCCCCTGTATGAATGGTGTGCACACAGTACTGTCTGTGACTGAGCCTGCAGCCTCTCACACACGGGCAGGCAACTGCAATATATATATATAATGTATATAAAAAAAAATAAAAAAAGCAGACTGATGTACCAGCCCTGAAAAGGGCTTTTTGGGGTGCTGTCAGGACGCTGTCCTTACATCAGATGAGTCTGTGGACACAGAACACTGCCCTAGCTATCGATTTCCCTATTAAATCAGCAGCAGCAGCACTGTCCCTCCTCTCACTAAGAATGCAGATTTCGAATGAATCTAAGATGGATGCTGTCCAGGAGGTGGGAGGGTCTGGGAGGGAGGGTCTGCTGCTGATTGGCTAGAATGTGTCTGCTGACTGTGAGGTACAGGGTCAAAGTTTACTCAATGATGATGTATAGGGGGCGGACCGAACATCGCATATGTTCGCCCGCCGCGGCGAACGCGAACAAGCTATGTTCGCCGGGAACTATTCGCCGGCGAACTATTCGGGCCAACACTACCCAGGAGCCTGAGGTGTCCCAAAGACCCTCGTGCCACATAAGAAGACAACGGTATTATAGAAAGTGCATTCTGGTCAAGTTACACCTCTGGCTTTAGGGAAGGGGTTAGGTCAAGAATTTGGCACGGGGGGTTCTTATGGCCGTGTGGTTAGATGCTTTGCCTCTGATACAGAAGGTCGTGGGTTCGAATCCCAGCAGAAGCTTTTCTGAAATACACAAGCACTAACTCCATATATGGACATACAGGGCGGGACACAGGAAGAGGCTGCATCGCAGTGCTTTGCCTCTGATACAGAAGGTTGTGGGTTCGAATCCCATACACATCTTTCCCTCTCCTGAGGACGGCAATACAAATGGTTCGTAAATGCCGGCCCTGCTGGTGTCACCCGGTGCGGTCCGCACCCCCCTTGCAACGCCACTGCCGTCAAGCCAGCTGTCAGATGCCGGGCAATGTGACTCTGTGACATTGGCTTTCTACGCTCAAACATTTCCTTTAGGCTGGGTTCAGACCTGAGCGTATTTGATATGCGCGCTTAACGCGCGTTTTTTGCAATAGTAAACGCGCGTTTGTGTGATTGACTGCAGTGTCCTATGGCCACAAACGGCCCAAAGAAGCTCAAGAACTTGTTTGAGCGTAGGGCGTTTTTCAGCGCGTTCAAACGCGCTGTAAAACGCTCAAGTGAGAACCAGGGCCATAGGGAAGCATTGGTTTTCATGTGTTGAGCGTTTTACAGCGCGTTTGAACGCGCTGTAAAACGCTCTAGTGTGAACCCAGCCTTACAGACACCTGACTGTGGGCTGATGAGATGGAACTGCAGAATGTGAGAGGCGGAGTGGCGGGTGGTTGAGAGGGGGCAAGGAGGACAGCAGTGGTTGACGTGGCTGAAGATGCTGGACCAGGAGGAGGATGGTGGCTTTGAGCTTGCTTGCTGCTTCTACTCGTCATCATGTGTTGATCCCATAGGCGTTTGTGATGTGCGATCATGTGCCTTCGCAAAGCAGTTGTACCTAGGTGGGTGTTGGATTTCCCACGACTCCGTTTCTTTTGGCACAGGTTGCAAATGGCATCGCTGTTGTCAAAGGCAGACACACAAAAAAAATGCCACACTGCTGAGCTCTGCAATGACGGCATTGGTGGTGGCAACAGCATGCGTTGATTGGCGTGCTGTCTGGCTGACCCCGGGTGCCGATACATGCTGTCTGACTGTGCCACTAGCTCCTTGCGACGACCTCCCCCTGCTTCCAACTCGTCTCCTCCTTCTCTCTGTCTCCCCTTCTGAACTTTCCCCCTCTTCTTCTTCTCTTCGAGCGGGCACCCACGTGACATCCACGGACACATTGTCATCATCAAACACTTCCACGGGAGAGTGGTAACTTGAGAGGTGCCCGAAGCTGAGCTGGAGGAGGATGGTGCGTCAAGGTTCTTAGCGGAAGCTGTTGAAGATTGGGTGTCCTGTGTAAGCCAGTCAACTATTTTCTCCGAATTTTTTGGGTTCAGGGTACGTGGCCTCTGAACACTGGGCATTATTCTAGGGCCAAAGGGAATCACAGCACCACGACCACGACGGCCCCTGCGGGGTGGCCTGCCTCTGCCTGTCATTTTTTTTAGATAAGTGTTACTATGCGTGCAAGGTACTGTGCCACCCTACATGTATATGAGTGGTGGGCAGTGGGCACAGTACAGTCTGTGTGGGCCTTACACACACAGGCTTGCAAATGGGTTTAGATCACAGAAAAATATTAAATAGAATTTTTTTTTTCTGCGAGGTATTGTCTGTGACACCCTGTATGAATGGTGTGCACACAGTACTGTCTGTGACTGAGCCTGCAGTCTCTCACACACGGGCAGGCAACTGCAATATATATATATATAATGTATATATATATAAATAAAAAAAATTATGTACCAGCCCTGAAAAGGGCTTTTTGGGGTGCTGGCAGGACGCTGTCCTTACAGCAGATGAGTCTGTGGACACAGAACACTGCCCTAGCTAACGCTTTCCCTATTAAATCAGCAGCAGCAGCAGCACTGTCCCTCCTCTCACTGAGAATGCAGATTCCGAATGAATCTAAAATGGATGCTGTCCGGGAGGTGGGAGGGTCTGGGAGGGAGGGTCTGCTGCTGATTGGCTGGAATGTGTCTGCTGACTGTGAGGTACAGGGTCAAAGTTTACTCAATGATGATGTATAGGGGGCGGACCGAACATCGCATATGTTCGCCCGCCGCAGCGAACGCGAACAAGCTATGTTCGCCGGGAACTATTCGCCGGCGAACTATTCGGGCCATCACTACCCAGGAGCCTGAGGTGTCCCAAAGACCCTCGTGCCACATAAGAAGACACCGGTATTATAGAAAGTGCATTCTGGTCAAGTTACACATCTGGCTTTAGGGAAGGGGTTAGGTCAAGAATTTGGCACGGGGGGTGACATTACATTTTTTGCCTCAGGCAGTATGAAGGCTATGCGCTTGCAGCATACGGGTAGGTTACCCGACACTGCTAGATTATAAGGTGTATTTCCCTTTAAGCCAGTTAGGCCTGTTGCAGGCAACCTTTACTCCTGCCAGCAGAGGGAGCCCCCAGTTCAGTATAAATAGGCTAGGGCCTAGCCTAGGAGGCCAGTCAGAAGGTTCCAGAGTCTGTGTAGAGAGGGACAGAGGCAAGACCAGGAAAGCAAGAGGTACTCAAGACAACAGAGGAGGTACTTTATAATCATAAAACCAAGGATATACGCCAGAGCTAGGGTATCGGGCCTTGGAGAAGAGTTTCTATGTTCCAGGATCAGTCAGGAATAGAGTGCAAGCCGCCTGTACTGCAAGTCCTGTGTTTCACACTCTGAAGTCACCTTGCTATATATATATTGCCTGCACCAAATGTACTGCAACCCACTGTCTGCAAAGGAACTGCGCTTCCAACTATGTCCATGCATGATGACTACTAAAGTTTGAGTTCTGTTTTAACCTCACGTGGTTCCTCCATTATTCCTGCTATCCGCAAACGGCGTGCCACCGTTTAATTGGCACTGGCGTCACGAACATTATTTATCATCACCTGCCCTTGCAGAGAGTCAGCCGTCTCAGGTTAGTGTCTATTGCACTACAACACCCAGGAACATCTCTACACCTAACTTGAGTACGCTGCACCTCTCTTTTGGCGTCACGAACAGGATACGCACGCTTTCTAGTGCAAGAAGCGTGAACTTTGTGCCTTATACAGTTGCCCTGTGACCAAAGTGACAAATTGGCTGTTTTATTAAAGTGGACTTTGTGGATTACAAATTATTCACTTCTCAACAACCCTGCTTGCTGTCAGGGAATGGTGACCAAGATGGCCACCGGTCGCCTGGAGTAAAGTTTCCCGCGCTGCTGAGGACCTTCGTGGGTGGATCCCTTCAAAGACACGGAGAATCCCGCCCCTCTTCATCATCGCACCGCCGCGGCCCTGCTTCTTCTACGTCACCGCGTACTCAGGACGTCCGGAATCTCTCGAGACTTGGCCTGCGCAAGCCCGGCGATACCGGTAAGGACTTGTAACCGGAGGGAAGGGGATTGTTCCGGCCCCTTTAGTCGCCAGCGGCCACATCTCAATAGACTAACATG
Source organism: Bufo bufo (assembly GCF_905171765.1). Classification (NCBI taxonomy): domain Eukaryota; kingdom Metazoa; phylum Chordata; class Amphibia; order Anura; family Bufonidae; genus Bufo; species Bufo bufo. The sequence continues at coordinate 831,651,846 of NC_053390.1, forward strand.
TCAGAACCGGGAGTTCCCGAGCAGCCGGCCCCGGGAGAGCTTGCGGCTCCTAATCATCCTACAGCCCCCAGCATGATGCCCTTTAACATGCCTTACTATTTTGGGGCCCCATGGTTTCCCCGCTATAAAGGAGAGACCCATACCCTAAGAGACTTTAAAGAAAAGTTGCTGGCATTATTCAAACTGTACCCTATAAATGCCAACCAGCAAATGGAAATCCTGCTAGCGCAACTGGATGGAGCTGCCCGCAGGGAGGTATTATCCTGGCCTGTTACTGAGCGGAGTACTCTAGAACAGATATTCACCCGCCTCAGGGCCACGTTTGAAACTAGGACTGCCTCAGAGATAAAGATGCACTTCTTTGGCAAGAAACAGAAATCCGGTGAGTCCCTCCGTGACTATGCTCTAGCACTTCAGGAGGCTTTAGGGGCTGTAATCCAGATAGATCCCAAGGAGGCTGAAAACCAGGACCAGACCCTGAGGGAACAATTTATCAACGGGGTGTATAGTGAGCAAATAAGGACCCAATTAAAGATGCTGTCCGCCCAGCACCCTAACAGTACCTTTCTGGACTTTAAAGAACTGGCTATAAAAATTCTGGGGTCAGCAGTACCTACGGAGTTGGGCACCCCACCTGAGTCATCAGCCTGCAGGCCAAAACCGCTTATCACTAACCAAGCTCAGGCCGGTCAAGCTGTTCAAGCTTCAGCTACCGATACTATCGCAATGCTGACAGAGCAAGTAAATCACCTCACTAAAAGTCTAGAGAGAGTGTGCAGAAAGATAGAGGAATGGGAAAAACCCATAATGTCAGAGGAAGAGTTCCTGTCACCTCCTAGGCCGTTCCCACCTCCTTACCAAGAGACTCACCCCAGGGATCCTGGAAGGCGCAATAAAGGCCGTAAGCGGCCCGTGTGTACATACTGCAAAAAGCTGGGACACACAGAATCCACGTGCTGGCAGTTAAACGGGCAACCCCTGAGGCTGAGGACCACCCCTCGGGAGGTAGAACACTAGGTCCAGAGGATCCAAATTGGATGCCACGGTATGTAGGATCCCATCCTAAAATCAATATAGAGATCAACGGGGTCCCCTTTGAAGCCCTATTAGATACTGGGTCTCAAGTCACTACTATTCAGCTGCCTGCATTTGAAAAGTTCTGGGACACCAACCAGTTAACCCAGCCGCCTGAATCCTGGGTGGAGATTATCGCCAGCAATGGCAAACCAGTAAAGATTCACTGATACTGGGAACCCACCCTGCAGGTGGGAGAAGTAACCTTGCCTCAACAGGGGGTGATAGTAGTACAGGCCGGCGACAGAGGAGGACATCCTGTCATTCTAGGCACCAATGTCTTCAAAAACTGTTATTCAGAAATACTTGCCGTATTACATCAGACTTTGCCCACTGCTTCCTCTGCTTCCAGGAGGGTGATTCAAAAAACTATTACTGTGTTAAGTGCCCAGCAGAGGTTTGCTAATGGGAAAGGAGAAATTTGTACTGCCAGGATTAGTGATATTAAGCCTGTGACTTTGCCTCCTAATTCTCAAACTCTTTTATGGTGTCGTGCTGTCCTGGGAGTCCAAGGCCGAGATTATCCAGCCCTGGTGGAACCAATCCAGATGGAGGATTACCCTTATGTGAGAGCTGCCAAGTGCCTGGTGAACGTCTCCCAAGGTAAAGTACCTGTCCGTCTGATTAACCTGAGTGATCATCCTGTGGCGCTTAGTAAGCATTGCCGTGTTGCCCAGCTTTCTCAGGTGTCCTTCCAAGACGTCATTCATCTTCCAGTGACAGAAAAGCCGCCAGCTACAGTCAGCGGATGTTCGCCGGTGACCCTGCCACAAGTGCCCTGGTGGGAAGAGCTCCATGTCGGGGACGAGACTACCCCCCAACAACAACAAGAAGGGATTATACAGCTTGTCAAAGAGCACCACCAGGCCTTCAGTAAGCATGCTACTGACTATGGAGAGGTTAGTGCCGTACAACACACCATACCCACTGGCTCTCATCCTCCTATCAAGGAGAGATACAGACCCTTACCGCCTACTTCATATCAGACTGTAAAGGAAATGATCCAAGAGATGAAAGACTCTAATGTAATCAGGGACAGCCGTAGTCCGTGGGCTGCACCTCTGGTCCTTGTAAAGAAAAAGGATGGTGGTATCCGTTTCTGTGTGGATTATAGGAAAATTAACCAAATAACCCACAAAGATGCATACCCACTGCCCCGCATTGAAGAGTCACTAACTGCTCTGGGCTCTTCTGCCTATTTCTCCACCTTGGACTTGACCAGTGGCTACTGGCAAGTACCCATGGCCCCTGCAGATAGGGAAAAGACTGCTTTCACTACTCCCATGGGCCTGTTTGAATTCAATTGTATGCCGTTCGGGTTATGTAATGCCCCAGGAACTTTCCAGAGACTAATGGAACGGTGTTTGGGTCACAAAAACTTCGAAACAGTGCTGCTGTATCTAGATGATGTCATTGTGTACTCAAAAACATATGAAGACCATCTGAAACATTTGGCAGAAGTATTTGAAATCCTTATCAAATATGGCTTGAAGGTAAAGCCATCCAAGTGTCACTTGCTCAAACCTGCAGTAAGATACCTGGGGCATGTGGTAAGCGGAGAGGGTGTGCAACCTGACCCTGATAAGTTAGCGGCTGTCCGTAATTGGCCGGTTCCTACTACCGTCAAGGAGGTGAGGGGTTTCCTTGGTTTTGCAGGCTACTATAGACGTTTTATCCCCCATTTTGCTCAAATAGCTGATCCTATCCAGGAACTCCTGAGGGGGCAACCCAAGAAAAGTCCTAGAACTCCTGTGCCCATTGAGTGGAATGAGGAAAGAGAGATAGCGTTCCAATTGCTAAAAAAGAAACTGACCGAGCCCCCTGTGTTAGGTTATCCAGATTATAGCAAGCCTTTCCATCGTTATACCGATGCTAGCAAGCGAGGCCTGGGAGCTGTGTTAGCCCAAATCCAAGAGGGAAAAGAGAGAGTGATAGCATATGCAAGCCGCTCCCTGAAAGGAGCTGAGAAAAATGACCAGAATTATAGTTCCTTCAAACTAGAGTTCCTGGCATTAGTGTGGGCGGTGACGGAAAAATTCAAAGATTATCTAGCCGCCACCCCGTTCATTGCATTCACTGACAATAACCCTCTGGCACATCTAAATACAGCTAAATTGGGGGCCTTGGAGCAAAGATGGGCCTCTCGCCTTGCCAACTATGATTTCTCTGTAAAATATCGTGCCGGACGTACTAATGATAATGCTGATGCTCTATCCAGGCTTCCCACAGAGACAGCTCCTGATGATGTGCGAGATGCTTGGGAAGATGTAGAGATGCCGGCCTTCTATAACAAATTTGCTCAACAGGATCAGGCTCGAGCTACCCATGACAGAGCTGCAGTTCCTTCACCCTCCAGTAGGCCTGAACCTAAAGAAGAAAGGTGGGTGAAACTACAGTCTGAAAGTAGAGTGCTGGGTGAGTTGTTGGACTTCATTACTAGTGGCAGAGCCCCTGAGAGGATTCGGCGTAAGAGTGCAGATCCTGAGCTCATCAAACTGTGGAGACAGCGCCATCAACTCTTCATACAAAAGGGCCTGTTGCTACGGAGAAGCCTAGACCCAGTGTCCAACGAGAGAGTGCACCAGATTCTCATACCCCGACGAGATGCAGGTATGGTGTTGGAGATGTACCACAATCAATCGGGTCACTTTGGGGTCCAAAAGACTGAGGCTAATATCCGCCAGCGGTTTTACTGGGTGGGCATGAGAGAAGACATTGAGAAGTGGTGTCGGGAGTGTGTAGCCTGTGCCTTAAAACGGAGTGAGCACCATGATCAGAGGGCACCACTGAGACCCATTGTAAGTACCCGTCCTCTTGAACTTGTCGCCATTGACCATGTGAAGCTGGAGCCTAGTCGCTCAGGGTATGCCTATGCCATGACTATTATTGACCATTTCACTAAGTTTGTTGTAGCGGTGCCTGTGAGAGACCAGACAGCCAAGACTACAGCCGAACTGTTCTGGAAGCACTTCCTCCTGCCCTACGGATGTCCAGAAAAGATCCTCACCGATCAAGGACCTGCTTTTGAGTCCCATCTGTTCCATGAACTGTGCCGCTTATTACAACTGTAAGAAGATCCGGACAACGGCCTACCATCCTCAAGGTAATGGATTATGTGAAAAAATGAATCAGACCTTGATAGAGATGCTGAGGGCCGTACCTCCTGAAAATAGAGGAGATTGGCCTAATCTATTGCCACAGCTCATGTTCGCGTACAATCATACCATACATTGTTCCACTGGGTATACCCCTTTTTACTTGATGTTTGGGCGCCAAGGGACATTGCCTGCTGATCACTCCTTGGACATACATGTACCTGATTGCATCAACCCATTACCTAATACAGACTGGGTTGCTGAGCACCAAAGGCGATTGAATACAGCCAAAGCCATTGTTCAGGAACGTATGGACTATGCTAGAGACCGACAGCAGAGAGACTATGATCAGGCAGCCCATGCAGAACCCTTGACCATAGGGGCCGTGGTATGGTTAAAGAATAACCGCCGTACAAGTAAGCTGGACAGTAAATGGGAGCAAAGTCCCTATGTTGTCACTGCAATCCCAAATGTGGGAACTCACACTTATGAGATCACCCGGGAAGGCAAGGGATCCCAAATTGTACACAGAAACCGGTTAAAGCTCTGCCTGACACCAGAACCCAGTGCCGAGAGTTCTGGATCTGAATATCCTGTGTCAGAGTCAGCAATACAGCCCGAGGATCCTATGCAGGCTGTCAATCATCTAAGGTATGACTCTGATCCCATGCATTGGCTTCTGACACCATGGTTGAACTTGATGGTGCCTGCTCCGGCACCTACTGTATCTTCACCTCCAGAAGAGCCGGTTCAAGATGCCCCGGA